>NC_056667.1:140602343-141202343 GCF_018350195.1 Panthera tigris
CAGATTACACAAGGGTGGAACTGGTGAAAGGAGCCCAAGTCTGATTTTCTATGGTAAGTAACATTTATCAAAAACATTTATCAAAAAATTGTGAATATTTAGAATTGAATGAACTTATCTATTTTGCTGCTGAAAAAAATGCTCCCAAAAGAAACAAAAGTGACTATTCCAAACCTTGCCTTAAATATTAGGAAAACATTCTTTCTGATCGTCTGTCTGCGACAGGCTAAAAATCATACCTTTTGTGCCAATCAAAATTAAATAAGGTTCTTCAAATTTTTCTCAATATTTTGAGCTTGAAATAAGCTTACTATTCCCAAAGAACAACTGATATATGAGACATTTTTCCCCTAAAACAGTGAATATGAAGATTTATTATAAATTTCCAGTTTTTAGGCACCATCTCTCATTCTAAAGAGAAATGTGAAAGCAATGAGATCTTCTTTTAAGTCCATTTACTTTGAGAGAGAAGGAGAGAGAGTGCAACCAGAGGAGGGGCAGAAAGAGAGAGACAGCATCCCAAGCAGGCTCCATACTGTCAGCACGGAGCCCGATTCAGGGCTCAAACTCACAAACCATGAGATGATGACCTGAGCTGAAATCAGGAGTCAGATGCTTAACTGGCTCAGCCACCCAGGTGCCCCTTTCCTTTATTTTAGATGGCAGGCAGCATGAGTTAAGTTTAGGCATAGAATCTTTTTCTAAAGCCTTTTATTTCTGCCAACATTTTACTATAAATTTACTTCTGCCATTGGCTCCTTATGAAACATACCATATTAGGATAAAAGCTGTTCACACGTTCTTTACCAAAAAGAATTTTACCTTCTCTGAATAGAAACCTTGCATTTTACTGTTTAGTTTCTACAACTTAAAAACAATGGGATGCTAAGGAACTGGGTCTCTCTCAAACTCAAAGGCATGTGCTTTCATCTTCAGGCACTCCCCTGCATCCAGCGTGATAAGTGAGGAGTCCCTAGCTTTGCATTTACCTCTCCCTTTATTCTAAGGATGTCATTCCCTTAAGCTTATTCTTCCCCTTACAAGTGTAAAGGAAAGACAATTATGGCCTTTACAAGTTCTATTTGACGAAGGTGTCTTGGAAAGAATCAGGGGACCCTTGACACTCTGGGAGAAGAAAATGTTAAATAAAAAGACCACACTCAGATCTGAAAAATATCTTTGGGGCTCTGGAGTAAAATGCTATACAATGGGAAAGAGGGAAATGATCACCCTTGAAGTTCCTTGAAATTCAAAGTCTACAGAAATCACAAACAGCTGAATATAACAGTTCTTTGGGAAATGTTGAGCGAAGTCTGCATGTTGGTGGACCTGGGGCCAAAAGAGAATTGGCCCACATGCCCACGACAGAATGAGCCAACATAGCAGGGGGACAACTGCATCACTTATGATTGATTTCAATGGACATGGCACCTGTCCACATCATTTATGAACAAACAAAACTTTTTAATACAGTACATTTACTGCACTTGTAAGCATGCAGCAGAGTTTGAAACAAGAATTCAAAAACATGGAAATATATTTTTGTATCTAAGAATAAATGGACACTTAAGAATTCAAGTTCTCGTTTTTTAAAGGAAAGGGATATTCATTTTTGTCACACATGGACAGTGTTTTGGGCTCAGAAGCTCTAATATTCATCTAATTCCATGCCTCTATTCTTCAAAGTATGCTATGCAAGCCTGACCTAGAGAACATTTGACCACTTCTACTTCTCCACCTCCATTCGTCTCCCGTTGAAAGTAAATGTTAACTAAATCCTCTAAAATTTCTTCATCCATCATCTGAAGATCTTCCATTCCAGTGAGAAGCACTGTCCTCCTAGATATTCCTGAAAATGCCTAAAAGGAAAATACAAAAGATAAATAGAAACTTTTCTAAGACATTTGAATTGCAAAACTTTATAAGCTCTGCTTAATACTTCAGACCTTATCTTAGAAGAGACAAGGAGCCTCAGAACGACTTTTCAAGCAACAGAATATCTAAGTCGGATCTGAGTTTCAGAAAGATAACTCAGGCAGCATTATGACAAATGGAGGAAAGAAGGGCATCCCTATGGACAGAAGGACCATAGTGACAGAAGTAGTCAGAGGTGGAAGTAACAAGACTGAATGACCAAATGAATGTTGGAGGTGAAGCAAAATGAGGAATTAAGCATGAGCTGTAGCTTTCAGGTTGGTGGACTATGTAAGACTGTGGTGCCATTTAGTACCTAAGTAGGAACAGTACAGATAATGAGTTCAGAGAAAATGAGCAGGAAGAATCATTTTTAATGCCCAATGACAGTAGACACATGAAAGATATGTAGCTATGTCTCCATATACAAAAATATTATGTCATTACCTGAGTACTTTCAGTTTTTAAAAAGAGTGTAATAAATTAAATAAGGTATAATTTCACACTAAAATATTTTTTAAAAAAGACACACTTATTTTGCACCAAGCAGATCTGAAGAAACTATTTTGATATTGCTCACTAATAAGTCTCAAACAGTAACAGACACAACTTCTTTATTTCTTGTGAGGTGGGGTTAAGCAATAAGTTCTCAAAATGAAGGAAAGAGATGACTTTACCTGAAAATTTTTCAAGTCTGTTTCTATGTATGGAGAAACAATAACTCTATAGTAGTTTTGATTTATACAAAGCGGATATTCTTTCTTTTTCAAAATCTTGTCAGCAACTAGAAGTAAATTTTAAAAAAATTATTTTCTTTTTAATATCATAAACATTTTTAACCAAAGTTAAAACTTTCTTCAAATGCAACATCACAGTAAATAGTGAATTTAGTGATTACATTTTTAAAAATTCTACAAAAAATTCAACAGTCCACTTTAAAGACTTTGCAGTACATAATTTTGGAAAATATAAGACCAAACAATAATGGGGTTTAAATAGATCTTCTGTCTTGAACTATCCACTGCAATCAGTCAATGCAGAAGTTTGTGATGTCCTCAGACAGATCTACTTTGAGCTCCATAAAATGCAATAACCATATGCAAAAAGTAGCCCACCCATCCTAACAAGACTGTGAGTTTCCCAGTTTCTCAAGAAGTATAATTGAAAACTATGATTACTGTATATAGGGGCGCCTAGGTGGCTCTCCTAGGTTAAGCATCCAACACTTGATTTAGGCTCAGATCATGATCTCACAGTTCATGAGTTTGAGCCCTGTGGGGGATTTTCTCTTTCCCTCTCTGTCCCTCACCTGCTTGTACACACTCACTCTCTCTCTCTCTCAAAATAGAAGAAACTTAAAAAAAAAGAATACTGTATATATACATTTTATAATATACACGTATACACACATATATAATTACTATATTACTACAATACATAAAATTTTATATAAAATTACTTAGTTGTCCTATAACTAATACATGATATTTTTCAGTAAGCTGATATAATGATGTTAACCAAGGGAGGGGAGGGATTTGATCGTTATCTAGAAACTGAAGGCAAATAACAAAAATTCATCAGTTTTCTCCAGCACAAAGAATAATCAGATTTATTTTGAGCAGCATTTTTCTCCTGGAGGGGAAAAAAATAATGTTTCAGATTGCATCAAGTTTAACAGAAACAGTACTTAAGAATATCGTATCACTATGTATGCTTTTTTGCCTCTCACCAGTCCATGTTGGATGGGCAATATGGTGCAGTGGTTAAGAGGGCAGGCCCCTGCTGGCAAGGATGTGGAGAAATTGAAACCCTGGTACAGTGCTGGTAAGAATATAAAACGGTAGAGCCACTGTGCAAAATAGTATGTCATCTCAAAACATTAAACATAGAATCACCATATGATCCAGGATTTCCAGAAAGATCTAGAAAGCCACTCAAGTAACCATAACTAAATAGTAGGAGAAAGGCAAGTTTAAGGAAATGTCTCCAGTTTTACTAAGTTAATGCTCTTTTTTTTTTTTTTAATTTTATTTTTTTAAGTAAATCTCTACACTCAACAGGGGGCTCGATCCCACAACCCCAAGATCAAGAGTTGCACATTCCACCAACTGAGCGAGACAGGAGCCCCTGCTCTTTATTATCAAGTTTCTTTAAAAAGCATGTATTACTTTGTTATGAAATAAACAATCAATCAATGTTTTTTTTAAATTGTATACCTGGCTTTCTTTTACATATGCCAACCCAGGAGAAACCCTAAGAACTGGATTAACTAGAGCAAGATATTTTTACATTGATAATCAGTTGAACATATTAACAAAAGCAGCTGCTGTAGAATTGTGTATTTTTTTTTAATGTTTAGTCTTTGAGAGAGAGAGACCGCGTGCATGAGAGAGGGGCAGAGAGAGAGGGAGACACAGAATCTGAAGCAGGTTCCAGGCTCCATGGCGTCACCCCAGAGCCACATGCAGAGCTCGAACCCACGAACTGTGAGATCATGACCTGAGCCGAAGTCGGATGCTTAACCAACTGAGCTGCCCAGGCATCCCAAATTGTATATTTTTAATCATAAGAATGTAAAGCCCCCTGAGATGATTTGGTAAAAACTCCATTTCTACCTAAAAAGGGAACAGATGTCTCACTGTTCTTTCCATTCATGCCTTGCCTTCCCTGGAATCTACTCCCTCCAACTAAGAGACCGTTGTCCATCTTAATAGGTGGGATAGGAAGTGATAGTTTACACATGTGTTTCTAAATTTCTCTGCCACATACTCACTATAATTTGGGGTTCATTATTTACCCTCCCTAGGACTCAGTTTCCACATCAATAAAATGGGTACAACACCTGTCTCCAGAATTGTGCTATGGATAAGAGGAGACACATGTATAGAACACCTGGCTCTTTGCCTGGCATGTGCTGAGAATGCACAAAGTTGATGTGCTTGAAATATTATTCTCAGTAGCATTCACAGAAATCATTCTCAGGACTCCACCATTTTAAAAGGTTTTTTAAAAATCTATTATTATTCTACTTAATAAATTCCAAATAGAAGAAGTAGCAAAGGAATACTTTCAGAAATGGCAGAACATAGAGGCGCCTGGGTGGCTCAGTCGGTTAAGTGTCCAACTTGGGTTCAGGTCATGATCTCGCGGTCCATGGGACTGAGCCCCACATCGGGCTCTGTGCTGACAGCTCAGAGCCTGGAGCCTGCCTCAGATTCTGTGTCTTCATCCCTCTCTCTACCCCTCCCCCACTCATGCTCTGTCTCCATCTCTCAAAAAATGAATAAACGTTTAAAAACATTTTTTTAAAGAAATGGCAAACATAAATATAAATGGTAGAGTATTTTTTAACTTCCTACATGTGTGAATACCTCCAGTTTCCAAAAATGTAATCACAGCACTCCGGGACTGCTTATCATACTGCACGCATAGCACTTCTCCACCTCCGTTTCGGGACTTAGAAAAGCTCAGTTCTAGCTTGTCTCTCATCTGATCTTCAGGCAATTCATCAGGAATTTCAGTAACGTTGATCTTCACCTTAGACACTTCTACATGAACCTGGGAAATCGTTTCATATTCAGAAATATGGATGAGAAAAGTGCTCACATCTAACAGAATTCTAAAAAGCTTTAATCAACATGTTACCTGGAATCTGACTCCCGAATTTAATGGAACTGGCTTGGCCATAACCTCCACATCTACATCCTCTATCTGCACATGATGTTTCCCCATTCTGATGACATTTTGGGCAACTGAAAAATAATTTGGGAGTATTAATTTCCAATATTTCAATAAATTTTTTCACTTCTGGTTAAGAACAAATTATCCTAAATATTTAAAATTTTCTTGAATTCTAAAGGATCTAGGGGCGACTGGGTGGCTCAGTCAGTTGAATGTTCGACTTTGGCTCAGGTCATGATCTCGCAGTGCATGAGTTTGAGCCCAGCATCAGGCTCAGTGCTGACAGCTCGGAGCCTGGAGCCTGTTTCAGATTCTGTGTCTCCCTCTCTCTTTGTCCCTCCCCCGTTCATGCTCTGTCTCTCTTTCTCTCGACAATAAATAAGACATTTTTTAAAAATTAAAATAAAATAAAATAAAATAAAATAAAATAAAATAAAATAAAATAAAATAAAGGATTTAATTTTTTTTAATTTTCTTAGGGCTTCTAAGTGATAATGGTCTTGCCACCAAAGCAACAAATAAATATATTAACGTCAAAATATCAAAATACATCAGCAAAAATGACAAAACTTCCAGTTATAAGATGACGGAGTACCAGGGATGCCATGTACAACATGGTGACTACAGCGAACACTGCTGTGCAGTATACAGGAAAGGGGTTAAGAGAGTAGAGCCTAAGTGTTCTCATGACAAGCAAAAAAAAATCCTTTTTCCTTTTTTTTTTTTTTTTTTTTTTGTTGTTGTAGCTATAGGAATTCTTTTCATTGCACATAAACGAGAAGATGGATGTTGGCTGCACCTACTGTGGTCATCATTTCACAATACATGTAGATCAATGCATCATGCTGTACACCTTAAACTTACATAGTGATATGTATCAATTATTTCTCAGTAAAACTGGAAATAAGTGATAGTGTAGAAATTCTCATCAGGGTGCCTGGGTGGCTCGGTCGGTTGGGCTTCCGACTTCGGCTCAGGTCATGATCTTACAGTCCGTGAGTTCGAGCCCCGCATCAGGCTCTGTGCTGACAGCTCGGAGCCTGGAGCCTGTTTCAGATTCTGTGTCTCCCTCTCTCTCTGCCCCTCCCCTGCTCATGCTCTGTCTCTCTCTGTCTCAAAAATAAATAAAAACATTAAAAAAAATAAATAAAAATTAAAAAAAAAAGAAATTCTCATGAAGTTCTAGATTCAGCTCTTAAGAGATAAGCCTGGTGATTCTTTAGAAATTCATATATTATTTCAGCACAGCCACACACCCTTCCTCTCCACGGTTCACAGAATGACCAGAGAATTTCCTTAGTGCATTAAGGCACAGCCAGAAACTTCTTCCACGTTAAGTAAGCTGGAAAAACTTTTGTGTCAGTGTCATTCTGACAATCTTATTTATCATTTGTCACTTCTCTTTAATATGCCAAAAACCAAAGAAATAAATTCTCATTTTTGTCTTTCTTAAGGTTTACATATTAAAGACCACACGGGCTTGAATATCAAAGTGCAAATCTTTTTTTTTTTTTTTTTTTGCCATATTTAATGAAGAATGTTACTTTTGCTAAAATGCCCTGGAGATCATTCATTAAAAAGATGATAGCTTATACCAATCACAAAACTATCAAATCTAATTTATTTGTGCAAATGGGAGAGGCTCAGTAATATAATTATGCCAAAAATTAAAACTCCAGACAGCAACTATAGTTCAGTTTAAAATGCATGTGGGTGTGTATTTATTTTTAATTATGTGATATGAGAGTTTGTAACACCTCAACTGTTAATACAGAGCTGTTTAACCTAATTTGTCACAAAGATAAGAGATGCCCACTCCCAGTCCTATAAATCTCACATGTGTTTGTGACAACCGAACAGCATACGCACCACAGATGAAGGAAGAGAGAAACAGGCTAAAAGGCAGGGCGTTGTCTTGTGGGAATTCACACTCATTGTACTGAGATATGACTGGATAACTTGAATTACAACTTACGTTCTTGTTAGTGGCAACAGGCAACAACAGAAAATGTCAATGAAGTAACAGTTAGATGATGTTCTTTCCTTTCCACACCCCCCCCCCGCCCCGACCCAAACTCCAACATCTGGTGATCTGACGCAGCTGAAAGGGACCACTTGCTTTTCAGCTTTTGTGACTCTGACTATCAAAAGCCAACTTCTGTTTAATTGTGTATGAGCCCAAAGTTGTCCCAGGGGAGCAAGACCTCAGAGCTGGGCCAAGAGTGGAAACAGCGATGCAGCTGTTTCTGAAGAGAACCCTATTCCCAGCATTCCCAGGTAATTCCTGCACAGAATCCCTGCCTCCCAAATCCTCGCTTTTGATTATATCCCCATCACCATTGCCGACTGCCAACACAGGGCTCTTGGCACCCTCATCTGTAGAAGCAGACCCAGGGTGGACCCATGGTGAACGAACAGTATGTGCCTATGCTAACCTGCTAGAATGTCTTTCCTTTTAACATTTATTTGCAGACTATGGTGATGGACCAGGTGTACGGAGACACAAGTTATAACCATAGATTCTCAGAACCTGAGCACCGGAAGGGCTTAAGACCATCTGGACCCACCCCATAATGTGACAAATACAAGAACGAAGGCCCAGCATAGTGGCCTGCTCCGAGGACTGCTGGTCTAGGAGAAAGAACATGGGTCCTCAGGGTTTGGCTCTCAGCTTTGCAATTTTTAACTGTATGAACCTTCAGCGAGTTCTTTATCTTTCCTTATCTGGAAAATTCCCAACAAGTAGCAATAATGACAGCTAACATTTATGAAGTGTTTATTATGTGTCAGATACCATGCGAAGTATTTTACCAACATTTCTCATTTAATACTCAACGCAGATCCCATGAGATAGGTACTACCACTGCCATAAAAATCTGAGATTTAGGAAGAACCCAACTAAAATCACACTTCTAGAAATGGGAAAATCTGGCATACAAAGCCAGATTCTCCTCACTAAGGAGAATAGAGTCCTACACCATGGCAGACTTAGCAAACATCAGGTCCCATTCCTAAACCTCAGTCTCTTGCACTCTTTCCATTCACCGGTCATGTGCCCTTAGGTAAGTCACTTAAACACCTGAGAATCTGTTTTCTTGGTTATAAGATGCAAAGAGTAATTCTCCTATCATATTGCTTTCACAGAGTCAAGTAAGTATAAAATGAGATGTCTTTAAGAACTTTGAGAACCATGTAGAGCTCTACTACCTTAAAATATTATTACTAGTTAAAAGTGGGGGGAGCTTCTGGGGGTTTAGTTGGATGGGTGTCCTACCCTTGATTTCAGCCCCTACCCTGAGTCAGGTCATAATCCCAGGGTCGTGGGATCGAGCCCTGCATCAGGCTCCTCACTGAGCATACAGCCTACTTGGAATTCTCTCTCCCTCTGCCCCCCCCCATCTCTCTCTCTCTCTCAAAAAAAAAAAAGTATTACTAGTAGTATTTGGAGGTAGCAGATGGAGTAAAAACACTAGTGTTGGACATCACAACACCTTGAGTCCCAGAGTCATGTTCTGAACAAATGATCATATTCAACGCTCTTTTTTTTTATTTTTTTTAACATTTATTTATTTATTTTTGAGAGACAGAGAGAGACAGAGCACAAGCGGGGGATGGGCAGAGAGAGAAGGAGACACAGAATCCGAAGCAGGCTCCAGGCTCTGAGCTGTCAGCACAGAGCCTGACATGGGGCTCGAACTCACAAACTGCGACATCATGACCTGAGCTGAAGTCGAACGCCCAACCGACTGAGCCACCCAGGCGCCCCACTCAACGCTCTTAATGTCTGAGTTTTCTCATCAAAAAATGGGGACAATCCTACCTGCCCCAAGGTGTTACTATGAGATGAGATGAAATGACAAATATTAAAATTATAAAGCAATAGCCAAATATCTATGAAAGCTCTTTGAAAGTGCCTGTGCTTTCCAAAAGTAACATGATCGAATTTTTGAACATTACTCATACCTTCTTCTTTTTCAAAGGTGATAAGGGCTTGTCCTTTCTGTAGCTCATAAAGAACTTGCGAGCTCACTTGAAATGAACAGGAGACATTTAAAAACTGGCTGTCATTCTCAGGATTCTCTAAAGATGTGAATTTCATCTCTGTTTCAGGAATATCCTCTTTAATCTAATTTAAACAGAAATGTTTGATTAAAATGAAGACAAGAAATAACTTAAGCCCTTCCTGTGATAATGTGATTTGATCATCCAATAATTCATTCTCCACTGATTTCAGAACCCCACAGAATGCTAAGTGTGGTCTTAGTGAATATCTTTAGTAATTACTTCTTCCCAGATGCTGATCCTTTAATATTATTTCCCAGATGAAATTATAAGTATATAATCTCTCATTTTATCTAATCAATGTTTAAACTAGCCAATATTGGATGGTGTTCGATTCTAAAGTCTATATCATTCCTGTAGATAAGTACCTTTTAAACAACTATACCAATAATAGGGTATCCTACAAGGGAATCATAAGACAATATGTTTATTCTCATTGCAAAGTGTTATAAATTAGAGTTGCATATATACTAAGTTTATTTTAATAGCAAACCCAGATAATTTCATCCAAAAAGAAAGCCTCCCAAATTATATGATTTAATAATTGTCAAATTTAAATTCCCCCTTCCCCAACACCTGCCCATCAACTTTTTAAAAAAAAAATTTTAACGTTTATTTATTTTTGAGAGAGACAGAGCTTGAGTAGGGGAGGGGCAGAGAGAGAGGGAGACACAGAATCCGAAGCAGGCTCCAGACTCTGAGCTGTCAGCACAGAGCCCGACGCGGGGATTGAACTCATGGACCGTGAGATCATGACCTGAGCTGAAGTCGGACTGTGCCCATCAACTTTTTAACCATTACCAAACTTAGATTTATAAAAATGTGAAGGGACACTATCAACAAGATTCATAATCTGAAGGATAAAGTTAAGTGGTTATACTTATCTGTTTAAAATCATTGGGATTAACAGACATATACAACTATACATAAATGCACAAATGAATCTGTTGTTTGCATTTCTATTTCCCATGATTATTTTACATGCTGAAAGAAAATTTGTGTGTTATTGCAAAGGGGTTAGAAATATTCAATGAGGGGCGCCTGGGTGGCTTGGTCGGTTAAGCGTCCGACTTCAGCTCAGGTCATGATCTCGCGGCCGTGAGATCGAGCCCCGCGTCGGGCTCTGTGCTGACAGCTCAGAGCCTGGAGCCTGTTTCAGATTCTGTGTCTCCCTCTCTCTCTGCCCCTCCCCTGTTCATGCTCTGTCTCTCTCTGTCTCAAAAATAAATAAACGTTAAAAAAAAAATTTTTTTAAGAAATATTCAATGAGTTATTTGACCTAATTTCACATTTGTTCTATATCTTCACATGTAACTTCAGTAGAATCTCTGATTTCCATAAGTCCAGTTTCAAAACAATTGGCAGTGTCTGAGAATAGGCGGAGTGTTTCCCAATAATGTGGAAATACCCAATATACCTTGAAAAGTCGAGAGCTTTCTGGAATGAAAGTGCCTGATTCTGGTCTTGGGCACACTTGGCCAGGAGCAATGCATGTATGCTCTCTGGACCATAGTTTCAGTCCTCTGTAAACTGTATCAGCTGAGCTGGCTGGGTTCCCAAGATCCTTTGAGTGACAGGACTGGCTGATTTCATCTCCAGTCTGAGAAGTAACTACAATTGTAACAGTGTCCCGTAAGTCCCATAAACATGGGGAACTCCACTTCCTGATATTCAATATCCTATCCCCCATTTCAGAAACAAAATATGACAATGCTTTATGCATTTTAACTGTTTAAAGGAACAGTATGAGTTGTCATGGAGAAAAAGGAGTGAAAGTTATGTCTAATTCAAATACAGGAAAATTTAGGAGAGGATTTAAATGGTGAAGATATATGTCCAATTTTTTTAAACTGTGAAATCCATTTAAGTTACTTGCATGAAGAGAACAATAAAGGCACTTAGTGAGAAGACGAAGAATTTGATCCCAAAGTGATTGATAATAACCGTTTTGTTTTGTTTTGCATTACCATATACATAAATAAAAATTTAAAAACATACACATAAATATAAAAAAATGTATTATCAGAAACGTACAGTCAGATGAAATTTTACAAAACGATCACACACATGTGACCAGCACCCAGATCAATAAACAGAACATGACCAACACCCAGAAACCCTCTTGGGTTCTCTTCCAGTTCCTACCTGCCTCCAAGGGCAACCAGGATGCTAACTTTTAACATCCTGCTGTTATGCGTTATTTAAATGGAAGCATATGGGGGCACCTGAGTGGCTTAGTGGGTTAAGCACCTGACTTCAGCTAAGGTCATGATCTCGCAGTTCATGCGTTTGAGCCCCACGTCAGGCTCTGTGCTGACAGCTCCGAGTCTGGAGCCTGCTTTGGATTCTGTGTCTCCCTCTCTCTCTGCCCCTCCCCCACTTGTGCTCTGTCTCTTTTCTCTCACAAATGAATAAACGTTAAAAAAATGTTTTAATTAATAAAAATAAAAATAAATGGAAGCACTTGGTATATCCTCTTTTACGTTTTTTGGCTCAACATTGTGTTTATGAAATCCATCCATGTGGCTGCATATAGCTGTGATCTGTTCATTCTCATTGCTGTATGGTATTCCATTGTGTGAATACACCCCAAATTAATAATTCAGTCTAGTGGGGAGGGACAGTTGAGTTGTTGTCAGTTTGGGGCTATTACAAACAATGGTGCCATCAATGTTTACAGTGTTTTAAAAGTGAATTCTGTGTAACTAAATTGTTTTTTCGGAAAAATGGTGTCCGTTAAGAATGTGATATACAAAATAAAGAGGTACCTGGGAGTTTATGGTGGACTCTTGTAACTCGGCCTCAAGCCTTTGGATCTCCTCCTTTAACTGAGTATTCTCCTTTGCAATTTTATCAATTAATCTCTAAAAAATATCAAACAGCACCAAAAAATTAAACAGCTCCTGACTTCATTTTTCTAAACAAATTAAAGAAGCTAAATTTCTATCATCTTGATAAAGGCAAAGAAAGACATCATCATTATCACCTAATAATTCTCCTACCACTGACAAGTAGTATTATCTCCATCATGCAAACAAGGAAACTACCTTTCACACTAGACCAAGGTCACAGACATTTTTATAGTGGGGCAAGGATTGAGACCCAGACCTGAATCTCATTTCAGTGTAACTCCTTGCCTGGCTATTTGTGACAACAATATGACTTTTAAATTGCACTATAATTGTGGACATATGTTACTCAAAGGCAATTTAAAAAATTTTTGCTATGATTCCCACAGTACAGCTGCCTTGACATGCCACACATATGGCCCTGGGTAAGTGGCTTAAGCTACCTGAACCCCCATCCCCTCATGGGTCTCATCAGATAATTGCTAAGAAAGCTCTTAACTTCTGGGTGCAAATCAAAAAAAGGAGGAAGGGAGTGAAAGAAAACAGCTAATGTTGTAAGCCTTGTAAGAGAAAGAACAGAAATACGATTCTTTTTGTAAGGTTTGAATAATGGAAATAAAATTTTTGAAAAAAATTCAAAGTAATGTTGGACAAAAACATACAAAACATGCCTCACTGCAAAACTAATAGATATAAATTAATTTTTAATAGTACCCAGTAATTTTTACCTCTCTTTGTTCATCTTTCATAAATTCTTCCTCTAACCAAAGCTCCTCGTGAACTTGGCTTTTGTTATTTCCACTGTCTGCCATGATTCCTAATTATTACAAAAAAGTAAATATTTTAAAAATCACACATATACACAAATTCAAGAAGAAATAACTTTTATCCTTTTACAGAAGAAGAAATGTATTTTTGTTATATTTTTTCCCTATCATCAAAGTTTTTATTATCATGTGGCTTATATTTGAACAATGCCTATATTTCAAATAACTTTCATACCTATACAGACATAAAAGGGGTCTAGAAATCCTTTGCTTTTCAACACAATGATAGAAAATAACAGGGGTGCCTGGGTGGCTCAGTCAGTTAAGCATCTGAATCTTGATTTTTGGCTCAGGTCATGATTTCATGGTAGTAGGCCGAGCTCTGCATCAGGCTCTATGCTCACAGCTCTCTCTCCCTCTCTCTCTGCTCCTCCCCTGCTCATGTGTGTGCTCAATCTCTCTCTCTCTCTTTAAAAAACAAATAAATAAATTTAAAAGAAAAAAACACAAGTCTAAAATTTTCTGAAAAAGGAAAGAAAATAACAGGTATTAATATTCCTTTGAGGTTCACATCTTAATCATAACATGGTGCCCCATATTAAAAGATAACTATTTTGGTCTTTTCAAAGATTTTGATTTATCTAATTCTTCCTATTGTACTCCCCAAATGTAAATGGAGTAGAAAGGCCCCAAACACCCTTCCTCTGCATGTACGGAAATTCTTATCAGAATTTTCACAAATCCTCCCCTGTCCAGACACCTGAATAGGAAAAAAATTACATCTTTACTTCTTTTTTTTTTTCTTAACATTTATTTATTTTTTGAGAGACAGAGAGAGACAGAGCACGAACAGGGGAGGGGCAGAGACAGAGGGAGACACAGAATCTGAAGCAGACTCCAGGCTCTGAGCTGTCAGCACAGAGCCCGATGCGGGACTCAAACTCACGAACCGTGAGATCATGACCTGAGCTAAAGTTGGTCACTTAACTGACTTAGCCACCCAGGTGCCCCCAAAATTACAACTTTACTTCTAACAACCTCTCACTGAAACATCTCTCTTCAGATATGAACATAAGGCAACAAGCCACACAGTATTTGCAGCACCTGGACAAAAGTCACCAAGAGGACACAAATATTTTCATAAAATATTGTAACTGTTGCAGAAGTCCTGAAATATGTTTGTGTTTAACCTTGTTTCAAAATGATGGCAGCTACTAAACTCATTACTAGGTATTGTGATATGCTGTAATATATTGATGTATATTACTATATCAAAAATTTGCTTTTTTAAATATTTTGATAATCATATTTCAATATAATTGGTTTCCTTTGTAATTGTCTATATATTATTTTATACATTAAAAAAAAATTTAAAGGCCTATAGGCTTTATCAGACTGGCAAGGAATCCATGGCACAAAAAAAGTAAACATTTGCCTGCATATGAATTTACCAGATGTAAGTCCCAGATCAAAATTGAGACAAGGAATAATATAACAACTATTTTTATTGCTTTAAAAACATATTAAAAACCAGTTTGTGATATAATATAATCCTCTAAAATTTCAAGAGCTAAATTCTCACTACTCCTGTAGAAGAAACAGGAAAAATATTTATCCTGTTTTTATCCTGTTTATTAAAATAAAATATTATTTTATTTAAAAATAAAACAGAAGATTGGGGGGCCTAGGTGGCCCAGTCAGTTGGCCATCTAACTCTTGGTATCAGCTCAAATCATAATCTCATGGTTCGTGAGTTTGAGCCTCACATCGGGCTCTGCCCTAACAGGGAGCCTGCCACAGATTCTCTTTCCCTCTCTCTTTGCCCCTCCCCTGCTCCTGCTCCCTCCCTCTCAAAATAAATAAAAAAACATTTTAAAATTAATTAATTAGGGGCACCTGGGTGGATCAGTCGGTTAAGCTTCCGACTTTGGTTCAGGTCATGATCTTGCGGTTTGTGAGTTCGAGCCCCGTGTCAGGCTCTGTGCTGACAGCTCAGAGCCTGGATCCTGCTTCAGATTCTGTGTCTCCCTCTCTCTCTGTCCCTCCCCTGCTCATGCTCTGTCTCTCTCTGTCTCTCAATAATAAATAAATGTTAAAATTTTTTTAAAAAATTAAAATTAATTAATTAAATAAAATAGAAGACTGGCAAAAAAAAAAATAGTGTGAACACTAGCAGTTTCCAAAAACAGAGGGAATCACGTAGCACCTGGATCTTGGTTTCTAATCTATTCTCCAATAAACAGAACCAGGGCTCCTTGGAACAATGGCTGATTCTACCTATGGGACAAGAAATATACAAGATAAGCCTGGAGCTTCCAATGGTCAAACATACATAAAGGGGGTTTTTCAAGTAAGTAAATATACAAAAGATAAAAGGAGTCAGGTTTTTCATTGCCAGGGAAGGTAATTATAAATATAGAAAGAAAACTAGAATGAATGCTATGGATTAGAAATGGAGATATCAGTGTAATCTCATGATATCCATAGGCAGAATGACAGAAAGATACATACATGCTGTACATATCTATCTGTATATATATACCTAGCTCTGTCTGCTGAGAGGGCCTGGAAGAAAAGACAATAGCAATGAGTACACCTAGCCCCCAGAATTTGGTTTCTGATACCATCCTCCACTACAAGGAACCAAGGATTTTCAGAGAAATGGTTGATACCAGGACTGGGACAGGAAAAATACAAAATAAGCACCTAATGTTGCCAGAAAGCAAGGAAGTGCTCAAAGAATGATGAGGGCATGTCGAAAAGACATGAAACCCAGCTTGAGGAGGTTCTCACTGGCCAAATCTGGGACTAAATAAAGCATAAAAATAAATAATGACACTGAGTATCATTATGAATTAAGCATAAAAAAAGTCCACTGAGTAAATTAAAAATCTATGAGTCCATACCAACATACATACATACATAAATTGAAATTTTGGTAAGAAAAAGACCATCCAGTTAGTTTCAAAATACTTCCACACAACTGGGGCACCTGGGTGTCTCAGTCGGTTAAGTGTCCGACTTCAGCTCATGATCTCACGGTTTGTGAGTTCAGGCCCCGCGTCAGGCTCTGTGCTGACAGCTCAGAGCCTGGAGCCTGCTTAAGATTCTGTCTCCCTCTCTCTCTGCCTCTCTCTCTCTCTCTCTCTCTCTCTCTCTCTCTCTCTGTCAATAATAAATAAAGGTTAAAAAAATTAAAAAAATACTTCCATACAACATATTAATTTCAAAGGGTAAAAAGTAGCTTTACATTGAAGAAGCCGGGCAGATGCCACCATAATAAAATAAACAAAGTAAATAATGAAATAAGCCAAAATCATCTGCCATCTGATAGGGTGCACTTAGAACACAGCATGACTTCTATGATATTCCTGCCAAAGATACATAATCTGAATCTCAGTATGAGGAAACATTAGATAAACTGGCCTGTTCTCTCCAAAAGTGTTAAGCTCATGAAAGCCAGTGAAAGGCTGAGAAACTCTTCCAGACAGAAGGAGACTAAAGGGACATCACAACTAAATGCAGTACATGACTCTGAATTGGGCCTTTTTGCTACACAGGATATTATTAGTACAACTGTCAAAATGTGAATGGGATCCAAGGATTTGATGGCAGTAATGTATCAATATTAATTTGATTTTGATGACTGAATTTTAGTTATGTAGAGAATATGTTTTGTGTAGGAAATATATATTCAAGAATTCCAGAGCAACGGGTCTTGAAGTTAAAATCTTATTCTCAAATAATTCAGGAAAAAGGAAAGTTGTTTGTATTGTACTTGCAACTTTTCTGTAAGTATGAGATGGTTTCAAAATATATTAGTAGCTCCCTATTGCACCAACTACAGAATCCTTTTAATGAGACTCAACAGTCATCTGAGGTCTTACACAATCTAACCAAAACTTACTTTCTAGTCTTATTCAGACAACTTCTACACTAAGCACCCTAACCATACTGAACACTTGAAGGTCCCTCTTTTCCCTCCTGTCCCTCAATATGTCATACACTTCCTCTCCTCTCAACCTTAATGAAATTCTACTGTTCTTCAAGGTCCATCCCAAATTTCCCCCAAGTTTTTAAAGCCTTTTCTGCTTCCCCTAAAGGACATTACTTCTCCCTCTTTTATCTCTTTTGGAGAGCTTTAATTATTTGTGTGCCTGTGTCATTTTCCATGACTAGATGGTTATGACCTTGAGGCCAAGGACCATGTCCACTCCTCCTTGCATCCACTCAGAGCACAATATAAGAATACACACTGACAACTGTGGTATCTTAACTAGTATTTGTTCTGCTCAGGACATTCCATACATGTGAAGTTCTCTTATTACATTTCCGGAAAGCAGAAATGGCAACATTATTTGTCTGATTGCTTTTTTTTAAATCAATATTTTTAAGAGTTTGTAATAAAGACTCTCAACATATTTAACTCATATAAATGGTCTACTACATAATATTCCCAGAACTTTTTTTGGTATATTTAGTGTCTGGATACTTCCCCTTTTTGCTTAGTGGGATGTACAGTAATAGGCTTCCTTTTATACCATCAAATAGTAGGCAAAATAATGACCCTCTCAAAGTTGCCCATGCCTAATCCCCAGAATCTATGAATATGTCAGATTACAATTAAGGTTGTAGATTGAATCAAGGTCACTAATCAGACGACTTTAAAATATGAAAATCATTCTGGATTATCCATGGGGCCAATATAATCATGAGGGCCCTTAAAAGTAAAGAGGAAAGCCAAAGAGCAGAGTCAGAGTGAGATGTGACAACAGAATAATGTTCAGAGAGATGCAGTGATGCTGCCTTTAAAGATGGAGAAAGAACATCACTAAGCCAAGGAAGGAGGGCAGCATACAGAAACTGGAGGAAAAAAAAAGAAAATAGGTTCACCCCAGAAGCCTCCAGAAAGAAAAGCAACTCTGCAGACACTTGATTTTAGCCCACTGGGATCCAGGTTGGCCTTTTAACCTACAGACTTTTTTTAAAAATATATATATGAAATTTATTGTCAAATTGGTTTCCATACAACACCCAGTGCTCATACCAACAGGTGCCCTCTTCAATGCCCATCACCCACTTTCCCTGCCCCCCCACCCCCCATCAACCCTCAGTTTATTCTCAGTTTTTAAGAGTTTCTTATGGTTTGGCTCCCTCCCTCCCTCTTTTTTTTCCCCTCCCCCATGGTCTTCTGTTAAGTTTCTCAGGATCCACATAAGAGTGAAAACATATGGTATCTGTCTTTCTCTGTATGACTTATTTCACTTAGCACAATAACCTATAGACTTTCAAGATAATAAATTTGCGATTTTTAAGCCACTAAGTCTATGGTAATTCTTATGACAGCGAATGAAAAATCCAATGCAAATCATCACCACTCACCTACCACCTATTTTCCTAATATACTCATATCACTTTGTGCCAGGCCTGATAGAATGGAATCCTTCCATACGCCTGCCCCGCAGCAAATGACAGGAAATGAGGGGAAGGAAGAAAGGAAGTGGTTTTTAATACAATGGCGGTACACATATATAGTTTAAAAAAACAAAACAAAACAAAACAAACTCATGCATGTTCTAGAGACAGAAAAACTGCGTGCTCTCCTTTGGATCTCTTTCAAGAAAATCCTTGCATATTCCAAAAAGTGAGGCACAACTGCCAAACCCTGCACCTGACAAGGAGAGTAAATCTTAAGGAATCAAGTTCCCCTAAGAACTACATCGAGACACTCTCACAGGAACACTGAGGAAACACCAACCATGTTAAGTTTCAATTTCTCAAATTAAGCAAACCAAGAGGACGGGGTCAGAGGCCAGAGCGGGGGAGGGGATGGTGGTGAGACAGACGCGGCCCGCTTCACCCCCGCCCTGCACGCACCCTGGCGGCTGTGTCACCGTAGCGACCCCTCGGCTCACTGCCGGCCGCCGCCCCACTTGCCGCCCCGGGACCCGCGGAACCCGTCTCCCTCCCCACCCAGGGCCTCTCTAGGAGCAGGGATGGGGGGGGGGGGGGGGCAGGGCGCCACTCACCCGCCTCTCCGGTGGGACGCGGCTCCCAGCGAGGGCGCCCTTCCGGAAACTTCACCCGGCTGAGCGCGGAAGGAGCGTCGCCAGAAGTCCCGGGGTCGCACGCAAGGGCTGCCTTATCCCCAAATGCTCGTAGTTCGTAGTTCGGAGCAACAGCTTGGTTGCTAAAACCAAAAACAATTGCACCCCCCTCCCGCCGTCCCCCCCCCCCGCAAAAAAAAAAAAAAAAAAAAGGAAAAGACGTTAAAAGGGAAAGGGAGGGAAGGAGAAGGAAAAGACACACACGAAATTGTTGCTCATATGGAGATTTTCTTTAAAAGTAACCACTGTTCCCACAGCTCTTTCTGCCCCTGGGTCCTGTCCCCCGAGACTTAATAAAATCACCTTTTTTTCACCCGAAGAAAAACAAAAACAAAAAGAAACCAAAAAAACCTAACCACTGTTGGAATACCAAATGTGGTGTCTCCAATGGTGAATTACTCACGAGTTGTAAGTATTTTCAGTTTCGATTTTTAAGACGTGGTTCTTTTGATACAGAAAATAAACTGTCAGGTACCAAAGCACAGAGGGGTTGGGCGAAGTAGGTCAAGGGGATTAACATGTGCAAACTTCCAATTATAAAATAAATAAGTCACAGGGATATAACGTACAGCACAAGAAATATAGTAAATAATATCGTTAATAACTTTGTATGGTGACAGGTGGTAACTAGGCTTATCACGGGGATCATTTCCTGGTAATGTATACAATTATCAAATAACTGTCATGTACACCTGAACCTAATAGGATATAGTAAGTCAACTATACTTCAATTTTTAAAAAAGTGGCTGTTTTGTTTTTGTTTGAAAGGAGTCTGTCTGCAAAGTGTTCCTGAAGTTTGCATAAGCACTAATTTCAGGATGTATTTTTTAAAATAACCCTTTTTATGTGTATATTCCTGGACATGTTGTTGGAAAAGTAGATAGAAACCAAATAAGGTCAAAGTGGAAGTCTCTCTTCAAGATAGTAACTCTCATGATAAGTCATTGGTCATTATAATCTCAATCTATAAATATTTACAGCCAGCACAAGGTCAATTTTTGTGTGTCTTTTGCAATGTCCTCTAGGCTATGAAGTTGGGAAAAAGCTGTGGTGTTCGCTTGGTTTCTGTGACCCATGTCCCTTGAAAGCTTTCTTACAATCTTTTGTTTTGTTGTGAAACTTGTAAATAAATGCTTCACTAAGTGTGATCTTTTCCTTTGAAAATAAAAACATCTGGCTTATTTTAAGAACTGCCGTATTTCTTAATCCTACACAAAGAACCACCCCACAGCTGCACTTGCTCATAAATAGAGGTCAAGAAGGAGATGTATCAAAATGATTTCCAGGCATACATTCTAGGTTATATAGCACTATACAGTCATATATAACAATCGACAAAGTGGTCGAAAATAACAGATGTACAAAAATCAAATTCATTTATGTCAAGAATACAATGGGAATAAAGTTGCTTTAGTGCATGACAAGGACTTTTGTGCTCATCAGCCCAGCTAGAAAGTACAAAAACTCCATCTGTTGCAGCTTGAGAATTATTTCTGTTCCACCTTAGAATTTTAGAGAGCGTGAACTCTAGAGGTTATTGAGTTCAACCATTTCTTCTTTGATCTTATTTTAGTTTTTCATAAGATGATAAGCAGAGTAAGACTGATCTAATATTGACTCACCCTGCTAAAGGGCAAAGGATACAGGTAGTAGGGGAGCCTTTGGGCCACCTGCATACTAAAGCTGAGTCATGTGTAACAGTCTTCAGATCCAGTCCCCTGCAGAGTGATGGGACTTCGAACGATGAACATAGTCAGCTCGTGGACATATTATTATTAACAATCATAACTGCTAACATCTACAGAGAACTCCTGGACATTTTATAACCCTTTTTATTTTGCCAATAATATGAGATACGGGTATTACCCGCATGTGCAGATGAGGGCACTAAGGCTTAAAGAGGTGATGAAAATCAAGCAACTAATATGTGATGACATCGATATCATATTTTACTCTCAGCCATGAAATCAAGTGTCTCCACACTGTGTTCTATGGTGCCTGGAGAAGAAAGAATTCTGTGGCCAAATATGACTGAAAAATGTTGCATACTGGATTCACTTCTGGAGATTCACAATGCACATCAGCACATTAAGAGTTTTAAGAAGTATTGGGGCACCTGGGTGGCTCAGTCGGTTAAGTGTCCGACTTCAGCTCAGGTCATGATCTCGCGGTCAGTGAGTTCGAGCCCCGTGTCTGGCTCTGTGCAGCCAGGAGCCTGCTATAGATTCTGTGTCTCCCTCTCTCTCTGCCCCTCCTCCACTCACACTCTGTCTCTCAAAAATGAGTAAATGTTAAAAAAAAAAAATTAAGAGTTTTAAGTATTGCAGGAAGAAATTAAACTACAAATTAAAAAGTTTAACTTTATTCAACCTTGAATTTATCAAACTTATTTGACCACTAAATCCTTTTTTTTTTTTTTCATGAAGCAGCTATTAAAATCTCAAAAGAGTTTCTAATGGTACAATTTGAGTGATGCTTTGCTAATGATGGGGTTCAGGACATGCTACCTCAAAATATGACACTGAGTATTTTAAACTGAAGGAGTTTGAAAAATGAGTAGAAGCAAGAAGGTCATTGTGACCTTTTCCCCTATACCGCTCTTCTCTGAAACAGGTCATGAACCCTCCTGTGTGAGGTGCCTTCCCAATACCTGAAGGAAAGGAGAATTCTTATCGCTGAAGACAAAGGGACACAGAGAAGAATCTTAACAAGCAGGACTTGCTAAGTTTCCCCCAGTTCATGATTGCCTCATACTCTCTCATCTGACATATTTCTACATGACTGTCCAGTGTTCATTAAACCTAGCATAAAAATACCCAGGCCTGTTTCCTTGGGTCTTCACTTCCTTATGAAGTCTCCCATGTCGCATAAAACTTGTATTAAATACATTTGTAGGCTTTTCTCCTGTTAATCTGTCAATTTAATTTTCAGACCCAGTTAGGGACCCTAAGGACACACAAGAAAACTTTTTCCTTCCCTACACTAAATTATACCATCTCCTAATATAATAATTATTGCGTGTCTATAACACATTTGATGAATATTGTGTCATACATGAGATGTCTTGGACATCTTAGGTAAACCTGTACTGCCATGATATGAGATGTACTTTGTGTTACATATCTATCTCCCCCATCAGATAGCAAGGAACTCCTCTAGACTTTCGTGTAAATTCACACAAACAAACACACCAGTGTTACCTACAATATAATGTGTGCTATGAAGAGGTGAGGGACAGGGAAGGAGCAAAATACAAAGGAGGGAGTAGTCCCCTCTATCTTAGGAGATAAGTTTTCTCTACAGAAGAGCTGGAGATAAAGTTGACACCTAAAGTTACAGGAGGTAGGCTGAAACCAAGGGTCAGGTGAAAACTTCCAGGGGCATAAAACAACTAGAGAGGCACCAAGAATTTTCTGGGTATGCAAATGAGGAAACTATCTGAAATCCATTATACATTATACTCTTCCTTTTAGAAAAGGCCATGTACCTCAAGCTTATGCTGCTATTGCCAAGATTTTGGTGACCTGGTTTTCAGATCCCCCCTGGGGAAATTGGAACACTTATAATGATGCCAGTATTGTGCAAGATCCTGGGGGATACAAAGGAATTATGTAACATCATTCTAGTTTTCAAGAGGTTTGCAATTGGAATATATAAAAGTAAAGGAATGTTGTTAAGGAAGTGGATCTTAAATGTTCTCACCACCAAAAAGAAATGGTCATTATGTGATGTGATGAAGGTGTTGACTAAAACACCGTGGCAGTAATCATTTTGCAATATATAAGTGTATCAAATCAATAAGTTGTACACCTAAAACTTACACAATGTTATATGTCAATTATATCTCAATAAAGCTGGAAAAAATAGCAGGTGGCAGATTTTTTTTTTTAAATAAAGCAAAACAAGTACCCACCCCTTATTCTCTACCAAGCAAGCAATACTACACAGCTAAGAGCACAATTTGGTATCAGATGGAGGCTTAAGTACCCATTTGAAGTTACTGAAGTATCCCACCCTTGGTTTCCTCATCTGTAAAATGGAGCTGTTGTGAATGAGATACATGCTACATGTTAAGGGTTCAGCACAGTGTCCGTCCCACCAGGGCTAAGCTCAATACACGGTAGCTGTCCCTATTTTAAACACTGCTGAGATTTTTGTTTCCATTTTTTTCTTACACATTTCTTCTGCTTTGTCTTCCTACCTAGAGAAGTAGTTTTAAGACAAAGATCATTTTTAAATTTCTTTTGTCTCACCTAGGGTTACTAATCCGATAACAATACCTAGTATACCCTATACAACTACTTATTTCTTTTATTTATTTATTCGCTTATTTTTTAAAGTTTCTTAATGTTTACTTATTTTGAGAGAGATAGAATGTGAGTTGGGGAGGGGTAGACAGAGAGGGAGACACAGAATCCAAAGCAGGCTCCAGGCTCTGAGTTGTCAGCACAGAGCCAGAAGCGGGGCTCAAACTCAGGAGCTGAGAGATCACAACCTGAGCTGAAGTCAGATGCTTAACTGACTGAGCCACCCAGGCGCCCCACACAACTACTGATTTCTAACGGGTGGTTAGATGCAAGAGTAGGAGTCAAATGCTCTGGACCCAATGTTATAACCCCTTTGTATGGGTTTTTGTATTAATGTGTATGAACAAGTTTGTACATGTGAATAAAATATTGTGAGATAGATCAAACATTTAAAAATAAAAGTTAATCCAAGGAAAATAATAATAATAATAATAATAATAATAATAAAAGAATAAAGGATGTTGTCTTCTTGAATCTTCCCTGGGCCACTCATTTATCATGTAAATGTAACTGATCAGTCAGAAAATTCTGTTTTGTTAAAGTATTCAGAAAATGAAGCATTGTCTTTGACAGTGCTGTTAAAGGGAACAATTGAGTGTTTTGCTCATGAACTAGAGGCTCAAAAATAAACGTCAATCCTTAATATCCAAGCCTGGAAGACAGCAAGCAGTAAACCTCAAGAGTATATTAAGGAAATTATTTTAAGGAAATCTGGGAATGTTACTAATGTTTTCTTGCTTTGCTTGTCATTACAAACTGAATACTGCTTCTGACAGAATGCTCTTAGGCTGAACTGATGGAAGGATAAACCAAACTGTTAGGCTTGAACTTAAAAAAAAAAAATCACAGGAGAGAAAAAAACAAAAAAGATCTTGAGGGGCACCTGGGTGGCTCCATCAGTTAAGCATCTGACTCTTGGTTTGGGCTCAGGTCATGATCTGGTGGTTTTGTGAGTTCGAGCCCCACATTGCGCTCTGTGCTGATAGTGCAGAGCCTGCTTGGGATTCTCTGTCTCCCTCTCTCTCTCTGCCCCTCCCCACACTGTCTCTATCTCTCTCAAGGTAAATAAATAAACTTTAAAAAAAATCTTGAGATTCTCAGGGTGTTTAAAATGAACAAAGGAGTGCCTGGGTGGCTCAGTCGGTTAAGAGTCCAACTCTTGGTTTCGGCTCAGGTCATGGTCTCACAGTGTGTGAGTTCGAGCCCCGCGTCAGCCTCCGTGCTGACAGCACAGAGCCTGCGTGGGATTCTCTCTCTCTCCCTCTCTCTGCCCCTCCCCCACTCACTCTCTCTGTCTCTCTCTCAAAAATAAATAAATAAAACTTAAAAAAGATTTTTTTAAATAAAATGAAATGAACATAGCCTTAGAATGTTGGGAAAATTGAAATGTTAAATTCTGATTGTGTTATCACCAAATCCCCCAATAAGAAACAATCAGGCAAAACATCGAAATGGATCTATGCAGCCTCTCAGGGAGGTCAGCTGTTAAGAGAATATGCTTAAACATAATGAAAACAGCTTAAAAAAATGTTAGAAGAAATTTGTTTTTCTTACTATCTTTGTTTTCTGATTTGGGGATTTCCAGTTTGTTTTTGCCTGAAGGGCTGTATGAGGAGTTCTAGAAATCACCAAAAAGCAAAATTTGGGTTGTTGCTTGAATAAGTTGTTTCTGATTATTTCCTCGGTTTAAACAGTAATCCACAAAAGGTGGCAAATCATTGCAACAAGGAAGTTCACTGATCCATTTGGTGTACTAAAAACATATCAGGCAAAAGAGCTCAACTTCTTATTCTAAGTTAAGTTTGTTTGGTTTTTTCTGGTATTAGTGAACCTAGTTATATGTAAGAATATAATTTCCACTAAGATATCTCTCAGTATAGTGTATGATTTTTGCTTATTTTCCTTGCAGCGTGTGCCAAAGTTATAAGAAAGAGAAATCAAGTTTGTGGGCAAAAGGACGTCCTGTAGACCAGTATTTCTCAAACTTTAATGTCCATTTGGATTTGGGGATCTTGATAACCATGCAGATCCTAATTCCACAGGTTTGGGGTAGAGGTTCTGTATTTCAAGACATTGCTAGGTGACACTGATGATGCTGGTTCTTGAACTATACTTTGAGTGGTGAGCCTGTAGACTAACCAGTTCGCTAAAAGAGCAGTGACCATAAAGTGTCATTCCAGTGTAAGGATACCGTGTGGCTCTCCTTGTCCTGGCTTAGTCAGTGAGCATAGGACCCTCTTCCTGTTTGCCATCCTGGTGGGTGGGTCCATGGATGGAAGGCAAGGCATTTCCAGGCGACCGTGGTAGAAAGGGCAACAGCTATTCCTGTCTTCCATGCCACCTCCTTCAGAGAACAATGGCTCCTTATCTGCAGCTAATAAGCCATCACAGCTATTCTAAAATGGAAAGGAAGGAATAAACCATGAGGGTGAACAGGTCAAGATGGTGCAAAAAAAATGGAAAGAGGAAGTAAGAGAAGCCAGGAAAAAAAAAAAAGAAAGAAAGAAAGAAAGAACAAGACTAGTGTATCTGGGAAATTCGAAAGAAACATTCTTTCCCCTTCATCAATTATTCATTTCAATTTATTCTAAGTAGTCTTCTCTAATATACAATGTAACAAGATACAATGCTCTCACACACACCATTCATTTTAATAATATAATATCTACTGGGGCATTCTGGTGATGTTGGTTGGATACATAAAACCAAAGGTAAATTCATCCCTTCAGCCCTTACACTCCTCCAGAGAAATTATAATATAAAAACAGGTTTCATCCCCAATCAAAATAAAACAAAAAAAGTGTCCTCCGGATCTTATTGCTTGGTGACTTTATGAATTGGAATGGAAACATTACTGCCTTTTGGGAGGTTGACCTCAGCTGTTCTTCAACTATTTGAAGAATAAAAACTCTAGCTTTGATGCCAATACTCAAAACAAAGTTTTCTCAGGTGGATAAATAATGACTGGTAGATTGGCTTGTCACCACCTTAAAATCACCAAGAGAACCAGGCTGAATCTGCGCTGACCCTTACTAGCTCTGCAAACTCGGGCATATGTAATGGGTCTGGCCTGTAATAGTTGCTCAGAAAATGTGAGCTCTGATTGTGTTCCCCTTTAACTCTCCGGGACTCTGTTTCTCAGTTTCTTCAAATGCGAAACGAAGACAATAATGTTTACCTAATAATTATAGGGTGTTTTGTGAGGATTAAATGAACTAACATAGATAAAAATATTTTTAAACAGTAAATGCAAAGTAAAATAATATTATTAATATTGCCTTCTGGTCTTAAGCTCCAATTTGAAGAGCTAATTTTCAGGGGTGATTGTGGGATAGGAGAAAATAACTAGATAATTTAAATAAAATGTAAGATCTCATGGTATCACCAAGGTAATTGCATATAACCATACTGGAGGTTCACTGTACAATGTCTCCCAGTGTTTCCTAGGATTGTGCAATGTGTGCTAGAGAGGGATTCTGGGCAGTCAGGACTTGATTCATTGCTGGCCTAGAATTGGAGGGAATAAGTAAGACCAAGTCAATCAAATAAGAAGTCTAAGATCCATTCATTCTCTCTGTGTTTCAACTATGTTTGTCTTATCATTTTATGAATGTTACATAAGAAAGACAGGTAATTGTTGAGCGGCATTTTTGTGATGTAGCCTCTATCTTTCTCCCCTGAAGATACCCCACGCAACAATGCATTTTTCCCTGCTCTTCCCTTCGGTGGTCACTAACCTCATTGCCCTCCACCAAGGGACAATGTGACGAGATGGCCCAGGTTTCTTAAAACTCCTTTTCAAATATTCTTTATTGGTGTGCCACAGCCAGTGCCTCTTTTCCTTCATACATTCTTGCATTAAAATTCACAGTTGATTGTCTCATTTCCACAAGACTTTTGAAGATGGATAATTTACAACTGCAATTTACCCTGCTAATGATTCCTTTGGTCCTTTCGTCCTGCACACCCTTGGCATGTTATTTTTCTAAATGTGTTACTTTCATCATGTCATTCCACACCTTAAAGCACTTGCAAGTGACATCAAATATATACAGCCAAGCTTCAGAGCACAAGACTTACCCTCTTTTCCATGCTCCCCACCCCAAACTGTTTGCACAACAAGCTGGCTGCAGCTTGTCTTTTTAACTTTTGTATTCACTACTCCCCTTCTCTGTGTCCAACTGATTACTCAGCTATCCAACTCCAGAATGTTCTTATCAGCAAACTGAGTTTCTTCTCCCTCTCATTATTTCCCCTTTATGAGATGTTTTCCCTCTCCTTCCTATTATTTCAGTCACACAGTTGTGCAAGTGAACTTCCAACAAACACATATTGCAATTTAAATGCAGTGGTGATATTCAAAATTTTAACAACTGATCAGTATGGACATTGAACCATGAGAAAGGTTCTAGGCAATGTACTGGAGCAGCATCTTAGAGGATTCTTTCTCAGCCAGGCATTAATCCTACAGTTATTGAATCCTAGGAAGGTGGGGGGTAGAGGCAAAGTGTTGGGAATTCCTGATGGAGGGAATGATATGGCCAGGGCACTGGAGGCACTGAGGTGGGCATGGAGAAGACTGAAATCAACTGGCATTAAAATATTTCATTATTTAGCATCTGAACACCCAGATCATACTGGCTGAATGCCAGTGTCGAGCTTTGCTCATTCATCTCCAGGATCAACTTAAGCTCCTGTCCAACAAACCAAGGGACAGTCATCCCTTTCCCCCCACCCCCATAAATTATTTTAGCATATTTTTCCCATTCCAATTACTAGGCACATTTATAGTTTTGCATTGTTAATTATCTTTCAAGGACTACTGTGCACTTCATCCCAAGAAGTTGGAAATCAAGAGTTGTACTATATCTTTGTCTCTTCCTTAATGTCAAATACAGTTAGACCATCACTTATCCTATATTTATTAATGAAAACTGGCTGACTGAATAATTGAGAACTACATGCATCATAACGCAGTCATTTCAAACCACTTAGCGAGTGAGAGAATGACAGACATCTTCAAGACTCTGATAAGAGCTAGAGTCTCTCTTCCCAGAAACATACATAGCCACACAAAATTGTGCATTCAGTTTCAGATATCTGATGTATCCCCCAAGTCCATCATAGATTCCTGGGAGTCTATGGAACATGGTTTAAGGACTGTGTTTTAAATGAAATTTTAGGGGTGCCTGGGTGGCTCAGTCCATTGAGCATCCAACTTTGGCTCAGGTCATGATCTTACAGTCTGTGAGTTCGAGTCCCTCATCGGGCTCTGTGCTGACAGTTCGGAGCCTGGAGCCTGCTTCAGATTCTGTGTCTCCCTCTCTCTCTGCCCCTCCCCTCCTCATGCTCTGTCTCTCTGTGTCTCAAAAATAAATAAAAACATTAAGAAAAAAATTTTTCAATGAAATTTTAAATGAAACTGGAACACTAACCTAAAGATTTAACTGTGTGGGGGGCGCCTGGGCAGCTCAGCTGGTTAAGCACCTGACTTTGGCTCAAGTCATGATTTCACCGTTCATGAGGTCGAGCCCTGCATTGGGCTCTGTGCTGACAGCTCAGAGCCTGGAGCCTGCTTTGGATTCTGTGTCTCCCTCTCTCTTTGCCCTTCCCCTCCTCGCACTCTGTCTCTCTCTCTCAAAAATAAAATAAAACATTTTTTTAAAAATTAAAAAAAGAATTTTTTTGCATCTGACAGTTTACACTTAATCATAAAGGAAACAGCACTTGTACATACAAGTGTACAGCAATGTTCCATGTTCCTATCTGACAGCACTTGCCTAAATTTATAGCCAGACTGACATTTCATCTGATCTGCACTCCAAGTAAAGCTGTTCATGATGACCAGGAGCAAGACCAGGACTCAAAGTTTTCAAAGCTTTACTTCGTTTATCAGTATTCTCCACTTTGTAAACTATGAAGACCATCAGTGCCATTCCTAGACAAATCTCCAGGTAAACTTGAGTATAGTAGGGCTTCATGAAGGATCCAAACCTTTTTAATAAGCATCCTGGCACAGGAAAAATGGCTTAGGCCACACCAATATCCCCCAGCCAACTACTAAGACTTAACTTTGATGTTATGTTGGTATTCCAGTTAAGGGAGAGACTTGAGGGGAGCGCCTCCTTTTCCAACGCTTGTGCCATAGTATCTAAGTGCTTATCTCCTTCCCTCTCTCTGGGAGGCAGAAGAGCAGCAGAACCCACACAGTTGGCAGTTGTGGTCTAGTGTCCTCCACAAGTGTTCTACTGCCAACTGAGGGCTTCAGCGAACGTGCACTTATTACCAGTTATACTCGTAGATGTCAAACAACAAGTTGCAGTAACAATCTAAAGTGAGAGCATCTTTGGTTGAACTAATTAACAAGTACCACATGCCAAATTATGAAGAGTGTGATTCATGTCTAACTGGAGGGGAAAAGGGACACACGAAAATGCAAGAGCAACTTCGTCTTAGACAGGACTTTGTTCATCAGGGAAAGCAACTGTGGTACATAAATTAAAGTGTAGACATGAAGCATAAAATAGTGAGGTCATCATCACTGAAACCCTGTGTGGAATTGACTCCCACTGAGTTACGCACCATGACTCAAAGAGATGGGACTTCCATCAATTCCCTAAGGTAGTTAACTAGCTTCTTTGTAATAAAATTCTCTCTGGAAGAAAGAAGAGAACTTATTTACAAGGGAAGTTCCCTGCTATGGTAGACACATGAAAGTCTAGAAAAAGTACACTTCCTCATATCTCATGCTGAATTCCTTCACTTCTTGGGAAAAAGTATAAAATCTTCTACATACTACTAAACTTTGGATTGGTTTCTATTGTCTGTAACTTCTTGGAGCACACTACTACTACAAAGACGTTAGACATGGATAGCGACAAGAACCCAAGAAGAAACTAATAAGGAAAAACTAGTTCCATAAATGCTGATTAAAATTAGACCCAACCTATGATTTTATGGCCATAAACCAAAGTAATATTACTGGGAAACACCAAAAAGTCACTGTTTTCCAAAAAGTCTTTGGAGAAATTACATCAGTTTTCTGGACTCATGTAGGAGAGAGGGTGTGCGACTGAGGAGGCTGTGACTCAGCAGCAGCCCTATTTTTCATCTGCTTTGACAACTGTGATAACATGTGAAAGTGTCTGAAAGGACAAAATTAAATCTTGATACATCATTCTGTATAGTGCTGTGCCTGCCCAACATATGGATAGATCCTTACCGAAAATACCGTGATGGTAATGCAAGATTCAAGGGAATTCACAGAGCACTAGGAAAGAGCATTAGAAGAAGCAATCACCCTGGTCCTCCTCTGCAGCTAATTTACAGTATGCTCTCGGAACCAGGCTATCCGAAGTGGGGTTTGGGGAAAGCAACGAGTTACTTGACCATCTTCTGCTGGTTCTTGATTTATGGCAACACCTGTGTGCAAGTGAAATGCACAGCTTCTCTCCAATATCTATCTTGGCTATGCCGTGCAGAACTTAAGAGTATTAAGCCTACTGTTTTAACACTTATGTCCACTCTCTCCACCAAACAGGCATCTGGCCACTGTGGGAAGAGTGATTGCCAGAGTGACTAAGGCAGTACCTTCTACAGAGGAGTGACCTGAGAATATTTGTGGAATAAGGTAATATGAACCAACTTATGGCCCTGACCACACTGTTTTCCTATTTACACCACAGCCCTGGCCCTAACATGCCTTACTTCCTGGGAGAACAGCAATTATGTCTGAGTTAAAAAACATCCCAAAGAATTTTAGGCTGTCAAGTAAAATCTAGAAATGTTGGGAAACTTTCTTTTTGTTTTTTTTTTTAAGTTTATTTTTTTATTTTGGGGGGCAGGGGTGGGAGCCTGAGATGCAGCAGAGAGAGGGGGAGAATCCCAAGCAAGCTCCATGCTGCCAGCACAGAACCTGATACAGGGCTCGATCCCATAAACCTCGAGATTGTGACCTGAGCCGAAATCAAGACTCAGATGCTTAACTGACTGAGCCATTCAGGTGCCCCTGGAAATGTTAGGAAACTTTCAAGTGGGGTGATGGTAACTCTTCCAGTTCCCGAAAGCAGGGTGATGTGATCCTATGGATTATAGGATTATCATTCAAAAATTTCTAGTGAGATGAATGAATAAACAAAATGCAGTATAAATACACACACACACACACACACACACACGCATGCACAGACACTGGAATATTATTTAACTCTAAAAAGGAAGTAAATTCTGGCATAGGCTATAACACGAATAAACCTTGAAGACATTATGGCAAGTGAAATAAACTGATGAAAAACAAACAAATACTGTATGATTCCACTTTTGTGAGGTACCTAGAGTAGCCAAATTCTTAGAGACAGAAAGTAAAACCATGTTTGCCAGGGGTTGGGAGTTGGGGAGAATGAAGACTTATTGTTTGATGGATACAGAGTTTCAGCTTGGGAAGATGAAATGGTTTCTCAGGACGGATGGTGGTGATGGTTGCACAAGAATGAGAACGTACTTAACACCACTAAGCTGTACACTTAAAAATGGTTAATGGTAAATTCTACTTATGAGTATTTTACCACAGTTAAAAATAAAAGTAAAAATTTTACTCAGTCCGATTTGCACATGAGAATGAAGTAGGTAAAATCAGTCATTGTTTTTTTGAAGATTTAGTGTTTTCAGATTGACGGGCAAAGAGAAAACAGATTTATCTCACATGGAACTTCCCCTCATTATTTGGGAAGTGAGCTCCAGTCATTTCAGATGGGAATTCAAGAAAGAGGAGACTCAGAAAGTTGAGAGAACTTGATCATTCTGTATAAAAGTGAAGAAAAGAGGAAGAGGAAAGAGACAAGAGGAAGGAGGAAAGACAAGAGGAAGAGAAAATTCTTGACCTTGGCACTCTTCTTTTATGCAGATCTGTTCCCACAAGTTTCCTCCAATGCACACTTACACACCCAGCCTTGGATCCAAGACACAAATGCAACTGGGTTGAGTCTGAATTTCCAATCTAACTTCCCACAATTCCTTCAGTCCCTTCAGTTTACAAATTCCTGTCTCCTGCCCTCAGTCACAGACTCTCAGAGCTGGGGAATTCAGAGGACATCTAGTCCAACTGCTGGTCAGATGCTTGAGTCCTCTCTACAGGATTGTTCCATACGTTGGACTGACATCTTACTTAGCTGATTTTTCACTCATTTTTTTCCAGGTGGGCCCATAGAATAATTTAAAAAAACAAACAAACAAGCTATTCTCAAGGAAAAGAGAAAAAGGGAAGTAAACATATTCTAATTTAAAATAAAAGTTAGGGGGACACCTGGGTGGCTTAGTCAGTTAAGCATCTGACTCTTGGTTTCCTCTCAGGTTATGATCTCACAGTTCGTGGGTTCCAGCCCCTTGGTGGACTCTGTGCTGACAGTGCAGAGCCTGCCTGAGATTCCTTCTCTCTTTCTCTCTCTAAAAATAAATAAATAAACTTAAAAGAAAAGATTAGTTTAAAAAATAAAAGTTAGGGGCTCCTAGGTGGCTCAGTTTATTAAGCATCCAACTCTTGATTTTGGCTTAGGTCATGATCTCAGTGTTGTGGGATGTGACCCCATCTCAGGCTCTGGCTGAGTGTGAAACCTGCTTAGGATTCTCTTTCTCCTTCTGCCCCTCTCCTCTGCTTACACTCTCTCAATCTCTCTAAAATAAAAAAATAAATTCTTAAAAAAAAAGAGCTAAAGTTATTCTCAATATTTGATTATATTTTAAAATAGTATTTAAATCTAATTCAGAATAGTAAGTCTGCAGGGATCCCATTTTGGTCCCCTCCCAAATGTGCATGGGTGAGTTTGTGTGTGTGTGTGTGTGTGTGTGTGTGTGTGTGTGTGTGTACAGGAGAAAAGTCTCTACAAAAATATAAAATTCCTTTGCAAGTAAAGTCATCTCTTTATTTTATACCTTTGTTTATTTGTATTTTCTAATTTTTGTTCAATTAGGGGCTATGATTTCTTCAATAAATGAAGAAAATATTTATAAAGTATGTTTATTTACATATATGAACAGAATTGAGGAGGTGGAGACTGTCATCAGATACAAAACTTGCAACAGAACAAAAAACATGAATATTGAAATTAATTTGGGGAATTGAGTTTCATCAAGCAAATGGAGTGAAGAAATTGATACTGATCTCATGTTTCCAAGGAAAGAGAGATTATCATTAATAGGATAAAAGCCAAACCTTAATACACAAACTTGAAGTTGAAAATACAGAGCACAAAGGGCTCGCTACAGTCCAAGACTATTGTCATTTTCTCTCTGCTTGAGCTATTCATTCAACACATGTTGAACCCTAGGGTTTATTGTATGTCGAGTGTAGTGCTAAACCTGAAGTAGGAATTCAAAGATGACGAAGACATGACTCTTGCCCTTAAGGCACTCATGCTTTTCCTATTTGGCTAAAAAAGTAATCTGGTAGATAACTTGATGCTTCTCTTAAAAGGTACTTTCAAAAATACTTCAATGGAGTGCCTAGGTGACTCAATCAATTAAGTGTCCAGCTCTTGATTTTGACTCAGGTCATGATCTCTCAGTTGTGAGATTGAACCCCACATTGGGCTCCATGCTGAGTGTGGAGCCTGCTTGAGATCCTCTCTCTCTCCCTCTGCCCCTCTCCCCAGTTCATGCTCTTTCTCTCAAATTAAAAAAAAAATCATTAATTAGCCATGTCCCTTTGTCTGTCATGTTGGCATCTTCAACTTCTGATATTGCTGGCACGTGTAGATTCTATGCATCTTCTTCTGGTCTGTATTAGTATCTTCCCTGGGCATATTAAGTACTGGTAGACAGGGCACTCCCTTCATCAAGGGAATACTCAGTGTTTCCACGGACAACTTCCATCCAAGGACATACTCTTCTCCACCTTCGCATTCTACTCAATAGCTACAAACAAGATCTTTGAATCTTCTTCTACACCATTTTCTTTGTCAAGAGTTCTTGACAAACTCTTACTCAGCTGGTAACAAAGGTGAATAAAGAACTTAGACTCATTCAATTATCCTTGAAAGCTCATATCTCTTAATTCTGCTTATCAAATTCAAGAGGAAACCTTCAAAATATTCCCCAAATCAATACACTGCTTCCCCTTCTCCATTTTTACCACCACTGTCCATGCCCCATCCCATCTCCTCTTCCTGGACAACTGTATCAGCCTCCTTACATGACTCCCTGCTTTCTCTCTTAACCCACCATAAGTTATTCTCTGAATAAACTTCAAAGGGATCTTTTAAAAACATAAATTAAATCGATATTATGATTTAATATCTCCTGCTTAAAAACCAATAGCTTCTGAGGCACCTGGGTGGCTCAGTCAGTTAAGCATCTGATTCTTGATCTCTCAGCTCAGGTCTTGATCTCAGGGTCATGGGTTCAAGCCATCAGTGGACTCTGTACTGGGTGTGAAGCCTACTTAAAAAAATTAAAAAATAAAATAAAAAAGAAGAAAGAAAAGAAAAACCAATAGCTTCGGACCACAGGTAGATTAAACTCCATACTCCTCAAATGCCTTACAGAACCACACAGTACTGGCCATGGCCTGCTTTTCCTTCTCATTAGCTCCATCTTCTTAGTCTGTTTCTGTTACTGAAAACAGACCAACTTCATTCTTGCCCTGTAAATTTTATTCCAGTCTTCTCATTTGTCTGGTAAGCTTGGCCACTGATCTTTGCAAGTCTGTCTCCTTCACATCATTTTGATCCAAGCTTAAAGATTGCCTTGTCAGAGAGATCTTTCCTGATCTTCTTTTCTAGTAGCTCCCCGGTCTTTCCCTAACATATCTTCCCACAGTGAGGCTCTGAAACGCATTTATCATTATCTGATAATATGTATTTGTTGCTTTATTATCTGTCACTGCCACTGGAATGTAAACCATGGACTTTTTATGTCCTATTCAGGCCATGTTGGGAATAGGCATGAAGCAAATAACTGATGAAGAAATTTGCTATATGTGCAAAAGAGGATGGTTGTCATTCCAGAATTGGTGAACTTAATCTTGTGTCCATGACACAGGCTCACTTATACAATCACTTACTCAAAATTTCTTATTGAATTTCTATTATATACCAGGTGATATTTTGGAAACAAACACTAATATAACTAAACCCTTACCCTCCTGATACTTAGGTTTCCTCTGCTCCAGAGTGGGGAATACAGTCAAGAAAAGATTTATGATATGATGCACTGAGTGTTACATTAGAGATGTGCAGGGGATGTCCCAACAACATATAGGCATTGAATTCCCATAAGGAAGGGAGAGAAAGAATAAGACAGAAGAGGTATGTGAGGAGTTAGTGGTCAAGAATTTTCAAAGGAGCTTCCAAGTTGAACACATGGAGGTGCTGGGAGAGTGCTTCACCTGGGGAGGGTATGGGAGCTCCATGCACGTTCCCACATATTTGCTCTGTGCATCTCTTCCAGCTGGCTATTCCTGAGTTATAGCCCTCTATAATAAACCAGTAAACTAATTACTCTGACAATGATTGGCTGTGGAGACAAAACTCTAACTTGGTTGGAAAGATTGTTTTCTGCAGGCTTTCCACTCCTTGGCATTTCTTTCTTTGCATTCTTGGTTCAGGTTTTGCATTAAAGGACAAGAAAAGCACCTCCAGAAACCCTGGAGAAAAGCTGTCAGCTTCATTCAAAGCTGTGTTTTCCAACCTGTGAATGCAAAAGTTATTCCATGTATTTCTTGTATCCATTTAGGCACCAAGTCCTATCTACATGTGGAACCAATAATACATCTTACACATATCTAGACTACTTGCTCTCAGGAGACTGGAGATACTCTTGTCATGAATAAAGCTCAAATTTATTTAAAATCCTTTTAAAAAGATTTTCTAATATTAATTAAAAAAAAAAACAGATCCAAGAAGGTCAATAAAACTTAACAGTATAAACACAAAGAAAACACACCTAAGAACATTTACAGTCCAACTGCTGAAAACTAAAAATAGGAAAATCTTAAAAACAAACTAAAAAATACATACACACAGGGAAATAAAAATGTGAATTATGAATGACTTCTTATCAAAAACAATAAAGGCCAGAAGACAAATGGATAACGTCTTTAAAATGCTAGGAGAAAGAAGCCCCTCAACCCAGAATTCAAAATATACAAAAAACAATTTTCAAAAATGAAGTCAAAATGAAGGCATTTTCAGGCAAAGACTAAGAGAATTTCTTTGCAACAGATCTGCACTACAAGAAATGCTAAGAGAAATTTTCCAAGCTAAAAGCTGAGGAAAATGTTATCAGATGAAATACTGGATCTCCAGGATAGAATATAGAGGACCAGAAACAGTAAATATTTAGATAAATATGAGATATCATTTTAAATTAAATATATTGCTATCATGCTTGCTATAAATCATATCTATAACCCATCATACATTACTATTCTTTTTCCTTTAAATATACTTTATGGGTATTTAAATATATTTATAACAAAAATGTATAGCAGCATATTGTAGAAGTAACATGATAAGAGCACAAAATTCAGGGGGAGTAAATAGAAGTACACAGTGGCAGAGTCTTACATTGTTTAATAGGATAATATTATTTGAAGTTAGTGATAAAGATGGATATTGTAATCACTAGAGCAACTGCTAAAAAAATAACACTAAAGAGATGTAGCTAAAAATGTTAATAGATGGAATAGAATGAAATTTTAACATATTTTCTTTAATCTATTTACTTTGAAAGAGAGTGTGCACACGCACATGAGTAGGGGAGGGGCAGAGAGAGAAAAGACAGAGAATCCCAAGCAGTCTCCACACTGTCATCACAGATCCCAACACAGGGCTTGAACTCACAAACCCCAAGATCGTGACCTGAGCTGAAATCAAGAGTCGGATGTTTAACCGACTGAGCCACCCAGGAGCCCTAGAATACAATTTTAAATAGTGGTTGATCTTGCCCAAAAAAATTTCAAGAAAAAAGAAACATAAAAGAACAAGTGGAACAAATAAAAAAAAAAAAAAAACATGATGAAATCATAGAGTTAAATCCAACCAACGCAATAATTATATTAAGTTCAAATGGACTGAACATTCCAGTTAAAAGGTAAAGATTGTCAGACTGGGCATGGATATGCTATTTTCAGGAAACATATTTTAAGTAAAACAAGTTGCAAAAAAAGACCACAAGAATGTTCATAGAAGTCTTATTTTTGTAATAGTCAAGAAATTGGAAGCAACCCAAATGTCTATTTCAATAGTTATCTGCTGTTGCATTAAAAAAAGAAATACCCAAAACCTTAATGGACTAAAACAACATTCATTATCTCATAGTTTCTGTGAGTCAGGAATCTCAGCAAAAAGAAGCAGTCTCTTCTCTCACAAGACTTTAGTGAAGCTGTTGATTGGGGTTGCAGTCATCTCAAGGCTCACCTTGGGGAAGATTCCATTTCTAAGCTTACTCCCATGGTTGTTTGCAAGATTCAGTTCCTCACAGGATACTGGAATGATGGCTTGAGTTCCTCACTGGCTATTGGTTGGAGGTCTCCCTCAGTTCCTTGCCATGTGGACCTCTCCATAGGGTAGTTCACAACATGGCAGGTTGCCTCATCAGAACAAGCAAACAAGAACCAGAGAGAGAGAGAGAGAGAGAGAGAACAAGAGAGAAGGAGATGGAAGTCAAGTCTTCTATATCCAAACCTTGGAATCAACATTCCATCATATTTGCCACATTTTATTCATTAAAAGAAAGTCATGAGGTTCAACTCATGCTCAAAGGGAGGGGATTCCTCAAGGGTATGAATAGCAAGATGTGGTGAGGATCACTGGAAGCATGACAGAAGTTGCCTACCATAATTATCCACTGGAAAAATAGATTTAAAAACTAGTATTTTCATACAATGGAATACTACTCAGTAATTCTAAAAAAAAGTATAGGGGCGCCTGGGTGGCTCAGTCGGCTAAGTGTCCGACTTCGGCTCAGGTCACGATCTCACTGTCCGTGGGTTCGAGCCCCTTGTCGGGCTCTGTGCTGACGGCTCAGAGCCTGGAGCCTGTTTCAGATTCTGTGTCTCCCTCTCTCTGACCCTCCCCCGTTCATGCTCTGTCTCTCTCTGTCTCAAAAATAAATAAACGTTAAAAAAAAATTTTTTTTAAGTATAAACCATGAATACACATAGAAACAAAGATGAATCTCAGGTAGTTTTACTGAATTATAACGAGCTAAGGAAAGTAACACAATACCAACATTCTGAACTCTTAGCCAATGTTAAATACAACATACTAGTCTAACATCATCTTCTTCCAACCCAAGAACCTAGACATCCTAAAGCAATAAATGAGAAAGATGTTGAATCACCAGAGAAAAGTTGTATTTTAAAATGCAATCAATCTGCATGATATCATGTCTGACTAAAATGTAATGTAAGAAATCATTCCATTTTTCACTAGTAACAAAAAATAAACCTAAGATCAGTCAACTACCAAGGGGCACTTAATGTTATTTTTCTCCAACATTTTCATATTTTAAAAAATCAAAGTTATATGATATATAGAAGATCTTTTTTGAAAGGGTTCCAAAAGCAGAATAAAAAATTTTCCACTCTAAATCTTAAATAAAGGGTGTTTTGTTTTTATGAAATATAAAATTTCTCAGGGAACCTGGCTGGCTCAGTTGATAGAGCATGACTCTTGATATTAGGGTTGTGAGTTCAAGCCCCACGTTAGGTGTAGAGATTACTTAAAAAAAAATCTTGGGGTACCTGGGTAGCTCAGTTGGTTAAGTGTTTGAACTGGCTAAGTGTTTGACTCTTGATATCAGCTCAGATCATGATCCCAGGGTCATGAGATGAAACCCCACATCAGGCTCCATGCTGGATGTGGATGCTGCTTAAGATCTCTCTCTCTCCCTCGGCCCCTCTCCCCTGTTGGTGCTCTCGCTCGCCTTTTCAAAAATTAACATTAAAATTAAAATTAAAATTAAAAATTTAATTTAATTTAAAAATCTTAAAAAAAAGAAATACAAAGTGACTCAAAGGAAAAGGTTATTCTTCATAAATTCTCTTTCCTTTTTTTCCTTTCTTTTTCACCCTTCCTCTTTATGACTATTCTCATATCCTTGACTTCCTTAACAAAATACTGTTGTTGGGGCACCTGGGTGGTTCAGTTGGTTAAGCATCTGACTTTGGCTCAGGTCATAATCTCACGTCCATGAGTTCGAGTCTGTTTCAGATTCTGTGTCTCCCTCTTTCCCTGCCCCTCCCCGGCTCACTCCCTATCTCTGTCTCTCAAAAATAAAAATTTTTAAAATTTTGAAGAATAATTAAAAAAACAAAATATTGTTGTTTATTATGTAAGATACTTGGTTTAGTGGCACTAAACCAAACAAACAAAAAGCAGTATGAGAAATTTTCACAAAATAGACATTAAAGTTAATTTCTCTCCAACATCACTTTCCAAGCATAAGGATGTGACAGCACCACAGTGTCAAAGATTCGGATTTTCTATCTTGTTGCTCTGCCATCTCTAGAGGGCATCCTTCACCCACGTTGTCCATGGCTGTGGTCCAGGTAGCAGCATTAGCATTAATCAATTCTTTATGTTCTATTGGCCAGGAATTAGAGGAGAACAATTAGCAGACTGTGCCACAGATGTCTTCCGACGTCCTCAGAATATAGGTGCTTGACCATTTGGAAGCTGTCATCATTTATATTTACTAAATTAGAATACAAAAATACAAATATGAAAAAGTAAAACACCTGTTTATAACCGTCATTACTCAAATCTTCACTGAAATGACAGTAAAAAAAAATTTTTTTTTTCAAGAAAACCTAAAAAAACCAACAAGCAAACAGAGAGTCGATCATAGCAGGCAAGGGATGTCACCACAACAGACAGGACAACTGACTTAGCAGACCAGAGAAAAGTGAAATGAAATTTCTGCAGTAGGGGTGAGGGCGGAGGATACCAAGAAGCAAGCTGATTGTTGCCAAACCCTGCAAAACCCAGAAATTAGAGTCATAAGCTGTCTCAGAATGCAGGAAGCAGATGAGACTGAAAACAAAAGGACTGGTTGATGGCTGGCTTAGAGGCAGTTCAAGCACCAGATCTCACCGCCCCGCCCATACACAGCCAGGTAACTAACTGTCCCTCCTCTGCAGAGGGCTTGGGGAGCAATGTCTCCAAGCAACTTTGGATAGTTTAGTTAATATGCTTACCTATAGTGAAAGCAATTTTAGAATTTTGTGGGAAGTTTAGAGCTGAAATAGCAAGAAATAGAGAAAACTAAGCAAATTTTTTAAAAGCCAACTATTATCTTCAGAGAAAAACAAAGACTTTACAAGAATGGATACTGGGGCATCTGGGTGGCTCAGTCAGTTAACTGTCTAACTCTTGATTTCGGCTCAGGTCATGATCTCACAGTCATGGGATCGAGCCCCAAGTCAGGCTCTGTCCTGAGCATGCAGCCTGCTTAAGATTCTCTCTCCCTCGGGGAGCCTGAGTGGCTCAGTCAGTTAAGCATCTGACTCTTGATTTCTGCTCAGGTCATGACTTCATGGTTTGTGAGTTTGAGCTCACATTGGGCTCTGTGCTGACAGTGTGGAACCTGCTTGGGATTCTCTCTCTCCTCTCTCTTCCCCTCCCCTGCTCGCTCTCTCTCTCTCTCTTAAAATAAATTAACTAAAATAAAAAATTTTAATTAAAAAAAAAGATTCTCTCTCCCTCTCTCTGCCCCTCTCCCCTGCTCATGTGTGCTCTCTCTTTCTTCTCTCTCAAAATGAATAAATAAACATTTAAAAAAAGAAGAATGGATATTTAACCATAGCAAATTACCTGGTTCAGCAAATAAGAGTATTTACATAGTCATAAGAAAATAAGAACTCAAATATTTGTCTCCATTTCTGATATTACTATATTGGGAGGATGGATTTAGGGAAGTATGAAGGAGTAGGAAGGAAATAGCAGAGCTAAATCCTTACCCTTTTTGGTAGAAAGCCAACCCATAATAACTGAACGTGGACAACCTAAGAAATAGCAGTATAAGCCTATTATAATAGAAATACAGAGTTAATACCTAAAGAAATTACTGAAGGAATCAAAAATCTTGACTCGGGAAATAGGAATTGGAGACGGGGATAGAGCATGTTTAAGAGAGGTCAGACAAGAAGCCGCTATATTTTAAGTCTTATACAACTGTCTGATTTTTTAACTCTGATAAATATTTAAAATTAAATTAAAAAAAATAATGTTGGGGCGCCTGGGTGGCTCAGTAGGTTAAGCAGCCGACTTCGGCTCAGGTCATGATCTCACGGTCCGTGAGTTCGAGCCCTGCGTCGGGCTCTGTGCTGACAGCTCAGAGCCTGGGGCCTGTTTCAGATTCTGTGTCTCCCTCTCTCTGACCCTCCCCCGTTCATGCTCTGTCTCTCTCTGTCTCAAAAATACATAAACGTTAAAAAAAAAAACTTTAATAAAAAAAAAAATAATAATAATGTTGACATGAGTGTTTCCTTTCCAAGAAGGAACTTTTCTGAATATGAAGCTGACTTGAAGATACATACATTAATTTTTCATTAATTGACTTTTCTGCTAAAAATTGAACAGCACTTCCCTCAATGTGCCTAGTGGTTTTTTTCCTTTAATTAAACTTTTAATTTTGATAAAATTATAGATTCATATGCAAATTGTAAGAAATAATACAGGAAGATTGGATGTGTCCTATACCCAGTTTCCCTCAGTGGTAATATCTTACAAAACTATAACATAACAGTGATACAGTCCTAACAGTGATACAGTCAAGACATTGGTACAGTCAAGACACAGACCATTCCTTCACGAGAAAGATTTCCAGCCCTTGGACAGCCATACCTACCTCCCTCTGCTTCCCCCCACTCCATCCCTGACCTCTGGCAACCACTAATCTGTTCTCCGTTTCTATAATTGTTTCATTATAGACTACATTATAAATGAATCACTTCTCGGCCTTTTGGCTAGGATCAAGGGTAGAATACTTTATAAATGAAATCACATAGTATGTGAATTTAGGGGATTAGCTTTATTCACTCAGTGTAATCCCCTGGAGATTCATCCAAGTTGTCGTGCGTATCAATAATACATTCTTTTTTATTCCTGAGTAGTACGCTAAGGTATGGATGAATCACAGTTTGTTTAACCATTCACACATCGAAGGACTTAGGGTTGATTTTTTGTTTTTGGCTGTTAAAAATAGAACTTTTATGAACATTTGTGTACAGGTTTTTAAGTGACATACATCTTCCATTTTTCTAAGATGAATGCCCGAGAGTACAATTTTTGAGTTATAGAGTAGTTGCATGTTTAGGTATTTTTTTGTGACAGTTTTATCCAAATATAATTAACCTATTTAAATTCAATGGTTTTTAATATATTCACAGACTTGGGTAACCATTACTACAATTAATTTTAAAACATTTTCGTTACCTCAAAAAGATACCCAAAACCCTTGAGCTATCACTCCCCATTCTCCCAACACTCCAATCCTAAACAAACAACCAGTAACATAATTTGTCTTTATACATTTGCCTTTTCTGGACATTTCATATAAATTTAATCATATAATATGTGGTTTCTATGCCTGGCTTCTTTCACTGAGCATGATGTTCTCAAGGTTCATCATGTTCTAACATATATCATTACTTTGTTTCTTCTTATGGCTGAAAAGTATTCCATTATATTGGTATATCACATTCATCAGTTGGTAGACATTTGGGTTGCTTCCACCTTTTGCTTTTTGAATAACGCTGCTATGAATATTCATATCCAAGTTTTGTGTGGGCATCTTAGGAATATATGACAGAACTGCTGGATCATATGGTAACTCCATGTTTAAATTTTTGAGAAATTTCCAGACTGTTTTCCAAATGGCTGTACCATTTGACATTCCTACCAGCAATGTATGGAGGTTTTGATTTCTCCACATCCTTATCAATATGTGTTATTACCTGTTTTTTTGTTTCTAGCCATTCTGGTGGATATGAAGCGGTATCTCATTGTAGTTTGGGTTTGTATTTCCCTGTTCACTAAGGATATTGAGCATCTTTCCACGTGCTTATTGGCCATTTGTATATTTTCTTTGGAAAAATGCCTATTCACATCTTTTTCTCAGTTTTTAAACTGGGTTGTCTTTTTATTGATGACTTATAGGAATTCCGTATATTTTTTGAATATTAGACCCTTAACAAATACATGATTTGCAAATATTTTCTCCTATTGAGGATTGTCTCTTGCATGTTTAGTTTTATAAGAAACTACCATTCTGTGTACCATTTTATATGCCTGCTAGTAATGTATAAGTGTTCCAGTTTATCCGCATTCTCATCAGCATCTGGTGTTGTCATTATTTTTAATTTTAGCCATTCTGATAGTTGTACAGTGATTGTATGGTTTTAATTTTGCATTCTCTAATGGCTAAGGATGCTGAGCATCTTGTTGATGTGCTTATTTGCCAACTGTGTACTTTATTCAGTGAATTATACATTCTGTTTATGTATTTACCCCCATGTTCTAGCTGGAATATTTGGTTTTTTACTGTTGAGTTTTGAGAGTTCTTTATATATTCTAGATATTAGTCCTTTGTCAGATCTATGGGTTTCAAGTTTTCTCCCAGTTTTTCATCCTACAAACAGAATCTTTTTTTTTTCTTTTTTTAGAGAGAGAGAGTACACACGAGCAAGTGAGAGTGGTTGGGCAGGGAGAGAAAGAGAGAGAGAGAGAGAGAGAGAGAATCCCAAGCAGGTTCCATGTTCATCATGGAGCCTGACTTAGGGCCTGATCCCATGACCCTGGGATCATGACCTGAGCTGAAATAAAGAGTCAGATGCCCAACTGACTGAGCTCCTCAGGTGCCCCAAAACAGAATTTCTCACAGAGCAAAGTGGGTTTTTTTTTCATTTTGGTGATGTCCAATTTATTAATTTTTCCTTTTATGAATAGTGTTTTGGGGTCCTAGTCTAAGACCCAGTCTTTCATTCCTGAAGTCTTTGCCTAGTCCTAGATTTTAAGGATTTTCTCTTTTATTTCTTTCTAAAAGTTTTAGTGTTACATTGCACCTTGAGTACATGACCCATTTTCAGTTATTTTTAAATTGGATATGAGGTTTAAACCTTGGTTCAGATTTTAGCTTATGGATGTCAAATTTCTCCAGCACCACTTGTTGAAAGTCTATTCCCATTTTTCCTTCCTTAATTGAATTACTGTTTCATGTTTGTCAAAAATTAGTTGGATTTGTGTGGGTCTATTTTTGGCATCTTTATCTGTTCTATCAATCTCTGTGTCTATCCCTCTAGCAGGGCCATGTTGTCTTAATCAGTATAGCTCTCCAGTGGGCCTTCATATCAGGTAGGGTTATTCCTCCTAGTTTATTCATCTTTTTCGAAACCATTTTAGCTACTCTAGGACCTGTGCCTTTCCATATAAATTTTAACATAAATTTTTCTATGCCTACAAATATGCTTCTTTTAAATTAATTCAATGCATATAATTTAACAGAGCTATCTAGAGAATGTTAAATTAGTTCAGTAATTTATTTGTCTTTTTAAATTATTTTGAGATATATAGTATAAATTAGATTGATGGATATGGCTGGCATTGTTGACTCCTTGGCACTGTAATTTTAAAAGCTGAGTAAGCCATTAGGCTTTTATATTGTTTCAATTAAAGAAAATGGGGGTAAAGAGGTGAGATTCCCATTTGTTTATAGACTTCTACTGCATAGCATGAAAATAGTTTACTATGAACATGCTATTCAAGCAAATCAATAAAAAAGAGTTAACCAACCCAACAGAAAAGTGGACAGATAGGATAAACAGGCAATTTCACAACAAAGACATGAGGAAAGATGCTCAAATGGTCTAGTAAGCTTAGAAATACAAATTAAAGTCATAGGAAACTTTTTGTGGTGCAGGATCATTCATGTTAAACATGCACAGTCATTAACCAACAATTCTACTTCTGGGAATAATTTATCATACATTTATCATGCATTATATAAATGCATATAGAAATATATAACCCAGGACGTCCACATTAGCATTGTTTAAAATAGAGAAAAATCCAAAGAACCTATGTTCATAAATGTGGGACACACCAAGTTAATTGTGTTTAACACCATATTATATAATACCATGTAGTCTCTAAAAAGGATGAAGGAGATCTATATGTGTCAACATGAAAAGATCTCTAATATTGGACAAATGAAAAAAGCATGTCACAGAGAAAAACGTATAAGGCTACAAATATATAGAAATGCAAATCTATAAATGTGTGTAAAGATATGTAGGAACAAAAAGTCATTGCTAGGTTGGGAAGAACACAGACATCTATTAACAGAGGTTATATATGGGGAAGGAATGGCATTGGGGATAGATTGGGGAGGGTCCATTAAGCATTGGGGATAGATTGGGGAGGGTAAAGTTTAGCAAAGAAGCCTTATAGGTTTCACTTTATATTTCTTTTTTTTTTTTTTACTTATTTACTTTTTTTTTTATTTTAGAGAGAGCTCAAGTGGGGAAGAGGGATAAAGGGAGAAAGAAAGAGAGACAGAGAGAGAGGGAGAGGGAAAGGGAGAGGGAGAGGGAGAGGGAGAGGGAGAGGGAGAGGGAGAGGGAGAGGAAGAGGAAGAGGAAGAGGGAGAGAGAATCTTAAGCAGCCTCTGCACAGCGCAGAGCTCAATGTGGCACTTGATCCCACGACCCTGGGAGATCATGACCTGAGCCAAAACCAAGAGTTCGACACTCAACCCACTGAGCCACCCAGGTGCCCTTCACTTCATATTTCTGTATTATTTGCAATTATTTTACAATAAGTATGTTTCAGAATCTTCTGTAGTACTTATGATATTTTAAGATATGTTTTGTGTGTGTGTTAGATCACTAAAAACATCATATAACTCCTGCCATAAGTGAAATCAAATCTATAGATTTATCTGATTATATAGAAATGATATAATATTGACAGCCTGAAAATCAATTTAATTTCCCACCTAATTTATTAGTCTCTTTTATATTTGTGCTGTTTTTTTCAGGGATTGCTCCCAAATATTACTAAACAACTCCCTTAGCATTTTAGACAAAGGCAAATCTGGTGCTCATTAGTGAGTCATTCCCTTTGGCTCTGATTAAACAAACATGGGATTTCAGAGGCACAGAAGTAAGCATTGACCTACTCATAGACTATAAGCAGCAGAGATTCTAAAAAGTCCACCATTGTTTTCACTGAGAGAGGATACTGGTAATCCATTCCTAATGGGTCAAGCATTTTAAATTTATTTTCTGAAGACTTGTTGCATTTGTATCTATACATTCTAGCTGCCCAGCCTCCTGTGGCACTTGCAAATTGCCTTCCTATGTTTGCTGTGTTTATCAGTCAGAGCTCTTGTTTGCAAGCAACTGAAACATCACTGGCTATCTTAAGGAAAAGACCAGTTTATTAGAAGGTCATCAGGGCTGACTGAATTGATGAGAGGCCAGATGGCCAGGCTTGAGAAATGGGAATAATCTCAGGGAGGACTGTATAACCAGGTTGAGCAACAGAAACCCAGCAACAGTCACCCCACAAGACAACAAGGTCTCTGCCTCTATGATAAATCTGGCCTACATCTGTTTCTACAACCTTGCATGACAAAGTACAGGACAGAGTGTCCAATAGGAGAGTCCAAAGTCATATGTCTTCTGAATCTGTCAAGGTCAAGGTGGCTACCTCCTCCCACTGGAAATACATGCATTAAAAAATTAATCAATGGGTAAATGAGAATGCTAAAACAATATGCCAGTTCACTTGGTGGCCATGACCAAGGGCAAAATTATCTAGCCCAACTATGGACTCATTATTAACTTGTTAATATGGTGCTTTAATAGCAGTATTATAGCACAGTTTTCGTGTTACCTCTGATTTTTCACAAGAAAAATTTTTCACAAGAAAAATGTCCCTCGAAGAATAATATATCTTAGCGATCTCAACCATTATAAAGTGGTCTTGTTTCATTAGCAATCAATAAGAAGCCAAATGTTAGAGAAGGGAGTGCTTCAGTGTATAGAGAAGTGCATAACAAATGAACAAACAAACAAAAACAAAAACAGCTCATAACTACAAAGAACAAGGTGGTGGTTGCTGTGAGGAGGGGAGGGTGTTGGCAAAATAGATGAAGGGGATTAAGAGATACAAATTACCAGTTTTAAAATAAGGCAGTTAGGAGCACCTGGGTGGCTCAATCCATTAAGCGTCTGACCTCGGCTGAGATCATGATCTCAAGTTCACGAGTTCGAGCCCTGTGTTGGGCTCTGTGCTGACAGCTCGGAGCCTGGAGTCTGCTTTGGATTCTGTGTCTCCCTCTCTCTTTGCCCCTCCCCCACTCATGCTCTGTCTCTGTCTCTCTCTCTCTCTCTCTCTCTTTCTCTCTGTCTCTCTCCCAAAAATAAATAAAAATACTTAAAGAAAGAAAGAAAGCTAAATCCTATCCTAGTAGTGAGGGAATCTGAGAAGTAATAATTACATTGTAGAGAAAAAAGAAAAAAACTCAGGAATTGATAGTACCATATACTTGTAAATGTGGGAAGAATGTGAGGATTGATTGAAAGTATGTTGAGGAATCATCATAACTCCCAGATCAACTCCCTAATCCTGATCAATTTGGACACTGCTCTTTCCCTCCCCCTACAGAAGACTGGAATGTGTTTTTGTTGTTTGTTTGTTTGTTTGTTTTCTTTGAAGAGGGCAGAACAGAGGATCTCTGGACAGGACAAAATCAGTTATAATGGAGAGTGGAAGCAATGTACTAAAGACAGGGGATTAAGTGGATACTTCCATAATTAATGATGAGACCCTGGCTTTCTCTCCCCATACAGCCCCCAGATATGGCAGCCAGGCTATACCTTCCAGACAAGTCATCGGAAGATCCTTATCTGAAAAACAGGACCAATCTAAGAGCACAGGCCTAAAGACACTGACCTTGATGGATTTCCGAATAATACACCTCAGCCAGATCATGACCTACAAGACTCACACATGCACTCAGGGCTTCCATTCATGTTTTTACTTCCAGTGTTTAAATAGGGCAAACGTTCAAGGGTTGCCAGAAATTGAGGAGGTAATTGATATTAAAAACAATGATGAAAACCAATAACAAAAGGAACTTGGAAGAAACAGACACCAAGCAGGGAAAAGAAAACTTCAAAATCCAACATAACCAATATCCTCATACAGTTTAAAGGAGTTATTATATCCATGAAATATAAATACTTAGTTTTAAAATGGTTTATTCCAGGGGAAAAAAAAAATGACCTTGGAAATTAAAAAAAAAAAAAATGATGGTAGAAATGGAAAAACTCAGTAGAAGTGCTGAAAGATAAAGGGAGGTAAATTGTTCAGAAAGTAAATAAAAAAGACAAAAAAATGAAAAAGACAAAAGATCAGGAAAACGATAGGGTAAAACAAGGAGTTCCAACATCTAATCCACAGTAATATGAATGCTAGAAAGAGAGAACTTGGGAAACACAGAGGAGAAAATCAGCAACAAAGTAATCAAAAAAAATTCCCAAGGGCACCTGGGTGGCTCAGTCGGTTGAGCATCTGACTCTTGGTTTCAGCTCAAGTCATGATCTCACAGCCCCACACTGGCTTTGCACTGATGGTGGCATGGAGCCTGCTTGGGATTCTCTCTCTCTCTGCTCCTCCCTCACTCAGCACCCTCCTTCAAAATGAAAAAACTTACAAAAAAAAAGAAAAAGAAAAAGAAAAATTCCCAATACACAAGACCATAAACTTCCAGATTCTTAGAACACATTGTCCAACACCATAGTGAAAAAAGTTTCTCATGAAAGACACATGGGTGCCTGGCTGGTTCAGTTGGTAAAGTGTGCAATTCTTGATATTAGGATCATGAGTTCAAGCCCCACATTGGGTGTGGAGCTTACTTAAAAAAATAAATAAAATAGGGCCGCCTGGGTGGCTCAGTCAGTTAAGCGTCTGACTTCGGCTCAAGTCATGATCTCGCGGTTCATGAGTTTCAGCCCTGCATCCGGCTCTGTGCTAACAGCAGTCTGGAGCCTGCTTCAGATTCTGTGTCTCCTTCTCTCTCTGCCCCTCCCATGCTCATGCTCTGTCTCTCTCTGTCTCAAAAATAAATAAACATTAAAAAAAATTTTTTTAATAAGTAAAATAAATAAAAGAAAAGAAAAAATATTTAATAAATAATTTTTTTAATGTTTTTCAGAGAGAGAGAGAGAGAGAGTGAGCACATGCCTGCTTGCATGAGTTGGGGAGGGGCAGAGAGAGAGGGAGACAGAGGATTCAAGCAAGCTCCATGCTGTTAATGCAGAGCCTGATGTGGGGCTCAAACTTGAGAACTGTGAGATCATGACCTGAGCCTAAGTTGGAGCTTAACTAACTGAGCCACCCAGGTGATCCAACAAAAATATTTTCTAAAATAAAAAGAAAGACAACTTTGTGTAATTTCTCAATACCAGGGACAAAGAGAAGATTTAATAAGATTCTGGGGTTGGAAAGATAGAAATTCAGGAATCAAAATATTATCAGAGTTTTCAATAACACTAGAAGCTTGAAGCAATGAAGAGATGTCATTAAGATTCTGAGGAGGATTATTTATAACTAAGAATTCCATAAATTATCAATCAAATGTATCAACCAGGATCCTGGCAGGGAAGAGATGGTGAACCCCAGGAGGATAATGGTGGAGGTTTAATAAAGGGACTGGCTGTAAAGGTTTGGCGAGAGCACCGTTATCACAAGAGGCACAAAGGGAGGAACAAGTTACCAACATCCAGAGCGTAGCTGCGTGCAGAGAGTCACAGAACAAGGGTGCATCCTCTAGTAGAGGATGCCAAACACTGCCTCAAACTGGCAGGAAGGAAGCCAGGAAATATATACCCCAACTTCTCTCCTCCTGACTCCCTCCAATCTCCTTCCTCATTCTTCCCACCTGCCAGACACCCTGAAAGCCAGATGGCAAGAGACTGCAATAATATTGTCTGTAAACCTCAGCCTCCCAGGAAACTGAGTAGGGTGGAGATGGGTAGGGTAAGTAGTAAAGAATAAATCTGTTAAAATGTGTAAAACCTGTAGAATAATGCTCATCACCTTTTAAACACTCAATACGTCTTAGCTATACTGTTAGTTTCATCATCACTATTGTCATTAATAGGGAAGTATTAAAATTCACATGAAATCAAACATTGAAAAACTCCCTAACCATTTTCTAAATCCCTTTCCTCTTTCCCTGATAAGATTCTTCAACACAAAGATACAAAATGTACTATAAAATTTTACTAGCATAAAAAGGTAATTTTCCACTGACTCCCAGGGACTTTTCAAATTTTCTCCAGATTTATTAGTGATAGGTCATCTGGAATAAATTTTTATTGGACTTACTGGTAGTGATGTGTAATTCAGAAGTAGTGTAACTGGGCAGAGATAACTATGAAGAACTGATTCAGCGCTACCATTTTCCAGGAAAATGTTATGGCATTAATAGTATCTTCCCATGAGGTAATTTAATCAGAATACCATAGTGCAATGTTTTGCGAAATAAGCATCATAATCCCCAGAAGTGCTGAATAGCACGGGGTAGGAGGTTGGGGTGGGTGGGGCACATCATAATAAAATAACAAAATTGGATCAACCTCAAAATAGGATTAGTTCAAAACACAAATAGCCATTACTATATAAAACATATGGTTCAATGTTTCATCTCAAAAGTAATCAATGTGATGTAAATTTAAATAATAAGGAGATGCCAATTCTGCTCTACTCAGTTAGCAAAGATTTTAAAAATTATGCTATCCAGTGTTTGTTGGAATAGAGGTAAAATGAAACTCATACTGAAGATAGTGTATACATTAGCGCAAACCTTTCTAGAGGACAAGCTGGTATTACGTATTAAAAGTTCTTAAAACATTCATACCCATCACAGTCTACATGGAGGAGACAGATAAGTAAGTATAAGAATATCATACTGTGTATAGTACAAATGTGTCATCCCATGTGCTATTGCAACACAGAGGCAGAAATGACTCAAGTGATTAATTGTTCAGGAGAAGCCAAAATCCCATCATAAAAGAGACACTACCTAGACACAATTTTGTAGTAATAAAACTTCCCATGACAATGTGAATAATTCCAGTTGTAGTTACTGTTCTTCTGAATTATACACCACTACACAAACATAAAGAGACATGAAAAGGCAAGGCTTTTTCATTAACAGTGAAACTTTTGATGTGGATGGAGAGTATCTAAAGGCAAAGTCTCATCATTTGAAAACCAATGGACAAGAAGAAGAGAAAACCATCTGCTTGTTAGTTAGGCAAATATTGCTTTTAAAGTCATAATGTAGACAGAAGTCAAGCAATTGCCCATCTATAGCATTCCCTCCCACCAGCCACAAAAAAAAAAAAAAAAAAAAAAAAAGACAAAACAACAAGGCTGACATAGAGACAAATAATTACAAAAATAAAGTGGAATTCATCCTATGCAAAAGGAGAGCCAAGGTAGCAAGAAGCGGAAGGATGTGTATAAGGTGGTCATTATATTTCCTTTATAGTAACCATATTGGCTATTTTGAGAAACATTCAATTAAAAAAATTTTTTTTTACATTTATTTATTTTTGAGAGACAGAGTGAGACAAAGTGAGAATGGGGGAGAGGCAGAGAGAGAGGGAGACACAGGATCAGAAGCAGGCTCCAGGCTCTGGGCTGTCAGCACAGAGCCTGACGTGGGGCTTGAACCCACAGACCATGAGATCATGACCCGAGTCAAAGTCAGATGCTCAACCGACTGAGCCACCCAGGCGCCCCGAGAAACATTCAATTTTAATAAAGGAGTAATGTTGGCCACTTTTACATATGAACTTCTATAACCATTCATCCACAAGCACACCAGGAAGAGTGATAGAAATGAGAATTTGGCATTTTTTAAAAAATAGCAAGATGTGAATGCAGCAGGTAGCAGTTGGCAGTTAAGTGGTGTTAACTAAGAAAAAGGAACAGCAATGTCTGCAGGCATTCTGAGCCTCCTCTCCTCCTCTCCCCGGGTTACAGTGATTTTCTCTTTCCTTCAAAAGCCTCCTCTTCCATCCACCCAATCTCTTCTTATTTGGAGAATCTCTGACAAAGAAGGGGACCGGCCAGTGGTTAGAGTGCTCTTCAGGACACCCCCACCCCTCACATCCTGCCATGCACATTTCTGACTTGCTAGGAAGGACGAACACGGAAAAGGGAAAGAAAGAGAGGAAAGTCCACTTGGAAAGTCCCTGAATGCGTTACTGTCTCTTAGAACAGCTTCTTTCTCTTTATTTCCCCAAGCAGTCTGTGTGTGTGTGTGTGTGTGTCTGTGTCTTTGTGTCTCTGTCTCTGTGTCTCTTTGTGTGTGTCTGTGTCTGTGTGTCTATGTGTGTGTCTCTTGTGTGTTTCTGTGTCTCTGTATGTGTGCATATATGAGAGACACAGAGAGAAAGAGAACAAGCAGAAGAGAAGAAGGGGAGGCCAGGGAAGAGGGAAAAGGAAGAAGGAGGGAGAGTAGGACAGCAGGACCGTGGGAACAAGGGAGGAAGAAGGAATTTGAAGTTATTCAGTTGCCATTAATTTGCAATCTTGCTGCCATCTCCTTCCTGCTGTTTTGGTGGGGGGGGGGGGGCGGGATGTAAGGATAATGACAACTTAAAGAGAAGACCTTTTAAAGTATGGATTCACGTTTTACTCTAATCTGTAAATAAAATCTTCAGGGGCTACTTGTTGTGGACCCTAACTAATTTTCCAAAATTAAGAATGTTATCTGGATTGTGATACTTCAGTGTAATACTTGATGATAACTTCTTTGAAAAATGTGCCATAAAGCATCAAGGAAATTAGCATCACTGGGTGTGGGTTGTGTACCTCATACTGGAAGTCATTCTTATATGTTAGCGCACTCCCAGGAATCCTGCAAAGAGCATATTTACCCACATTTTACAGACAAGTGGACTGAAGTTCGGTGAGATAAAGCAACATGTTCAGGGTCACAAAGCTAATTTATCTGACTTTAAATCTCTTTTCTTCTCAGTACCATACTATCTCTCTCACAAATTATCATTATTATGTTTGTTATGCTTCTCAGGTTGAAGGTGCTATCTTCCAAGCCACACCTATGAATCCGATGGAACAGCAATTATGTTTGTGGCAGAACTTTTGCAGAACAGGGTTGTTTTCAAACAAACCTTAACATGTGCCAATGATATGTTGTGAATTCATTTTTGATTCAGAAAATGTTGTTATCATAAGGATGAACTCTTGTAAAGAAAGTCTAAGAGAAATAAATTGGGTTTTTTTAGTTAGTAGTTTATTTATTTATTTATTTATTTATTTATTTATTTATTTATAATTAGAGAGAGTGTGGCTTGAGCAGGGGAGAGAAAGAATCCCAAGCAGGCTCTGCAGTTTCAGCACAGAGTGCCATGTGGGGCTTGAACTCACAAACCCCATGAGATCATGACCTGAGCCAAAATCAAGAGTCAGACGCTTAACTGACTGAGCCACCCAGGTGCCCTGAGAGAAAGTAATTCTACCTGGGTAGGCTAAAGGAAAGTTTCATGATGAAAGAGGGAGCAAAATTTTGAATAATAGGTTTTTTTCTGGTGGAGGGAAGGGAAACATAGATGTATGTAGTATGTTTAGATATGGCAAATATCAGGGCACCTGGGTGGCTCAGTCGGTTAAGCATCTGACTTCGGCCCAGGTCATGATCTCACAGTTTGTGGGTTCAAGCTCCACATTGGGCTCTGTGCTGACAGCTCAGAGCCTGGAGCCTGCTTTGGATTCTATGCCTCCCTCTCTCTCTGCCCCTCCATCACTCATGCTCTGTCTCTCTCTCTCAAAAATAAATAACAAACATTGAAAAAAAAAAAGATGGCAAATATCAACACCCAGTGAAAAACGGCAAAGGTTGTGTGAAAAGCAATATGCAGGTCTCTAGCACTGAAACTCTGAGTGGGTCCAAGGAATGTTAATTGAAACATACTGAAACATATATCATTGTGATACTTGAAATCCCTTGTATGATCATAAGAGAATTCATGAGTGCTGACATTTCTGATCTTTATTTCCATCTCCCCAAGCCAAAAAGGGATAAAAGGCCCAAGAACTGGGATATCCTAATCTGAAGAATTCCACATTCTTACAGGTAGCCCAGATTATAAATCTTGGGCATGCTTCCACAGCCAGGAGGAGCACTGGAAAGAAGCATGTCTGCAACATTGTGTACTTGACGTTGTGGGAAGGTAACCTCAGCCAAGTCTCTGTCAACCTTCTTGTCAATCCTTAAAACTTGACCAGCTTTTAGTGGTTCAGCCTAGCATAAACAAAGAAGTTCCAGAACTAGAAATACAAATGATCAATAATCATACCTCAACATTTCTCATACTTTTCATTTCTGTCCTTTTCCATTGGGTTCTGAGATAATTTCTCTTTTCAACCTTCCAGCTTGTATTCAGTCTTTAATTGTGTCAATTCTGCTATTCAGCTCATCTACTGAGTTTTCATTTCAATGATCATACTTATCATTACCGTCATCATTCACTGGTTCTCTTACATAATATTTTGTTCTTGTTTGATGGTTACAATCCACTCTTATCTCTATAAATTCAGCTTCCTCAGATGTTAGTTCTGTTAGTTGAGTTCAGTGTTTCTATTTCACAGTTGTGATTTTTACCTTAATGGTAAAATGGTTTGTAGTTCATCTGTGTCTTTGAGATCCCATGTGTGTCTGTCTGAGAATTCTGCCTCTGTTAAACAACTCTGTACCAGTTATTTCTGGGAAGGGGTACAATCCAATGCCTACTGAGATGTTACATAGCTTATCTTCTGTAAATACCAGTTCCTCTTCCCTCCTGAGGGTAAAAAGTCACCCAGGGTGCAGCCCTGCCTCTGGCCCAAGTGCCCACCCTCACTGCTCTAGCTAGGCAGGAACAGTTCTGCTGTCTTCCTCCAGCTAGGACAGAGTTGACTTAGTTGAGAATTCTGGATGCTTCCCCAATCACACTAATGATTACTGGAGGGATCTTTTCTATTTGTTACAGCCACTGCTATGCATTCAGAGCAATCCTGGAACTAATCCCACCTTTAATAGAAATACTTTCCTGCTAATGCATTTTCCTCTACTTAGCTAACCACATCTGTTTCTCTTCAGAATTTTTCAAAATTTCTGCTTGATGATAGCATTTTTTCCTGGTTTTAGTCCTTCTATGAATATACTGGTTTTTAATTTTTTCTTTTGTAGCAGCTGTGGAATTTCTATATAAGAGAGATTTAAGGGCTACAATCTGTCTCTATGGATGAGGACTTTCAAACTTAATGGTATGCATTAGATACCCATGTGCTTTTGAAGCATGGGTAAACAATTATTTTATTTTATTTTATCTTATTTTATTTTATTTTATTTTATTTTATTTTATTTTATTTTATTTTAAATATTTATTTTGGGAGGGAGAGAGACAGAGAATAAGAAGGGGAGGGGCAGAGAGAGAGGGAGAGAGAATCCCAAGCCATCAGCGCACAGCCCGACATGGGGCTCGATCTCACAAACCATGAGATCGTGACCTGAGCCGAAATGAAGTGTCAGACACTTAACTGACTGAGCCACCCAAGTGTCCCATCAATTATTTTTAAATATGTATATGGGGTACCTGGGTGGCTTAGTTGGTTAAGCACCTGGCTCTTGATTTTGGATCAGGTCATGATCTCACATTTCATGAGATTGAGCCCCACATTGGACTCTGTGCTGATGTCACAGAGCCTACTTGGGATTCTCTCTCCCTCTCTCTCTCTCTGCCCCTCCTCCGCTCATGCTCTCTCTCTCAAATAAGTATTATAGAGGCACCTGGGTGGCTCAGGGGGTTAAGCATCTGACTTCAGCTCAGGTCACGGTCTCACAGCTTGTGGGTTTGAGCCCCGTGTCAGGCTGCGTGCTGAGAGCTCAGAGCCTGGAGCCTGCTTCGGATTCTGTGTCTCCCTCTCTCTGTCTACTTGTCCCCCACTCATGTTCTGTCTTTCTCTGTCTCTCAAAAATAAACATTAAAAATTTTAAATAAATAAATAAATAAACATTAAAAAAATAAAAAATAAACATTATAAACAAAAATATGTATACGTTTCTGTGTGTGTGTATTTAATTTATTTATTCTCCGAATAACACCTAATGTCAAGATACACCAAATATATGGTAATACACACACACATGCTCACACATGCACACACAAACATACACACACACTTTGCCATTAGATTAAAAGGTCCCTTTCTTTAAAACAGATTGTTGTTCTTAAATCTCTCAAATAAATGCACTTGACTAGTCTGGGGAGTCATAGAAGTTTATGAACAAGGGGTCTCCTGAAAAGAGTCTTGCAGGTTGAAGTAACTAAAGAAAGAAACATGTCGTAGACAGTTTCTTGGTCCTTAAGAACTGTCCTCTACTTCCAGAATAATGCTCAAACTCTTCAGGTTTGCAAAGACTTGTCTTGTGCTCCCCTCTGGCCCTTCTTGACCACTTCCCCATCCTCCTGAGCTCCCTTCCCCGGCTATGCTAAAGAACTTGCTGTTCTCCAGAGGACTCAGCTGTTTCATTTTCTGAACTTCCATGTGTATGCTTCTCTTTGCTTGGAACATTCTGGCCCTACCAACATTCTCTCATCCAAATACCAACAGTGTTTAAAGATAATCCTTTGTTTAAAAAATCCAACTGGTAGTGAGCTTGTTGTGATGAGTTACCATGTTTCAGCCCCATTATAGGCAATGTTATCTTCCTTTTCAAGCATGATATATGTGCCAGCCTCCACTTGATCCTAAGGCCATCAATGTCTCAGAGCATTGGCTATGCAGTGACAATGTATTACACAGGTATAAAGAAAGGAAAAAAGAAATTTCCCACACATTGACTTTATTAATTATGTGTGAACAAGAATCAACAGACTTGGATCTTAGTCCAGATTCTGATAAATATGACCTTGATAAGCCAAGACAGTTTAATGTCCCTGGGCCTATGTTTCTGCATTGAGGATGTACCCTCTACGTAAGGATGTTAGAAAGAGGTTCCCCGAGCTCTCTGCCAGGTTTCAAACTAGATAATAGATCTAATAAATTTTGGGTTTTTTTTAACATTTCTATATTAATTTAATTTTAGTTACTCACTGACTACTTTACCATGTAAGTACTCGAATAATACTAATTTAAAAAAATGTCCCTTTTGAATCTTGGAGTTCTTCCTTCTCATCCTTTGCACTGCTTCCCAGTATTCTATGATACAGACACCCCACTAGTTATTTAAACATTTCTTTGTCTATTGACATCATGATTGCTTCTAATTGGTCTTCTTACACACAATGTTAGAGGGAACATCCTGGTAAGATGCTGTATATTTTTAAAGATATCTCTGTTTTACTTACAGCAAAAAGTCTGTGCTCTGGACTTTGTCCCCACCACAAATTGGCTAAGAATTAAAACAAAGGTCTCCAGTGTATGCAGATAAAAGTCCCCTTGAGATGGGACCTAGAGAGTAGTGACAAAATGTTTTCACTTGAATGTCATAAGAAATCTGACAGCCACAACCTAAAGGTAAATGAGCATCACTGTGGGCAGTGGTCCCTCAGAAAAGGATGTCAGGATTGGTAGGGGGCTGACTCCCTTGAGGTCTGGGCTATGGTGAAACACTAAATGGGGATTAGAGAGGGGAGTAAATCCTTGCAAGAACCCAAGAACCTCAGAGCAAGGTGAGCTGCTCAGTTTGCTGGGTTACTGGAGCCACAGAGACCAGAGACAACAGACAATTCCTTATTTTGCTCCGTATATAGTACGGGTCCTGTGAAAGACACATGTGCTAAAGTGACTGAGAGGCCCTGCACCAGTGGAGGGCAGCACCACTGAAGAAAATAGCAAAAAGGAAAAATAAGAAGACCAGTCCTATGGAAAGTGCCAAACAAGCCAAGGAAGACTGGTGAACTGACTTCAAATGTAACAGGAATTCTATATACTGAACACTACAGGATGCCAGCATGGTGCTAGGGCTTTCAGAGTCCACACATCCTATGGTTCTCACCAGTACTCTCAGAAGGTGGTATTACATATCCCAAAGACAAATGAAAATATAAAGACTCTAAGAGGTCCTTCCTTCTCTCTTGCTTCCTCCCTCCCTTCCTTCCTTTCTTCCTTCCTTCCACAAATATTTAAATATTTTTCAGAGTCTGTGACATACCGGCTACTATTCTTGGTACTGTAGATACAGAGGCAAACCAGGAGGTAAGACCCCTGCTTTCGTGGACCTATATTCTAGCAGAACATAACGAATAACAAAACAAATGACTGAAATTATAAATTAATACATAAACAAGAGAGAATATTAGATTGCAACAAATTTAATGCAGAGACTTAAACTAGGATAATATAGAGGGAAATTTTTGGGGTGATGAAAATGTTCTACATATTAATTGTGGTGGTTACACAGTTGTATGCATTTGTCAGAATTCATAGAGTAGTATACCTTATAAAAAGTGACTTTCCATATGTAAATTATATCTCAATAAACCTGACCATTAAAAAATAGGATCCTACCCCAAAATAGTGACAGGAGGCTACTTTAGATTGAGCAACAAAGGCTTCGTTAAGAGTGTAGTAATTAAGTTGAGATTTGAATACAAGGAAGATGATGAATGGAAAGATTGTTCCAGAGAAAGGAAAGAGTAACTGAAAAATCCCTGTGGTGGGAATGAGCTTGAATTAGTCAAGTTACAGCAAAGTGGGGGAGGTTGCAGATGTGAACAAGAACCAGAACAGGATGGGGTTAGAAACCAACATCAAGAGACTGATGTTATTTTCAGTGCCACAGAAATAGGTTTTTAAGCAGGGGAGTTACAAGTTCTGATTGATGTATGCTTTCAAAAGATCACTCAGGCTGCTTTGCAGAGAATGACTTGTAGGGAGCAAGAGCAGAAGGACGGAAATAGGACAGCAATAGTCCACGCAAAAGATTATGGGGTCATGGACTAGGGTGGAAGCATACAGATAGAAGAAAGCAGATGTAGGGGTGTCCGGGTGGCTCAGTCAGTTGAGTGTCAGACTCTTGATTCTGCTCAGGTTATGATCTCACAGTTTGTGAGATTGAGTCCCATCCTTGGGCTCTGACAGCACAGAGCTTGCTTGGGATTTTTCTTCCCCCCACCCCCCGCCCCTCTCCCCAGCTCTCTCTATCTCAAAATAAATAAGTAAACATAAAAAAGAATTTTTAAAAAAGGAGGCAGATCTAACACAATTTGATGGTAGTGTATTGGTTAGGATGACAAGTAAATTCTGATCTCTGTGCCTTAACACAGTAGAACTTTGGCTGGTATTCCTGACTGGTGTTCTTCTCTCTATCTGGTCCCACAGAGAATGAGGCTCCTTCCACCTCTTGACTATACTTTCCTCTAGGGCCACAAAAGTTACCATTTAGTCATCAGATGCAAATGATTGACTACTTGTTGGAGATTTTTATGGCTCTATTCTGAAACTGATATACATCAAATTAACCCACACTCTATTAACTAGAACCTAGCCACATAGTGCATGCACCTAACTGCCGAAGGGGCAGAGAAATGTAGTCTATGATTGTGTCCAGATAGAAAAGGAACCTGGTTTGATAATCATCTAACAATCTCTGCCACCATTTTGTTTTGGAGGTAGAGACCACAGGACATGGAAATGGACTAGATGAAATTGGTGAGAGAAAGATAGGACTTCTCTCACTAGTGGTGCTTGGTAACCGTGGGGAAAGAAGATCTGGGAGATATGCTCGATTTCTCTCCTTCCTTCAGCCCCATCTGTTGTACTAAAAGAAGGGATGGTGAGTGGAAGGAGACACAAAGATCTTGCCCACAGCAACTGAGCAGAACACAAAGGCAGAGAAGGAGGAAATTATTTCCTCCTACAAAAGTAAAGCTGTTTCTGATGATATAGAGCTTTTTTTTTTTTTAAAGAAGGATGTACTCACCTAATTATACCTAATACTTCGTGAGCAGTCACCAGTCTTGGTGGCAGCAGGCAGCAGCTGCCCTTGTCAGTGTTATCAGAACTGAAGATGCTAAGACCAATTATCTTCCTGGTAGATTCTCCCTTCATCTTGTCAGAGGACATGGAAAGACAATGGGCGTAGTGTGCCTTTAACTAAACTCCTCTCAAAAACTTCCACATGAAGAATCAAGCCTGCTTGATGATTTTCCAAATAGGAAATTATGAACTCTTTGAGATCATGTTTTATCAATCTTCATATTCCCACCTAGTATACAGCATAATACTTAACATAAAGTATATCCTCTGTAAACATTTGTGAAGAATTAAATATTTATGTGGAGGTTAAGGTCAAGATTTGTCATATACAGCAAGTGCCCTGGAGAGTTATCCAAAAGCAACCATGTATGCCAGGCAACCTCAGCATAAATTTATGAACTATGGTTTGGCTTTGACTTTGATCACATTATGACTAATCTCATTTTCCTTGGAAAGATTATTAGTCCTATGTCCCATTTACCTGGTAAGATACACAATACTCAGTTTTCTTAGGTATTTATAAAACCTTAATATTCTGTTCTAGTTATGATTTAGTAGGTATTCTTTAACAGTCTCTTTGTCTTGTCAATCAAATTAATGCCTTTGAATATGTGTATATGAGTCATAACTTTTTTCATTCATTTCACAAATAATACATATGTATTTGGAAAAAATGTATAAAATACAAAACAAAAAACAAAAAGAAGTTAGGAAGTACCCATAACTTCATCATGCAGATATTTGGCATTAGTATGTACATCTTTCTGGACTTTCTTTTCATATATATTTATAACATATCCCTCCTTTATCAAGATAAGATCACTCTGAACTTAATATTTTTGAACCTACTTGAAAAAATATTTAAAAAGCAAATTTTAAGTGAGCATATTTTAAAGTTGTTTTCAAATATGTGTGCTTGTTTCTTCCAGCTTTATAGATCACGGTCCTTTTTCCTGAAAGCTGGTGTAGTTAAGGCTTATTCTATGGGCCTCAATAGCAAAAATGAGTCAAAGCTTACCTGAAGTTTTCAGGTCAACAGAAGAAGGGCAGCACAGCAGGGATTCACAACACAGGTAAAATTCAAACCAGGTGATCTCTAAGTTTCCAACACTGAGTTCTGTGATTGTTTCACTAAAAGTCAGGGGAGAGAAAGAGGTAGGGACAAGGAGGCAGAGCTTCAAGACTTACCAGAGGTGTAGGGAACAGTTTGATTGGAATAAATGCATATGGGGGAGTACCAGTAAATAACCTCAGAAGGCAGATCAGAGGCAGGTTTGGGGAACTGTGTTTTGTAAGGAGGTGGGATGGGGAGAGAAGGAAGATATTAAGTACATTAATCATTACCTCCATCTCCTTGTTCTTTTCTTCTTCCCCTTTCTTCTTCTTGTCTTAACTTTTGCATCTGAATGTCCTTAGGCCCCCAACCTTCTGAAGTCATCCTTTGCTTTAATACCCATATGAGATCACTTCTTCCTATAAATCAGGAAAGATCAAGTTATGCTAACAGTAATGAACAACCTCAAAATCTCAATGACTTAAAACAATAACAGTTTATATTTTGTTCATGCTACATAACATCAGGAATCAATCAGGAATCCAGGTGATAAAGCAGCCACCATCTCAAACATTTTTCTCCGTGCCAAAGGGAAAGAGTTCTGGAACATCAGCAATCAAATGCTTGACTCTGAGATAACAAATAATTTCTGCTCACATCTTATTGGCCAGAAACAATCACGTGATCCCACCAAACACCAGAAAACCATAGAATTTAATGCTACATGCTGCCAGAAGGTGGAGAAGCAGAAATACTTAGTGGGCATTACTAATGACTATCACACCATGTACCTATGGGAAATCCAACGTCAGTTTCAGTGTCACATTCACTTCCTAAAAGCTTTTTGATATAAAACAATTAAATCTTTCACTTTTCTATATATTTCCCATTGTTCTACATTGCCCCCAACCTGCTCACTGGCCCTGTAAAACTTGGCAGCATTCCACCTGAAGATTTGAAAGCATTTATTGAATGAATGAGTAGAATGTCACGTATTTTATTTCTTTAACTTTGTTCTATGGCATGCATCAGAATTTCTCTCCAATTGTTTTAAATCAGGCTGAAGGGAATGACCTCAATTTCCATTATTGCCTTTATTTCCGTACAAGTCCATATGGAGATCTTAGGGTGGATGACGCATTCCTGTAATATAATTTCGTGGTCTTACTGGAAGTGTTCTTAAAGATGTCTTCTATTGACATATTTTGTAATTCACTGAACTCCACCCTTTTCTTTTCCTCTTGCTTTTTCCTTCTCTTTCCAAGATTGCAAAATATAATCAATAAATGATATAATTTATGTTTTAGTTTTCATACTGTGGCCAAAGAATAGAATTTTCCTACAATCCCTTGCTATTCAAATCCAGTCTTTTTAAAGTATAATCAGATATGTATGTGATGTCTTAGAATTTGTTTTTCTTCCCTCCTTTCCTTTTCTCCCCTCTCTACATATCCATCTGACATTTCTCCATACTTTTTCCTCTCGGCCGAGACTGAGTATATCAAAAAAATTTTAATACGCCTCTTCTCATCCTCCAACAGATATTTGAAATTCTACTTTAGAGTCTTTTTTTTTTTAATTTGTGTAATAGTGACATCACTAAACTACTGTGCTGGCCTAGGAGATCTCAAGCTTGATTAGTGCAGTCTTAGCCCAAATCAGGTGTGGAGTTCTCTCCACCATGTTTTTAGGGTATCTAGTAGCTGCTTAGGTATATGGGTACTGGAACATTTTGGAAAAGCAACCAAAACAGGGGCTGCCTCTACAAAAAAAAAGTGTTGCTGGATTTTCTGCCAGTAACTGACAGGCCCAAAAGGAGACACTGCACACCATGATGGACCGATGAAGAGATTGGGGGCAGAGAGGTGTGGCATGGCATTCATCTAAGGAGGTAGAGCAATTTGACTGGTAGTCTTTGGACCTCTTTAAAGGAACTTTTCTAAGTGTATCTTCTCTCAGCTCCCCAGAAACATCTTGGGTAGTATGCACTAAGGGTTGGGCAGGGGATGACTCGTTACCTTAGGCACCAAGGTAAGTTCATAGGCTATACTCCCTTTGCTACCCTTCATCTCCCAGTTGTCTTCCCCTTGATTCCCACCCAATCAAGTTGTGAGAGAGGAAAAGAAATCCTCTACCCTGGATTGGGTTAATCCCTCAAAGCAATCATTAAATTTTTATGTTAAAACAAAGTGTACATTCACACCTTTCCATACTTGGAGCTTCACTAAAATGCAAATAAACAAAGATGGGTATCTGTTGTTAGTTACTTGACCTAAGTAAAGATTCACTTCCAACCCTTTCCTGAGAGTAATGTTTGATAAATGGGAGCCAGAAGAAATTGGGTATTTCGAAGAAATGCAGAAAGGGCACAGCCAAAGAAATATGACCAAAGAATGGGGAAGGCTGTGATGGTTTTGCTGTACCCTTGAACAAGTTAAGTTATATTTACTTCCTAAACCACAAACTTAAAATACTCATATAATTCTACTTTCCAGAGCAATATCATGGTTTGCTCCTTCCAACTAGTTATTCATCCTGTTCTCTCTGCCCATGACTGTGGTCTTCACAGTTACACCCACCTGGTCTAGACTATATCCTCTTTTGCACCAAACTGAAACTCTCTAACCCTGACAGTGAGCTGTGACACAATTCCGTCACTTCTCATTTGCTGCAGGCCCAGAATAGAGATTTTGAACCCTAATAACTTTGTGCATAACTCAGTGAGCATCCAGTAAATTCTGTACCCTCAGCCTACATCTCCACAACCGCTCTTTCGAGGAGAGATGAGATGAGAGTATGCCTTCAGTGTTCGTTGCAAAGATGCCTAAGGGAGTCTAGGCTCACTTCAGACCAGGCGCGTCTAGAAAATTGGCATTTTCTAAGGATTCCAGTATCGCTGGAGGGCCTAAGAAAGCATGAGAAAAATGAATATGAAAGCAAAGGGAAAGCAACGTGGCAGCAAGAGTAGAAACACTAAATAGCAAAGAATAGCAAAGAATGACGTATAAGAAAGAGGCAAATGCTGCCCCAAAATGGCTCTCAATCAACAGGAAATGCTCCTAGTATCAGAGCAGTAGGGATATTACTAGACCCATGGACTCTACACAAAAGGAGTGGAAAGCTTGGATTATTTTAAGGCATGGTGACTCTGCTACTAATAATTATTACCTATCATTTTGATCATCTTCACAGAGTGGTTTGGGGCAGCTAGGGCCGTATTTTTATTAACTTTGACTCTCTACCCACCCACCTTCCTCCCACAACTTCAAGGCATTGTGGCCTCGGGAAATTTGTTATAATAAGATGCCCCAAAGCTGCTGGAATGTCCTAAAGCTCTGAAACAGAGCTACTTTTCCGGAAGTTGATGTCTTTACCTGCTGACCACAATAAGCCAGGGTAACAGATCCACCCCAGGACAAACACAAAGGGTAAAGAAATCCTACATCACTGGAGATAGTTTAGGGTTCACCAAACTATGCCCACCTTTGTTTTAAATTTTCTATACAAGCTTGGCAATGTTTAGAGAAGATTAGAGTAAACTTACTATCGTCAAGTTCAAGGTTAGTGTTTAAGCCCAAACCCCACACTCCATAATTGACTTACTGCAATTAAGACATTCAAGGTTTCTCTTAAAATTCCTACTGAAGTTTTTTGGTTTTGTTTTCATCACTGCTGAATCTGCAACAAGTTACACAAACTTCCTAATAGAAAAGCATCTGTGACAGGCAGAAAAAATGAACCGCTTTCTAAGTAAATGAATTTTAAAATGTAGATCATCATTCTATATCCTTAGTTTTGGTTGCCAATGCAAATGAGTCAGAGGATTTGCTCCAGACACTGAGTTAATTGTGTAACTCTACAGCAAAAAACGCCATTGGAGAGTACTTGCTGACCTCACAGCTGAAAAAAACCATTTAAAAGATGTGGAAACCAGATGTTTCAGTCACATTTCAGCCTCTGCTCTGAGAACTCATCCTGAGCAGCCCCAAACAGGCTATAACTTCTCTACAACTGAGATATGATCATCTTAATTTACTTATTTGTCTTGCTGTGGGAAGAGGCTCACGGATGGGGATTCAAGAACGGAATTTTTCATAACTCCATATGGCTTGGTAAGAAACTTCACTCATGAGCTTCTTATTGGGGATGTTACTTTGAATTCATGCAGAAGTGAATCAAAGCAGTAAATTTTTTTGTTCTGTTCAAGGCTGATGTTTTCAAAGAAAATGCTGAGGAAAAACAGCTATTGGAATGCATATGCCTCTTTTTAAAAAAAAAGTGTTCTTGCCTTCTAAATTAAAAATAGTTTTCTTTTTACAAAGTGAGCTATTCAGTAGAAAAATAGAGGGTAATATTTATATTCCATATGAAAATATATTTTAACATTTTCAAAGCAGATCTGACGGTCATAGTAGGGAAAGTTTAGCAAAATAAAAACACCATGTTTTTTTTTTCGATGCATTTGCATTCAGATTTCACAACAGGTAATCAAAACAGAAACATAACAGGTAAACTGGAATATACAATAATTTTATAAGCTTTTGCCCAGGTACTCTGACCTGTAAGGTATATCTTGCTATTTCCAAACATCTTTTGACTAGTTGGATGCAAAACCAGCTTGCAATACAAAAAAAAAAAAAGAAAAAGAAAAACGCTTGTATTTCTGAATGTAGTCTCACCACTCTGATTTCTTTTGTTTGAACTATCCATATAAATACTTTTCTACCCCTTTTGTCAGACAAGGAAAGTTTCTTTTGTTGTTTTGTTTTGTTAAATGTAAGGAAAGGTATGGGCCTAACTGTGCAAAAAAAAGGCCAGATAGAGAAAACTCAAAATACCCTGTATAGTACTCTAAACAATGCTTTCTCATGACACAAATTAATATGGCTTTATGTTCATTACTGTATTTCATAGTGAAAAAATTCTGAATTACTTGAGAAGAAAATTGACAAATTCTTGTATAAAATAGATAAAGAGAAAGCAAAATTAACCTAGATCTTGTCTTTTGGCTTGCTAAGCAGCACATGGACATGGAATATTTTCCCTTTCAGCATGTTTCTCTTTGGTAATAACTGTAGCCATGCGGATTTCATTAAAAAGCTCAATTTGCAATGCACAGCCTTGCCCCTTCTTTCTTCAGCTTGAGCCAGTGAACTAGTTTAATGCTGAACAGTGCAATCCATTTGGCCAAGATGGTGTTTGGGACTTTCTCGAGGAGTGAACAAGTCTCTTTGTTTATTTTCCTTGCACATCATCAAACTTAGGAAATATACACACCTTTGTTAGAAATGGAAAAAACTGCCATAAAGCTAGTAAGAATTAAATCCATATGCAAAAATCTTGAAATGCTGTCAAATTCTCTAATGATCCAGGAATCTGGAGCTGTTGTTTTTTTAAGTGATGCTGTATATTACAAAAATGTGAACCTAGACAATAGAAGTTCTGTCCTAGAGGTAGAGAGGAGCACACCCAAATGTTAATAGTATGCTGCAAATCTGAGGCTCGGGGTAATTGCAAATTGCTTCAATCTGGGACAAATTATTGACCAGTCAGCCTAACACAAATTGTTTACAGTTGGTTAGGTCAATATGGTATTAGAAACTATTTAGAGAGGGAAGAGAGTTGGGTAGGAAGGCAGGAATCTGCTAGCAACTAACACGAACAAGGCATTTTAAACTCTTGGTCTCAGTTCCACGCTAGTAACACGAGAAGGTCAAAGTAGGGGATCCCTAAGATTCATTTGTAACTCTGATGTCTTCCAGTTCCTTAAATAGTAATTAATATGCCTTAAATAGTAATTTTTTAATAGTAAGGATAAGACACATCACCTAGTTTACATAGATTATGAAAATCAAAATTGCACAAATAAGCAATGCTTTTCAGCCACTGTATTGAATGCAAAAAAGAAGAAGGACGGGTAACATTATCATGAACTCCTACTAGGATCCAGAGGTTATGTTTGTGGGTTTTAATGGTCTGTTTATTCCAAAAATAGCTATCATTATTCCCATTTGATAGATGGGGAAACTGAGGCTTGGGCAGTAATACACCATGTGTCCACTGAAGAACCAACAGGAGAAACCAGAGCCAACATGCTACTGTCGCCCCTTTGTAACCAAACAAAAAAAATGTATTGGTTAAATAGATATACAGTTTAAATGAAAGACTATGGATGATAAAAATTAATAAATTATTATTTCTTCTGAAAAGTAAAACTGTTAAAATTAGGACTCGGGATGCCTGGGTGGCTCACTTAGTTGGTTGAGCATCTGATTTCAGCTCAAGTCATGATCTCATGGTTTGTGATTTCGAGCCCCTTGTCATTAGGCTCACTGCCCTCAACATAGAGCCTTCTTCAGATCCTCTGTCCCCCTCTCTTTGTGCCCCTCCCCTGCTAGTGCACCCACATTCTCTCTCTCAAAAATGAATAAACATATATTAAAATAAATAAAAATAATAATAAAATTAGGACACATTGTACAAAGGACCATCTTAGTAGTTTAAAATGCTGAATTGAGGAATACTTTCAAATAAATGTCTGCTTAAAATTGTCAAATATTACAACAAGAGTTCTCAACCTGTTCACAAGGCAAAATAACAGAAGTTTGTTTCTCTTTCAGGAAACATGTATGATATTAATATTATTTAATGAATTGAAAATGATAGCATATTCAAGTTACTATCTTATTATTAGATGAGTTCCAGTCCCAAAAATTTAGGAAATATTACTGGGAGGAAAACTTAAAATTATTTTTCAAAAACCTCTGTCCATTAACTTTTTTTCCTACACACATCATCTTTTGATTAGGGAGTAAAATACCAAGAAAATCTTAGTTTGAGAAACATTTGCAGGCATTAAAATAATTCATACTAATAAAGACCTCATAGTCTATATTCTCAGGGATAGATACAATTTTGACATTTTTGATAATCTCTGTTAGGATACAAAAGTAAGTTCAAAGTGTCCCCCTTCTCTACTAAAAGCCCTAGTACTTTTGTACCTCAAAATAAAGGTGCTTCCATTGCCCACTAGTGTCCAAGTTGCTTGGGAACAGGACTTGATCCATTTAGCAAAACTCACAGTATATTCTTAAAATGACCAAACTGGAAACTAGAGAAAGTTTAGTTTATGAGGCTTTACCATATGAAGGACAGACACTTGGGCAGCAGGCAGCTTTCAAACAGGAAGATAACTTTGATATTTCTTGTGTTCACTGCCCTAAGAGCATCGAATTGACTAAGTGATGGGACTTTACCACATAAAATGTAAGAGCAGGATTCCCCTGTACCATATAATATGTAAGAGCAGGATTCCCCTGCAGTCCAGGGAAAAGAAAGCAAGTGCCAAGCCGCTATTCCTATTAAAGTATGGGAGTGTCAGCTTCAGCTTGGGGAAGAGAGTAATCAATGACATTTGTAACACTACTGGATTTGTGTCTTGCTGCATGCTGAGGCATATGTGTTTTCATTAGAAATGATCCTTTATTTTTTAAAGTGTATTTATTTATTTTTGAGAGAGGGAGAAAGCATGCATGGGGGAGGGGCAGAGAGAGAGAGGGAGAGAGAGAATCCCAAACAGGCTCCCACTGTCAGTGCAGAGCTTGGTGCTGGGCTCAGTCTCACAAACGGTGAGATCATGACCTGAGCCTAAATCAAGAATCGGAGGCTTAACAGATTGAGCCACGCAGTGTCCCCATTGGAAATGATCTTAATGGTGGCTGATTGTACAGGTCAGGGTACAAAGACTTAACCATAATCTGATAGCCTACACAGAACTACCAGAGATAATGTTATGACTATTGTCCTGGAAATATTTTCACATTGTTTCTATGGCAAAATGCACTCCAAACTCAAAACAATTTAAACAGTGATCTACTGGAAGACAATTCATTTATGACTTACTCCCTAAAATATGTTGGGAACAACATGTGAACTAAAAAAGACAAACCAGATAAAAGAATGTACCAACTGGTTGTTTGGTGTGCCCAGTTTTTTCTCTGCTGTGTTTGAATATTTTTTTTCCTTAATGCAATATTTATTTGCTTTGGATTCCTTCAAACCTTTCCTCAGTTTTTGATTTGTTTACTAAAGTCTCAATTATATTGCATTAGTCATTTCCCTCACATAGATATTTTGGATTATTCTCCTCCATCATTGTGAACCTACATAATGGATCAATTTTCTTTTCTTTCTTTCTTTCCTTTTTTTTTTTTTTTTTTTTTTGCTTTTACCTCCTTTCCCCCTTATGGTTTACCTTTCTGATTTTTTATTTGATTTAATTTTTTTAACGTTTTATTTATTTTTGAGACAGGGAGAGACAGAACATGAACAGGGGAGGGTCAGAGAGAGAGAGACACAGAATCTGAAATAGGCTCCAGGCTCTGAGCGGTCAGCACAGAGCCCGATGCGGGGCTCGAACCCACGCACCACGAGATCATGACCTGAGCTGAAGTCGGCCGCTCAACTGACTGAGCCACCGAGGCGCCCCTGATTTTTTTATTTGATTTAAAACAAAGCCCGAAAAAGTCAAAACTTTGTCACCTTTTGCTAGTATGGAAATACAATGTTGTATTACAGCTTTCTTTCAGGCTATCAGTTCAGAAACATAATTTAGCCTCAAGTTTCTCTCTCTGTCCTCGAATTTCCCTAAAATTCCCCTCAAATTTTCTTTTTTCCCCAAAGCTTTCTAACAATGAAAACTTAGCCACCCAAGGCCACTGACCCAGGAAACTCTTTGGCAGGAACAATAGCTGATGTAATCTTCTAGATGAGACCACAAAATTTCCTTTGTTCCGCAAGAATGGATCATAGCGTATTCATGGCCTTTTGTGAATTCACAGAACAAGCAGCAGGTGTGTACCACAGAGAAGCGAGGTCTGGCAAATACAAGCTCACCTACGCAGAAGCCAAGGCAGTGTGTGAATATGAAGGTGGCCGTCTCGCCACCTACAAGCAACTAGAGGCAGCCAGAAAAATTGGTAACTGATTTGACAATGATTTTTCTTCTTTTTCACCTTTGGGGGGAAGAGGGGGGCATCCCACTTTTCTGGAATCCCTTCATAAGATTTCTCTCACCAGTACTTCCAATAGTTTCTCTAAGCCCCTGTGACATCTCTACTCTCTGGCTTCTCCCACCTTCTCTCCCTAGAGCCACTGAAAAGTTCTTAGTACTAGCAGCTTATTTGGGGGTCACAAGCCATTATGAGCTAATATAATAAAAGTCAAAGGAAAACAAAGATATCATTATGTCAACATCATTTCTATTCCTCATTAATTTTAATGCCACTTCTATTTATTTTTAATACTATCTTTTCTTAAAGTCCAAGTATGGGTTCCTCAGCTATTTAATGTTACTGTGTTGAGTTTTACAAAGAAATTTGCTTGGTAGAAGAAATATTGAATTTGGTGGCTTTTTTTTTTTCAAAATTTTTAAAGTTAAGTGGGAGAATACATTTGTACTTTAGGATCAAAAGGAAGATAAAGAGGTTATAATATAACAGGAAAAAGAAACTGAGAAGATGATGTCAGGAAACCTGGTGTAAACCCAGTGACTAACTAATGCTAGTTGCTTCTTAAAAAAAAAAAAATGCACCTTGATAATTTCTCCTGGACTTATAGGAAAATCCAGAAGCCCACCCCCATTCAGAGCTTTCTTCTCTGTTGAAGAAACTCCTTTGCTGGAAGAAAAATACCTGGCAAAGCTTACGTTATTATTACATATTACTCAGGATAAAAATAAAGGTGTTGTCTCAAGTCCCCAAAGTCTCGCCACCAGATTGCTCAGTCTAGACCCATAAGGCTATGTGTGAAGCAGTAACTGAAAGATGGATACAGAGGCCAGGGCCTTTACTAACTGCCCTGGACTTCTAATAAAACTGCTCTTGGCTGGCAGTGGCAAATATTTAAACAGCCTCCGAAGCTGGGCAAGGAAAACAGGGCTGCGGCTTTGTTCGAAATTTATGAGCATTTTTATCCCTATGCAAATTTGTAAAAATATTAGCAAATGTTAATTGATCCTGGAATAGAAATTAATTATCATTTGAAAAAAATTCTTTTCCAGGATTGATGGGTAATTTCAGAAATTACTTCATGCCCCTAGATAGGTCCTTCGTGAAAAGAAGCCAGCTCTGAACTTGGATTGTTTTCATATCCATGGTATTATGATTTCCAGTCCATCTGCCTCTTTTTTTCTTTAAAAAAAAATTTTTTTTAAGCTTGTTTATTTTGAGAGAGAGACAAAGAGCAAGCAGGGAAGGGGCAGAAAGAGAGGGAGAGGGAATCCTAAGCAGGCTCTGTGCTGTCAGCATGAAGCCCAATGTGGGGTTCAAACTCACAAAACGTGAGATCATGACCAAGAGTCGGATGCTTACGACTGAGCCACCCAGGTGCCCCTGCCTCTTTGTTTTCAAATAAGATGTCATTTTCTAGTACATGTCAGATGTTATATTTTATATGTATTCAAACTTTATTTTATTTTTTAAGAAAACAGTTAAGAAAGAAAAGAAACGAAAAGAAAAGAAAGAAAAAGAAAAAGGAAGGAAGGAAACAATTTTTCTCCTTTTCCATAACTGGATTTGGGCAGTTGAGAAGTGGCTATTTTTATTAAGCTGACCTTCACTCAGCTGAGGAACTTTACCCTTTAGGCCTATAACCTTTTCCTTCTCTTGCAGGATTTCATGTCTGTGCTGCTGGGTGGATGGCCAAGGGCAGAGTTGGATATCCCATTGTGAAACCCGGGCCCAACTGTGGATTTGGAAAAACTGGCATTATCGATTATGGAGTCCGTCTTAATAGGAGTGAAAGATGGGATGCCTATTGCTACAACCCACATGGTTTGTTAAAAATAATAATTTTATACTTCACAAAAACAGTTGACACGTTAACAACAACAGAGATGTTAAAAAAAAATGGCTCCTTCTCCCAGAGATAAATCAACCTAGCGATGATAATTATTAATAATAACAATCATTCAGGGGCATCTGGGTGGCTCAGTCGGCTATGCGTTTGACTTCGGCTCAGGTCATGATCCACATTGGGTTGTCTGCTGTCAATGCAGAGTCTGCTTTGGATCCTCTGTCTCCCCTCTCTCTGCTCCTCCCCCTCTTGCACCCTCTCTTTCTCAAAAATAAACATTTAAAAAAATAATAATAACAATTCACAGAATGATTATGCAATGCCAGATACTGACTCATGCTCCTTCCTCATCTACACTGTCACATAATGCAACAATTCTGCAAGAAGCTACTGTTATACCCATTTTAAAAATTAGGAAATTCAAAGTCTAATAACTTACGCCAATTCAGATATCTAATAATTAACAGGTAGCTTGTATCATGGATTCAGGCCTTTTCTATGCTACATCTTTTTCTATTCCCAATCACAAAGTGGGGGGGGGGGGTTGGGGAACGGGGAGAAGCAGGTTATAAACTTGTCACGGTTAATTAGCTAACACAACAAAGCGATGCTACAAATGTTAACTGTTCAAAATTACCTCTTTGATAGAATGGGGAAAAAAGAGACAAAATAAACTCTTTCCCTAATTTCTTTTTTTTTAATTTTTTTAAATCCTTATCAATTTTTGAGAGAGAGAGAGAGAGAGAGAGAGAGAGAGAGAGAGAGAGAGAAAGAGACAGCACAATCAGGGAAGGGGCAGAGAGAGGGAGACACAGAATCTGAAGCAGGCTCCAGGCTCCGAGCTGTCAGCACAGAGCCTGACGTGGGGCTCAAACTCACAAACCGTGAGATCATGACCAGAGCTGAAGTCTGATGCATAACTGACTGAGCCACCCAGGCACCCCTTCCCCTAATTTCTTTTTGTGCATAAATTCTTAAACTACCAAACTAAGCAACTCTTATTCTGTGATTTGTTTTCATAATTATATACTGGATATATTAGTTATTATTATACAGTATATTTTTATTCATATTTTTTCCCATGGTTAACTGTAGCTAGGAAATTTTTAAAGAGAAAATTAATTCAACATAATTACTCTAAAGAGCTATTCTTTATTCATGTTCTTGGAGAAAAAATAGATTGTTCTTTTTGGATATATTTTCCCCAGGACGATACTACGAAGAATTATAACGTGTTACCATCTGTCTCACATTTAGGGTCACAAACACCCTCAGGTGTTGCCTTATTTGGATCTACCTTATAAGAAAGTCCCTATAGTAAAGTTATAATAAGTTATAGTGAGGTTCTAGCATATTATTATAGAATCTATTATATAATGATATTAACCATTGGAAAATAGTTTCTCATGTTTGTAACTAATCTTTATCTTAAAATAATGTCTATTCTAAGTAGAAAAGAATTTTGCCTAGAGCCATCTATTTCCACTCGACAAAATATGAATAAACACTTACAGTGCATTTATGTAGGACTATAATTTTCAAATCACTTTAGCATACATTAAATCTATTTTATATTTAGTTCTATCTTCAGACATTATTAATAGTCCATATACCTTCTTTTCCTTCCCTTTTCCTCTCTTCCTTTTTCTTCAATATATTCATACAAGCAACTTTCTGTTTACTGTTAAGAGTAACTTTTATTTCCAAGTATATTCCCTGATTCTTTCTTTGCTTGATAAACTTTAGGATCTCTGAGCATCTATTCAATCATTTCCATGTGTCAAGATCTAGGGGAGACAAAGAAGTGCCAATTGGAAGTTTCTTACAGTATTTCCTTGCCCTTTTATACAAACGCCACCTTAACTTACAAATTTTTATAAATTGCTTTTGTTTCTCATAGAGGCTGAATCCTTTTTACTCTGGGAATATTTGTACAGAATCCTGAGACACTTGTTCTTACTCAATTCTCAGCTTACTTTTGGATTCAGTGACAGGCTGAGTTTTTAGGATGTGGTGAGCCTGAAGGGGACCAGGGACCACCTGAACTAGCACTGAGGGAAGAACAGTTCGCTGAAAAATAATTGGAAGGAAAAAATCATAACCATATCATAAAAATAAAGCAATGATTATCAATTAATCAATAAAATGTAGAGCTGATAGATAGGGCTAAATAGACAAATTGTTCAATATTTGAATTGTTTCCTAATCTAACGGTAGAGACAATAAAGATAGGATGGTAGGGGACAGGGCAAGTCACTCCAAAAGTTGGCACTGTACATGCTTATGTACACATATGAGCTATGTATTATATAATATTTAATATTACAATAAGAACAGCTTAGATTTTATGTAACACCCTTAAGTTATCTTCCGTGTTACTATCCTAAGAATAATCCTGTGAGGTAGGTAATAGGAGAGACATGATTATATTTACTTTATCAATGAAGAAACTGAAGTATCCAGTGGTCACAGAGCTCAGACTGGATCCCTGACCTTCTTTCTTTTGTCATTCCCCTGTCTTTCTAAGATTCTGTTGGGTCCTTGGGGAGATAAGCTTCCTTACCTTCTATGGTATTCAGGATTCTAACCCATTTTTTTTTTTAATTTTTTTTTAACGTTTATTTATTTTTGAGACAGGGAGAGACAGAGCATGAACAGGGGAGGGTCAGAGAGAGGGAGACACAGAATATGAAGCAGGCTCCAGGCTCTGAGCTGTCAGCACAGAGCCCGACGCGGGGCTAGAACTCACGGACCGCAAGATCATGACCTGAGCCAAAGTCAGCCGCCCAACCGACTGAGCCACCCAGGCGCCCCTAACCCATTTTTTTTTTAAATAGTTGTTTTAAAGGATAACATTCTTGGAAAAAGTCTCTAACTGATATAATGAAAGATATCTTCAAACGCTTCTCACAGTCACCACCACCACCACCACCACTCGTGTAATTTTTGAGTTTCCAGACTGTACTTTTTTTCAGGACACAAGACACTTATTTGATCTGAAATTAAAATTAACCAGGGCCTTTCCATACCTTTCCCTCAAGCTCACACTGTAAAATCACTGGCAGAGGTTGCTGGTCTGTTTGTTCTCATCCAGGTTATAAGGATGACAGTAATCCAGAAAATGATAAATTACTTGAAAAAAACAAACATTAGTATCTCCATCAAATCCTCAAATATTAGGATCAAGGTGTTAGTTTAAAACCAGTAAAAGGAGTATAGAATGATTGTAAATTATTCTTTTTAACTGAATTACAGTGACCTCCAAGGTCCCCTGTGATCCTGAAATTCTATAATGATTTTCCAAACAGAATTTATTGGACTCATTTTTCTAAATGTTCAAGAGTCTTGAAGACACAGTGTTGACACTATGGGACAAAATCCCAGCCATCTTGATTGGGCTGTTGGTAAAATTGGTATATGTATTCATCAAAATATATACACATGAGACCTGCACATTCTAAGCTGAAAAGACAAAAAGGAAAAAAAGTAAACAAGAGCACAATTAAATTGCTGTTTTTTCTTGCTGTTTTACTTTCTTTAAAAAATTCAGTCTATATTCATTTGAGAAAATTTAGCAATGAATAATGAAAAAATTCATTTATTCTCTAACTACAAGTATACATATTTAATATTTCACTAAAAGCAATAAATAGGCACTAAGAAGTGCATATCAGTTTAAAATAGGGATAATATTTTTTCTAATGCTTTCTTTCTTTCTTTTTTTTTATCCACTTCAGCAAAAGAGTGTGGTGGTGTCTTTACAGATCCAAAGCGAATTTTTAAATCTCCAGGCTTCCCAAATGAGTATGATGATAACCAGATCTGCTACTGGCACATTAGACTCAAGTATGGTCAGCGTATTCACCTGAGCTTTTTGGACTTTGACCTTGAAGATGACCCAGCTTGCTTGGCTGACTATGTTGAAATATATGACAGTTACGATGATGTCCATGGCTTTGTGGGAAGGTATGTGTTTCCCCATATAAAAAGTTAAAAATACATCCAATATTTTGTTTGATGGTTCTTTCATTTTCTTTACCTGTCCCCACAGTTATTGATTTTCCAGTATTTTTTCTCCCCTGCAACACCATATCCTTTAAAAATTGTGCTTTATTTTTTTTAAGTTTATGTATGTGAGAGAGAGACAGTCAGAGAAAGAGAGGGAACACACACGTGGGCTTGCAAGAGCAGTGGGAGGGGCAGAGACAGAGAGTGAGAGTGAGCGAGAGAATCCCAAGCAGGTTCCGCAGAACCAGATGAGGGGCTCAACCTATGAGCTGTGAGACCATGACCCGAGCAGAAATCCAGAGTCAGACGCTCAACTAACTGAGCCACCCAGGCACCTCAACACCATATCTTTTTTTAGCAAAGATTTTTCTTAGCACGTTAAGCCAGTCAGCTGCTACATGTTCATATTTTTGAAATAGTGATAGCTGCCTTTTGATTACTGTTAAGTAATCAGCAGTAAGAATTAAACAGTCTATCTAAAAAGACCTCAAGATTTAATTAACAACAGAAGGAAGAAGACACATGAGAACTGAGAAAGTTTCAAGTATTCTAATTTCTATCAATCTCCTAAAAATAATGATAAATTCAGTAATTATCGTCTTTCTTCTGTGTACAAAGCATTGTGTTAAGCATTATGAATGTAAGAATAGGCGAAGTACAGCCCCTTCTCTCGTACAATTTACTTAGAAGTACAATGGAAATATGCTTTAAAATAGCTTTCTTTGCCATAAGAAACACGTGCTCCTTTCCTCAGTATTTCTCCCATGATTTATCAAGGGAGACAATATTTGCTGGGACACAATATTTTTATGTTCCCATCCTAAATCATCAATATAGTTTAAACTTTGAATGTCTCACAAAATATTACAAATCAAAAAGTATATATCTTTTATTTATATAGCCCCCACTTCATAATGCATATCTTGGACTATCCATTATCAATAGACTATCAGTGATCAATTTTCTATTATCCATGACAGTAATTTAATGAAAGAAAATGGTAGTGAGGACAATTAAAAATGACAGACTCAGTAGTTTGCTGTGATGTGAAATGTAACTGAAATACAAAGAAAAACCAAGCATTTCTTGCATAAATGAACAACAATTTTTGGAGGGAAATTGTTTTTGTTTTGTTTTGTTTTGCTCTTTGGCTGACAGACCACTGCAATAGAAAAAATACAAATAGTTTTTAAAAAATAGGTTGAAGAAGATATGAAGCAGGGTTGGGGAAATTAAGAGCTAAGTATTTATTGAAAGAATGGACATCCTACCTTGAGAATCAAGATGATATTTTTATTCTAAACCTAGTTTCAGAAATCAATTACAGCCCTAGATACAATCACATACTATTTTTAAAAGGTTTTCAATAGACTAATTTGTCATTTATTGTATTTATATTATGTGATAAATCCATCCCTTTTATATAATGTGCAAGGGAATTCCTTTCAAGTCATGATTCAGATAAAAATCAATCCCTCTTACAAGGTCCAACATAATTTTCCACATTTAAATCAGTCTACACTAGAATTCAGAATATTAATACTATCAGCCATATACCTATTCCTCTTTAACTGTGAAGAAAGCTTTATGGGATTAATCAGAAACAAATTAAAAAATTTTCCAAATACATTCAGGTTGTCTACTACACAAATAATTCTGCAAGTACACAGAGTAGAAATGCCACATGTTCTTTTTTTAAGAATCTCAACAGGGGCGCCTGGGTGGCTCGGTTGGTTAAGTGTCCGACTTCAGCTCAGGTCACGATCTCGTGGTCTGCGAGTTCAAGCCCCGCGTCGGGCTCTGGGCTGATGGCTCAGAGCCTGGAGCCTGCTTCCGATTCTGTGCCTCCCTCTCTCTCTGCCCCTCCCCCGTTCATGCTCTGTCTCTCTCTGTCTCAAAAATAAATAAACGTTAAAAAAAATTAAAAAAAAAAAAGAATCTCAACACTGTGAGGTTATTTCAAACAGCAAACTTTTTTTTTAACTTCAAGTTAAAAAAAAAAACCCAAAACAATAAAAAAATATATAAAATAATAGGAAAGTGAGCCATTACTTAGGAAAAATAAAGCACTCTAATTATAGGTCAGAGCCACTTGCAATAGCTGTGTAATATTCATTCGTGTGACTTCTCTTTTTTTAAAATTCCCTTTCAGATACTGTGGAGATGAGCTTCCAGAAGACATCATTAGTACAGGTAATGGCTCTAAATTGAGGTGTAAGACTATGGTTTGTTTTCCCATAGTGTCACAGAAAATTAAGAACTCAGTAGTTACTACTATTTTCTTTTTAAAGTTGAGAGAACAATTGGGACAGATGTAGCCTGCTAGCTTGTAAAATGCAGACTTTGTCTCTTCTTAAAGCCTTATGCCACCTTACACTAAAAATGTGTAGACTCGTTATGTGGAGGAATGCAGTCTGAGATAGTCTTGAATCTGCAAATCCCTGATAACTGCTGTAGGTTATGATTTCCATAAAATGAGGTAATACACCAAAATGTTTCATCAATAAAGGATTGAAAAGTATTCTCAAAAGCATTAAAGCTGTTAAAAATACCTTCTGTCAAAAAGAAAAACACCTTCTGTCACTGAAAAAAATTTTGTGTCATACTAACTGCATTTTGATCTTAGTACAGCATTCCCCACAGTGTTGTAAAGAACACAGTTCTAGGAGATATTTTTAATAGGTGTTGTATGAGAAAAGAACGCTAAGGTCAAGTAAATTTGGGAAGCATTGGGTTAAACCAATGTTAAACAAATCTCTTTAATGGAAGATGTCAGAGAGCTTTTAATATGCTAATTATGCAAAGTAAATGTCAAAAGGCGAGCTTGGTAGGCAATGTGTTCCAAATCTTTTTAACTCCTGCAAATTATTTGTGACTTTGTTCCAAGCAATATACCTCAAGTATAGTCGTATATATTTAGTTCAATAAGCAATTCCACTGCCATTGACCCAAACTGCTATTTTCTGGCTGAAAACCTTTAGTTTCTTAGATATTTTTATTTTTTTCTTGTTATTTCCATCCCCAGCACTAGTAGTTGGCATTCTTACTTGTTCTATTTTTCCTCCAAGTTATAAAATTATCACAATGTTTCTGCAACTAAAAACAACAAAATACACTGAATTACAATTTCTAAGTAGTCCTTAAGCTCAGACACCACTAGCTCAATTACTCCCACACCCTAGCCTTGAGGTGCATGAAATTCTCATTTATGCGTCATTATTACAAAAGATGGAACTTCTTATTCAATTCTTGAATGATTAATACTTAAATGTTATTCATTCATTCTCTACGTTACAATTTCCCTGGTCAGGGCAAACTATTAAACTATTTGTTTGTCTCATTCTTTTCTCGAGGTCATATTTTACGTTAACAGAAAGTTAAAAGAAGACATGAGCTGTAGGAGGTAGTTGGGAGAGGAGAATCCTATTCTTAAAAAAGAAAAAAAAAAAACTAAACAGGGAGAGTCAAATGCCTGAAACTTGACATTTTTCTTGTTTTGTCTAAAACAGACTAAACTTACTGCAAATGTAAACAAATCAGTATTTTTCTAGCATAACTGCAAGAAACTGAAAACAACACACAATTTATGATTCAGAGAGAAACAAATGAACGCACAGAAGAGAACAGTGAAACAAAACAGCCAAAGATTTAGCAAAACAGCAACAGCAGGAAATTGATACCAAATAACAGAAAAACATTTAAAATACATTTGAAGTATAATCCTATCAGTCAAGTATAATGCTGTTAACATTTGATCTAGTGTTCTGTATTAAAAAAAATTTTTTTTAATGTTCATTTATTTTTGAGACAGAGTTTGGGGGGGGGGGGCAGAGAGGGAGGGAGACACAAAATGTGAAGCAGTCTCTAGGTTCTGAGCTGTCCAGCACAGAGCCCAATGCAGGGTTCAAACTCACAAACCATGAGATTATGACCTGAACCGAAGTCAGAGGCTTAACTGACTGAACCACTCAGGTGCCCCTGACTTGGTTTTCTTCTTAAATATATCCTGGTCCATTCCAGAATATTAATATTAAAAAACAAAAACAGAAAATGAATGAACTAAGAACTAGCCATAAACTGTATCACTTTAATAAAAGGTATATAAAGTAAGAGTATACCCACTCCCCTCATCTGTCCCCACCCAAGAAAGACATTAGCCATTCTTCCAGGTGTTTTCCTGTATTAAATAAACATTATATACACACACACCATGGAAGTATTTCCAAGTCACCATATAATATGTAGATCATTCAAATTCATTTTAATAATTGCCTAGTATGTCACTGTATGGGTGTGCCATACATAATTTGCCATGTACCAATATTTAACATCCTACAGATGGTTGTTTCTTTTTTTTTTTTTTTTTTTCCTTTCACTGTTTAACGTTTCACTGGATATTTTTAAACCTCTACTTTGTGGTGCTGGGTTTTTTTTTGTTTGTTTGTTTGTTTGTTTGTTTTGCTTTCTTTTTTTTTAATTTTTTTTTAACGTTTATTTATTTTTGAGACAGAAAGAGACAGAGCATGAACGGGGGAGGGGCAGAGAGAGAGGGAGACACAGAATCAGAAGCAGGCCCCAGACTCTGAGCCATCAGCCCAGAGACCGACGCGGGGCTCGAACTCACGGACCGTGAGATCGTGACCTCAGCTGAAGTCGGACGCCCAACCGACTGAGCCACCCAGGCGCCCCTTTTGCTTTCTTTTTTAAAGAGATTCCTAGAAGTGAAAATTTGGGGTCACAAGTGATTTCATTTTAAATGTTGATAGACGTTGCCAAGCTGGCACTAGGCCTACAGTTGCCAATTTGTATATCAACTAGTTGAGTAATCTGTAAAATGTGTTCTCTTTGTTTGTTTTTAGTTTAGGCAACTCTTCCAAGTCTGAGAAAAGTGTAGTGGATCAGAGCATGAACTGACCAGTGCAGAGACTGCCTGGGCTCAAACCCGGTTGTGCCACATTAGCTTTGTTATAGCTTTGGACAACTCAGGCTCTCTATGCCTCAATTTCACCTGTAACATAAAAATTTTAATATCCACCTCATGATGTGGTGGGGAATAAATGAATTAATAGATGAAACACACTTAAAGCTGTGCTTGGCAAACAATTGAATTTATGTGGGGTTTTTTGGAATGAATTCTGGATTTGTGATGTGGATGAAGAAGGCCTTTACCTCCCCAAAAAGAAAAATACACCTATATTTTACTTTATATAATAAATTTTCCCTTTTAGCACATTTTGGTCTTTAATGCAGGCAAAATGTATTTAGGTATTCTGTGTAAAGTAGGGAATTAGTGTTGTGACTTTGTTTCTTACAATGGAAAGCTTGTTGCCCTGACATCACTTCTAAATAATCCATCCATACCTCACTGGTTTAAACTGCCTGCCACTCTCCTGTAATTCAGTGGATGTTCCTTCTATAAAGAATACTTTTGGGGCACCTGGGTGGCTCAGTCGGTTAAGCTGTCCGACTTCGGCTCAGGTCATGATCTCGCACTCTGTGAGTTCCAGCCCTGCGTCAGGCCCTGTGCTGGCAGCTCAGAGCCTGGAGCCTGCTTCGGATTCTAGGTCTCCCTCTCTCTCTGCCCCTCCCCCGCTCATGCTCTGTCTCTCTCACTCTCAAAAATGAATAAATATTTTTAAAAAATTTAAAAAAAAAAAGAATACTTTTTAAAACAGAATAAGCAAGATTTCCTGTAGGACAGATTGAAGGGCCAGATAAGGAAATAGAGAAGTCCCCCACTCTGCTGTACTTGACAATGGAAGGAAGCACAGATTCCACGTCTTCAGAATCCAGCTCTGAATCCTGGGAGTCTGGTTCATGAATTTTTATGTTCTCCTATAAGGATGATGAGTCTTTGGACTGTCAGCCAAATCAAAGTAGAGTAACATCTTTGTTCTTTTGCACTCCCCTGTCTCACCAGGAAATGTCATGACCTTGAAGTTTCTAAGTGACGCTTCAGTGACAGCGGGAGGTTTCCAAATCAAGTATGCTGCTGTGGATCCTCTATCCAAATCCAGTCAAGGAAAAAACACAAGTGCTGCTTCTACTGGAAATAAAAACTTTTTAGCTGGGAGATTTAGCCATTTATAAAACAAATAAGGACACTCAAGTGTTGATGTTTGTATCTTTTGGAACCCCTTTGATCTCACTTTTATATTATTAGTGGTAGCATTTATTTATTATTTTTCTAAATGTGAAAGGCAATAACTGATAATTTGGGGAAAATTGGAAAATACAGAAATTTTAAATGAAAACATAAAATATCTTGTAATCCCACTGCATAAAAATAACAAATACTAACATTTGTATATTTTTCTTTTAGTTATTTTTCAATTTGTGGTATATGTATATATGTATCTATATGTATTTGTATTTGTATTTGAAATTTTGGAATCCTGCTCCATGTACAGTTTTAATATTTTGGTTTTTTTAAACTTGAACTTTATGGCTTAAGCATTTTCCCATATCGTTGATTATTCTGCAATAACATAATTTTGAACAGCTGTAAAATAATCTGTGGTATGATTATTCCATACTTTATTTAAGCCTATCTGCTTTGTGGGAATTTTAAGTTGCTTTCATAAATATTGCTGCAATAAATATCATTGAACATGTGTATTTATACAGCTCTCTAATTATTGGGGATAGGGTCCTAGAAGTAGAATTACTGGCTCAGATATTAATTAAAATAGGATTTTCTTCAAGTCCCTGGCTGGTTCAGTTGGTAGAGCATATATGACTCATGATCTTGGGGTTGTAAGTTCGAGCCCCATGCTGAGGATGGAATTTACTTTAAAAAAATAAAATAAAATAAATGTACAGCTTTAAAAAAATAGAATTTTCTTTTTTATGGGCAAAAGTGACATATCATTATGGTTTCAATTTGCAGTGAGATTGATGGTTGGTTTATATATTTTTGATCAATTTTTTTTTAATTTTTCATGTCTTTCATCCATTGTTTTACTTACACAATCTTTTATTGATTTATAAGAAATCATTACATATCGGATATATAATTTCACGTCTCTCCTATATGTTGCAATTTAATTTTGTGTGAAGTTTGATTTATATAATGTTTTCTAATGTATTAAAGGTTAAATTTTATTTGCTATCATACTGATATTGCTGCAGTCTCTTGTCTTTATATTTATAATGGATATTCCCATTACAAGTTTATATATTTACTCATTAATATTTTATTTTTGTTGCTTTATGGCTTTGCTGTTTTAGAAGGAAAAAGTCATAGTTGTTACCCTTTATATGAGAGGTAATGGTTAAACTCAGCAGAAATAAATGTGCCTGGCATTGTTCTGGACACTTGGGAAACACTCAAGAACCAAATGAACAAAAATCCTCAGGTATGGGGAGCTTTTGTTTTGGTGGGAGGAGAGAGACAATAATTAAACATGATAAATTAGTAGGGGTGTTATAATAAATACTTGGTGCCCAGGAAGAGACGAGCCACGTGCACTCAGGAATAAGGATAAAACGTTTATTGCCCACCAGGACCAGCCCAGCGGAGTCACCTCCAAAGGCTGAGCCCTGAACCTTGGCATCAGCCTCCTTTTATGGTTGGGATGGTAAGGGGTTGAGAGACAAAAAAAAAGGTGGGGGGGAGGGGGCACTAATCAGTGGTGCTAGGTGGGCAGTTGGTGGACACTGGAGGAAAGCAAGATTGCAGAAGCCAAAAGCATATAAGGGGAGTATCCAGCCTCGGACATCTGGCTGGCCCCTTTTATCTTGTTTTTACTAGCTTTTCTTCTCAGGGGTACCTGGGTGGCTCAGCCACCTGGGTGGCTCAATCTCAGTTTGGTGTCTGACTCTTGATTTTGGGTCAGTTCATGATCTTTCGGTTCATGACTTGGAGCCCTGGGTTGGGCTCCACACTAACTGTGGCCTGCTTGGGATTCTCTCTTTCTCCCTCTCTCTGCCCCTCCCATGATCTAGCATGTGAGTGCACTCACGTGTGCATGCTCTCTCTCTCTCAAAATAAATAAACTTAAACAAACAAAGAACATGGTAAATTAGTAAACTACATGTTAGAAAAAAATTACAGAGTGTTGGGGCACCTGGGTGTCTCAGTCAGTTAAGTGACTGACTCTTGATTTCAGCTCAGGTCATGATCTTGTGGTTCATAGGGTCGAGCCCCATGTCTGGGCTCTGCACTGACAGCACAGAGCCTGCTTGGCACCTCTCTCTCCCTTTCTGTCTATCCCTCCCCTGCTCCCACTCTCTGTCTCTCAAAATAAATAAATAAACTTAAAAAAAAAAAAGATTAGAGAGTGTTGCCTACAAAATTACTAATGGAATGAGTATAGATTTTAAAAAAAGAAAGGCTTAAGAACTGAGCCTTGGAAGAGGAAGATCAGCAGAGAAGACTGAGAAGGAACAAAGGGTGAATTAGAAGGAAAATCCCTTGGAGTCCCAGAAGCCTAGTGAAAAATACATCAAGGAGGAGGGAGTGATCAACTGTATTAAATGTTGCCAGTAGATTTACAAAGATGAGTGCTGAGAATAACCATTGGGTTTAGCAACTTGAAGATTGTTGGTGACCTTGAGGAGCAGTCTGAGCAGGGTGGAGACAAAGGCTCCCTGGGGTGTCCTGTAGAGTGAGGTAGAGGAGATCACTGGAGAAGATGAGTCTGGCTATCAAGGAAATGATGCTGTCAGGGTTGAACTGGGTTGAAAGAAGGCTTTCTTGATGATAATGAACTTAGAGAAGGGAGAGATGCTGGGGCCATTTTTCTGAATCTGGGTAGTAGTCAGGGTCCTGGGAAACTGAAGAGATTATCACAGGAGTGTGGGCTGACTTACAGGAAATTCTCAGGGGATTGTGAATCATTAGATGCCCACCACAGAAGAAGGAACCCCCCCCTCCCCAGAGGAGAAAAATCAGGGGTGATTTTATGAATCCAAAGAGAGAGCTTCCTTGATGGAAAAGGATTACCCAAATAAAGCTGAAACAGAGCTTCTGCCAACCCAGGACTCTGCGAGGGGATTGAGGTAAATACCCCAACTTCTTCTTCCTCCTAGGCTTTTATGTCCTGCTGGTGCTTCCCACTGTCTGAACCCAAGCATAAATCAGAATACAAGGAAACCTGGTTGGTGCTGTCCACAGAGATCAGCTCCTGGCCCCCAAGCAAGAAGTTAAAGCATAGACCTGGAAAGGTGAAAGGAAAACATCTGTCATCATGGATGAGAGGAGACTGGTTCTAGTGCAGAAATGGAGGGACTGGCTTTAGATAGGAACATGGACAGTCCCTCTATAGTCCCTCTTTTATGTCATGAATCCTTTAACAGTTGAAACCTATGAACACTTCTCAGTGTTATGTTTTTAAATGCATAAAATTCAGAGAGGTACATGGGGCGCCTGGGTGGCTCAGTTGGTTGAGTGTCTGACTTCAGCTCAGGTCATGCTCTCACAGTTTGTGAGTTTGAGCCCCACAAGGGGCTTGCTGCTGTCAGCCTGTCAGTGCAGAGCCTGCTTTGGATCCTCTGTCCCTCTCTCTTTGCCCCTTCTGCACTTGCACTCTCTCAAAAATAATAAACATTAAAAAAAAGTCAGAGTACAAAGAAATCTAATTATTCTGAAACACAGTTACAAAATCATTTTTAAAATCAAATCTGTGATACCTTAATGCATGTGTTTCTATATTAATGCTATAAATAATAACTACTGGTGCATCTAATAACTATCATAATTTCAAAGTAGTGATACATATGTGTATAATATTCTGAAGTAGATGCAAAACTGTTTAGTGGTATAAAAATCCCTATGATGTCTACTTGTGACAAAAACATAGGTATTGCCACTGTGGTTTACTACCTATATTCACAATTGAAGGAAATGCTAGATTTCGGTTAAGAGTTATTAGAAATAAAAATGCATCTAAGAGATGGCCTGGATTAAATCCAAAGATCCGTTAGAAGGAAAGTAGATTGTGAAGAGAGAAGTTGACCTGTAGAGAGATATGTGGGAATCTGTAGGGCTCTCTTCTGCTTGTTTTGCATTTCTCAGTAGAGAAAGAGTCAAGTCATGAGCCAAGAAGGAGAATTGGGAAATAACTGTATGAGGTTTGAGAAGGCAGGAGAAGGCATGAGAGGGTCTTCCAGGAAAGTGGGAAAGAGAATGGCCCAGACAAATAGCATGTAGATACCAGGCAGAAGCAAAGGCCCATGCAAGGTTTGTGTTATGGACGAGTAGGAGACTGGTCAGCAAGGCTCTGTTTTCCTCTAGTTGTTTTCAGTTACACAAAGTACAAAGACAGATTGAGGGAAAGCTGGAGTCACCAGAGCAGGGTTTTTGTCAAGCAAGTAAGAAAGTAGGTAGGAAAGGGAGTAGGGAGTGCATAAAGGAAGGACTGTGGTGATAATAATTCATGGAATTTAGTTTCATAATGAGGGAAGAGAGGACTTTGAGGAAATGAGAGACAGTGAAGAAATGGCAGACTCGATGAAGTGAAGGTCCCATAAGGACTCAAAGGCCTAAGAGTCAGAGGATGAGAGGGGATGTAGCAGAGAGATAGGAGGTCAGAGAATGGGACTTTAAATATAAGCTTTTGTGGCAGGCAGAATAGCTCTCCCTTCCCAAGATGTTCTGTCCTAATCCCCAGAACCTATAAGTATGTTACCTTATGTGGCAAAAAAGGACTTTGCCCATAGGATTAAGTTAATGGCCTTAAAATGGGAAATTATGCTAGATTATCCAGGTTGGCCAGAGGTACTCACAAAGATTCTTAAAAGTGGATGAGGGAGGCATAAGAAAAAGAGAATCAGGGGTACCTGAGTGGCTCAGTCGGTTGGGCATCCAACTTCGGCTCAGGTCATGATCTTGAAGTTTGTGGGTTTGAGCCCAGTGTCGGGCTGTGTGCTGATAGCTCAGAGCCTGGAGCCTGCTTCTGATTCTGTGTCTCCCTTTCTCTCTCTGCTCCTCCCCTGATCATACTCTGTCTCTCTCTTTCTCTCTCTCTCTCAAAAATGAATAAACATTAAAAAGAAAAAGAATCAGAGAAAGAGATAGGACAAGAGAGAGATATAACACCACTGGTTTCAAAGATGGAAGAAAGGAGCCATGAGCCAAGGAATGTGAATGATTCTGGAAACTGGAAAAGGCAAAGAGATTCTTCCCTAGAGCTTCCAGAATGAATGCATCCCTGCTGACACCTTGGTTTTGATCCAAAAAGACCCATGTTGGACTTCTGAACTACAGATCTGTAAAATAGTAAGTTTGTGTTGTTTTAAACTACTAAGTGTGTTATAATTTTTTATGGCAGTGATAGATAGTTAATACACCTCCTAATCAGTTTCATGCAGGCTTAGACTTTGAGGAATTAAAGTATAACTCAAGATGACAAAGCATAAACAAGAAGAAACAGTAAACAGAAGATAGCTATTTTTCTAGAGAAATTAACTTAGTTGAATATTATTTAAGACTAGTATAACACTTATGTTTGTATGTTTTCCTGCCTACACCTAATATTTCTTTACATTCTTGTTCATGAAATTTTTTTCACTCTCCTCTTTCTTTCTTCATTTCCTTGTTCTTCTTTCCTCTTTCTTTCTTTTTCTTTCTTTCCCTCTTTCTTTCTTTCTTTCTCTTTCTTTCTTTCTTTCTTTCTTCTTTCTTTCTTTCTTTCTTTCTTTCTCTCCTTTTCTTCTTTCTTTCTTTCTCTCTCTTTTCCTCACCTCTGTAAGTTTTATTGGTCTTTATCTGAATCCCCATTTTTCAGTTTGTTTCCTTTGGAAGTCTCAATTGGAATTTAATAGGAAATTGAAGAGTATGAGTAAATTTGAAAAGTATAATGTACTCTAGTATATAAGGTATTATTATTTATGATGATGGTGATGATTAATGAAAATTCTCTAAGATTTTCTTGAAATTAATATTCAGACTTTAAAATATTTAAAATGATATTAAACGCCATCTATTACCACTGATCTAGATTCTCCTATATCTCAATAGTATAGTGAAAGAAGGATACACAGGGTCAGAGACAGGTTATAATGACTTCTGGAGATCTGATTGAATCATTTACAAACCTTTCTGAGGTAGGACATATTATAGTTATATTCTGAGATCTATAAAAATAATTGGACAGGAAGAGCTACAATATGTATAGATGATTGTGTGTGTGTGTGTGTGTGTGTGTGTGTGTGTGTGTGTGTGTGAATTATTGAGTGACATTGTAAAGCATTTTTTAAAACTTGATTTTCTTGGTGTGCCTGGGTAGCTCAGTCAGTTAAGCATCCAACTTCAACTCAGGTCACAATCTCATGGTTTGTGAGTTTGAGTCCCGCATTGGGCTCTGTGTGGACAGCTCAGAGCCTGGAGCCTGCTTTGGATTCTGTGTCTCCCTCTCTCTCTGCTCTTCCCCTGCTCACACTCTATGTCTGTCTATGAAAAATAAACATTAAAAGAAAAAAAACCAACAACTTGATTTTCTGTTTTCTTCAATTTAGCATCCTTTTGCATGTCTAATTTAGTATTCTTTAGTATTCTAATAGTAATTCTATTTTATTAGAACATTTTCAATTTAATACCTGCTCAGGTGTATTTAAAGATTTTTTTTCTCTATTTTTTTCTTTGTCATATTTATATGTGGATTTGGGAGATTCCTTTTTAAGTAATGCTTACTTTCAACTTAAGGTGATCTTTATATCAATATCATTCTCTGAAAATAAAACAAATGTACTGATGTTCATATATGTATACATTCAGTATTTTATTTAATATGACATTCAAGTTCAGATTTTTGGAAAGAATGTTTTATTTATTTTTTAAATTAAAAAAGTTTTTTTTAATGTTTATTCATTTATTTTTGAGAGAGAGAGAGAGAGAGAGAATGTGAGGGGGGGAGGGGCAGAGAGAGGCACACAGAATCCCAAGCAGTCTCCAGGCTCTGAGCTGTCAGCTCGGGTCTTGAACCCACAAACTGGGAAATCCTGACCTGAGCCAAAGTCAAATGCTCAACAGACTGAGCCACCCAGGTGCCCCTACTTACTTGTTTATTTATTTAAATGTTTATTTACTTTTGAGAGAGGTAAAGCACAAGTGGGAAGGGGGGAGGGACACAGAGAGCTGGAGACAGAGGATCAAAAGTAGGAACTGTCCTGACAGCAGTAGCCAGACATGGTGCCCAAACTCACAAACAGGATATCATGACCTGAGAGGAAGTTGGATGCTCAACTGACTGAGCCACCCAGGCACCCCTGGAAAGAACATTTTATGAAAAGGAAGTTTTTTAGAAATATACTTTACAACTGGTCTCCCTCAAAAAATTTTTTTCAGGTTCTGTTATTGTGAAGGCAAGTTGTTTTCATGTTTTGTGTTGCTTTAAAAATACTGAAAACATATATTCACAGCTGTTTAATCTCCTTTTGAACAAACGCCCAGCAAAGAAAACCACTAGAAGGTATTATATACCACAAAACCTAAGTGTATAAAAGCAAACTCCCTGAAAACAAGGCTCTTGGGCCACAACTCTAAGGCCATATCCTTAACAGTATTTATAAAATATAAAAAATAGTTTTTGAGTATGTATTTGACTGTCAAACAATTATAAATAGGATTATTACTTGCCTAAGGCTCAGTAACTTCATTGTATCTCATGATGTCCCCCAAAAAAGTTACACAATATTAGATTTAATTGAATCAAGATGTTCATTTAAGTTGAAATTACATGTAAAACATAGTACACAAATAACTATTCACATCATTTTCTGAAATTCTATTCCTGTTGCAGTGAATGGGGATCACTTACAGAACAATCTTAAAAGGGTTCTTTTTGTTTTTCTGTTTTAAAGTACCAAGTATTTTGTAATCAATATTCTGCAAGCACAAACAAGAACTCTTAAAATAACAGTATATTGATGGAGGTGAGAGCCTCCCATCTCAGAAGAAAAGCCAAAGTCAACCCCCAGACCCATCATGATGTGGCTCCCTCTTCTAACTCCCCCCAGCTCATCTCCTATTTCTCCCCTCACTCCCTCCACCACCGTCATCTGTACCCTAGCCACACTGGTGTACTTATTATACTTTGACACATTAGCATATTCCTGCCTCCAAGAGTATATTTCCATGGGCTGGAAATATACTTCCAGCAAAGACTGGAAAGACTCTCTTTAAGAGCAAAGACTCTCTCTTTGAGAGCAAAGACTTAGTTTCCTTTCATCTTCCTGGCTCTCCCATGAGTCCAGTGACTTCTAAAGTTCTAGGTTTTAAGCCCTGTTGATTGTAAGAACTTGCAAAATTCAGCCTCTCTGGTTTTCAAAGCCAAATGCTGTTCCCTCTGCCCGGAATACTCTTCCCAGATAGCCACCTGACTCACTCAATCACTGCCTTTAGATCTTCACCCAAAAATCACAATCTCAATGAAGTCTTCCTGGGTCTTTCATTTCAATTAACTTCTCCCTAAAATTTCATATCCCCTTTATTTTTCATATCTCCCTACTTTATTTTTATCCTTAGAACTTATTACTATTTAGCATACTACATAGTTTAATTGTTTACCTGGATTTGATCTCCCACTAGAATGTAAGCTCCATGAGAACAGTGATTTTGGCTGGATTTTTGTTTTCCACTGTTGTATCTGTAGGCCTTTGCAACGGAGACTGACATAGGGGATCCTTAATTAAGTAAAGGAATGAATTAGTATTAGTCTTTTATTTAGAATGAAATATGATATATGAAATATAATTAGCTTAAAAATCATAAAGCCAAGTGGAGAATATTAAGGGGGCTATCTATACATTCTTACTATATGCCAAGAGTTAAGTGATAGAGAATGTATGTTTTATATTTGTATCAGTTAGAGTTCAATCAGGAGACAGAAACCATAAAGAAATCTGAACGGGGAAACTGTAATACCAAGAATTATAGGGGTGTCTGGGTGACTCGGTTGAGTGCCTGACTCTTGATTTTGGCTCAGGTCATGATCTCAGGGCCGTGGGATAGAGCCCCCTGTTGGTTCGGTGCTGAACGTGGAGCCTGCTTAAGACTCTCTCTCTAGGGTCTCCTGGGTCACTCAATTGGGTAAGTGTCCGACTCTTGATTTTGGCTCAGGTCATGATCTCACGGTTCCTGAGTTCGAGTCTCACATTGGGTTCTGCACTGATAGCATGTAGCATGTTTCGGATTCTACTCTTTCTCCCTCTCTCTCTGCCCCTACCCTGCTTGTGCTCTCTCTCTCTCTCTCTCCTCTCTCAAAATAAATAAACTTAAAAAAAATGATCTCTCTCTAAAAAAAATAAAAGATTCTCTCTCTTCCTCTGCCCCCTCTCCCACTTGTGAGTGTGAGTGCACACACTCTCTCTCAAAAAAAATTTTTTTTAAAAACATATATAAAGACCCATAACAAAGAATTATTAACCACAACACGGGAGTGGAACAACAAGTGATTGACCAGTGGAAACTAAATATACAAGGAGATATAAGCAGATAAATGGAGCTGTCACTATCCCTACGACTGAGATAGAGGACCTGAGGAAAAGTGCCCCAGAAAACCAGACCTTGCTGGAGAGAATGAATTCTATGGTTCCTGGGTGTCAGAGAAGTCACTGTGGTGTAGTGTTGGTGGAACTTGCTAGGAAGCACCCTGCCTAGGGAACCTGTTCAAAAAGAGGTGTCTTGTGGAAGACCCTCAATGGCAAAATCATCTGAGGTGGTTGCCAGGAAAAGCTGGAGCTGCTGACCCGTTGTAGAAGCTGGCTGCTGAAGAAGCCTTGTGCAATGCAGAAACTTGCTGAGCAAGCACACTGCAACCAGAATGGAAAGCTCCTTCCTTCCATCTCTCCAGTGCCCTCTACTGACATAGCTTAATAATCTGCACTACACATAAAGGATACATTTTATTTTTTTATTTTTTATTATTTTTTTAATTTTTTTTTAACGTTTTATTTATTTTTGAGACAGGGAGAGACAGAGCATGAACAGGGGAGGGTCAGAGAGAGGGAGACACAGGATCTGAAATAGGCTCCAGGCTCTGAGCTGTCAGCACAGAGCCCAACGCGGGGCTCAAACTCACGGACCGTGAGATCATGACCTGAGCTGAAGTCGGCTGCTTAACCAACTGAGCCACCCAGGTGCCCCAAAGGATACATTTTAAAGGACTCATTTTCAGAGGCAAATAAGATAGTATTTGGAGCTGAGAAGCAATAAATAGAACACTGGCACATTTTCTATCTCCAAGAGTTATCATGGGGGACCCGCCTGGGTGGCTCAATTTGTTGAGAATCTAATTCTTGATTTTGGCTCAGGTCATGATCCCAGGGTCATCGGATTGAGCCTTGTGTTGGGCTCTGCGCTGAGTGTGGAGCCTGCTTAAGATTCTCTCTCTCTCTCTCTCTCTCTCTCTCTCTCTCTCTCTCTCCCTCTGCCCCCTTCCCCTGCTCACACTCTCTCTCTTTCTCCTAAAAAGAAAAAAGTTATTATGGGGACTTCCTAGGAAGATGGAGGAGTAGGAAGACCTTAAGCTCACTTCATACTATGGATACAACTAGATAACACATCAGTGTAAATAACCTAGAAAACAACCCAGGGACATAGTCGGTTAAGAATCCAACTTCAGCTTAGGTCATGATCTCATGGTTCATGGGCTCAAGCCCCGTGTTTGGCTCTGTGCTGACAGCCCAGAACCTAGAGACTCCTTTAGATTCTGTATCTCCCTCTCTCTGTGTTCCTCCCCAACCTGTGCTCTGTCTCTCTGTCTCTCAAAAATAAGTATTTTTAAAAAATTATAAAGAAAACAACCCAAAGACTAGTAAAATAGACAATCCCTAGCTAAATGTAGAGAAGAAGTCACATTGAAGAGGGCAGGAAGGGCAGAGAAAGGGTGGGGAGCTAAACAGACCTGTGGGACTGTCTGTGGGGTAGAGTGAGCCATGGTGCAGAGAGGGAAGGAAACAGACTCTAACACCAGGGAGCCCACACAGGGAACATGAATCTCCATAACATTTGGCTTTGAAAACCAGAGGGACTGAATTTTTCAAGTTCTTAAAATCAGCAAGGTTTAAAACCTGGAACTTTAAAAATCACTGCAGGGCACCTGGGTGGCTGAGTCAGTTAAGTGTCTGACTGTTGATTTTGGTTCAGGTCATGATCTCACTCAATTGTGAAATCAAGCCTGCATCAGGCTCAGCGCTGACAACACAGAGGCTGCTTGGGATTCTCTCTCTCCCTCTCTCTCTGCCCCTCCCCACTCATGTTCTCTCTCAAAATAAATAAATAAACATTAAAAATGTTTTGTTTTAGGGGCGCCTGGGTGGCTCAGTCGGTTAAGCATCTGACTTCGGCTCAGGTCATGATCTCATGGTTCATGAGTTCGAGCCCCGCGTTGGGCTCTGTGCTGACAGCTCGGAGCCTGAAGCCTGCTTCGGATTCTGTGTCTCCCTTTCTCTCTGCTCCTCCCCTGCTCACATGCTGTCTCTCTCTCTCAAAAATAAATAAAGATTAAAAAAAATTAAAAAAAATTTTTTTTTTGTTTTAAATCACTGGGCGCATGGGAGAGCCAGCAGTATGAAAGGAAGCTGAGTCTTTGCTCTTACAGAGAGAGCACAACAACCAGTCCATGGAGATATAGCATGGAAGCAGCACTTTGAAAAATGCCTGGGGTATACATGAAGAAGATGTATTGTCTAATCTCAGAGTCTGTACTAGATGGACAGGGATCATTGGAAAACTTCTCCAGAAACAAAGGAGCTGGCAGGTGCCATTTACCTTCTCTGCCTCCCTCCTCCCCCCCCCCCCCATAAACACATGGATACCTGCAGGAACCAATCTGGTTCCAACACCCCCTACCTAACTTACTAACAGTGAGCCCTACATCCTGCATTTTCCTATGGACCCACCCCCTCCAACCTGGTCTACCTCTATCCCTGGCAGCTGCAGGTTCCCTCCCACTAGAACCTATGGTGCTGACACCACACACCCTGCACTCTCATTGAACTTAAGTCCAGTGCTACCACATCTCTGGCAAATGCCTAGTCTGACTCAGCTTAAGCCCAAGGTGGCCCCAGAATGGCCCACTAAAAACAGGGAACAAACCTTGCCCACAACAGGCAAAGAGAGCCACTACAGGACCTCTTTCTTAATAAGTCCAGTACTTTCAAGAGGAGGAGATGTAGCTGACTTTCCTAACACATAGAAACAGACACAGAGATTTAGATAAAATGAGGAGACAGAGGACTATGTCCCAAATGAAAGAAGAGGACAAGCACAGCAAGAGGCCTAAATGGCACAGAAGATAAGTAATGTGACTGATAGAGAATTGAAAGTAATGATCATAAAGATACTCACTGGACTTGAGAAAAGACCCTGAACAAGACATAGAAAATAAACAAACAAAAAATCAAAGATGAAGAACTCTTAACTCAAAAATACACTAGATGGAATAAATAGCAGATTAGAGGAAGCAGAAGAACAGATCAGTGACCTGAAAGAGTAGTGGAAATCAATCAAGATGAACAGAAGGGAAATACACTAAGGAACTTCAGTGACCATCAAGCATAATAACATTCACATTACAGGGATCCCAGAAGAAAAAAGGAGAAAAAAGGGTACAGCAAATTTAGTTGAAGAAATAATAGCTGAAAACTTCCCAACCCAAGGAGGTCCATAACAAGACACACAGTAGTTAAAATAGCAAAAAGTAGTGATGATGAGAGAATTTTAACAGCAGCAAGAGAAAAGAAAACAGTTACATATGAGTGAAACCACATAAGGCTTTAAGCTGATTTTTCAGCAGAAACTTTGCAGGCCAGCATATTAAAAGTGCTGAAAGAATAACACCTGCAGCCAACAATGCTCTATCCAGCAAGGAAACCATTCAGAAAAGAAGGAGAGGTAAAGAGTTTCCAAGATGAACAAAAGTTAAAGGAAATCATGACCAGTATAGCAGCCCTACAAGAAATGTTAAAGGGGACTCTTCGAGTGCAAAAGAAAGACCAAAAGTAGGAGTGAGAAAAGTGGGAAGCACAAAAACAGTTAGATTAAGTATATCTCTAAAAATGAGTCAAGAGACTTACAAAATAAAAGGATGTAATATGACACCATATACCTAAAATGTGGCAAGGAGAGGAGTAAAGATTGGGTTCGGACATGAGCAACCATCAACTTAATATAGATTAAGTTGCTATGTGTTATATGCATAACATATCATATATAAACCTAACGGTAACCAAAACCCAAAAACCAGTAATAGATATGCACAAATATAAAGAGAAAGAAATCCAAGTATATGACTGAAGAAAGCCAATAAACTGTGTGAGACAAAGAGAAGAAAAAAATACAGAAAAACTACAAAACAACCATAAAACAAGTAACAAAATGATACAACTACATACCTATCAACGATTACTTTGAATGTAAATGGACTAAAAGCTCCAATCAAAAGACAATGGGTGATGGAATTGATAAAAAAAAAAAACAATCAAAAAGACCCATCTATATGCTACCTATAAGAGACTCATTTCAGACCTAAAGACAAGTGTAGATTAAAAGTGAAAGGATGGAAAACCATTTATCACACAAATGGAAGTGGAACAAAAGCTGGGGTAACAATATTTGTACCAAACTAAATAGACTTTAAAACAAAGACTGTAATAAGAGACAAAAAAGGACACTATATAATCATAAAGGGAATGATCCAACAAAACAACAATCCAACAATTACAACAAAAGATGTAACAATTGTAAATATTTATGCAACCAATATGGGAGCACCCAAATACATAAAGCAGCTAATAATAAACATAAAGAAAATAATCAATAGTAATACAAAGATAATAGGGGCCTTTAACACCCCAAAGATCATCCAAACAGTAAATCAACAAGGAAATAGTGGCTTGAATGACAAATGGGACCAGATGGATCTAGCAGATATATTCAGAATATTCCATGCTAAAACAGCAGAATATATACTCTTTTCAAGTGCACATGGAACATTTTCCAGAATAGATCACATGTTTAGGCCAAAACCAAGTCTCAACAAATTCAAAGAGATTGAAGTCATACCATGCATCTTTTCTGGCCACAACACTTTGAAACTAGAAATTAACCCATAAGAAAAAATGTGTAAAGAACACAAATGCATGGAGGTTAAACAACATGCTACTGAACAATGAATGGATCAACTAAGAAATCAAAGAGGAAATCACAAAATACATGGAGACCAAAGAAAATGAAAGCACAAAGGTCTAAAACCTTTTGGATGTAGCAAAAGCAGTTCCAAGAGGGAAGTTTATACCAATACAGGTCTACCTCAAAAGCAAGAAAAATCTCAAATAAACAACCCATCCTTCATATAAAGAGGCTAGATGAAGAAGAACAAACAGTCCAGAACCAGTAGAAGGAAGGAAATAATTAGGAAATAATCTAAAAGATTAGAGCAAAAATACAAGAATTAGAAACTAAAAAAAAGAAAACCAATAGAAGAGATCAATGAAACCAGGAGCTGTTTTTTTGAAAAAATCAACAAAATTGAGCTCTCCACCCAACGGCCACCCTGCCACCATCATGGACACAAGCTGTGTGCAGCCCTTCAAGCTGGCCAGGGTCACCAAGGTGCTGGGCAGGACCGGTTCTCAGGGACAGTGCACACAGGTGCGTGTGGAGTTCATGGACTACATGAGCTACTCTATCTTCTGCAATTTGAAAGGCCCCAAGCATGAGGGCAACATTCTCACCCTTTTGGAGTCAGAGCAAGAAGCTCAGAGGTTGTGCTGAACTTGTGGCTAGGTCCTTGATGTCTGGATCAACCATTCAGCTCACAGGGATGATCTGTAATTGTTAATAAAGTATTTATACTGTATGTTTAAAAAAAAAGCAAAGACCAACAAAATTGATAGACCTTTAGCCATGCTCATAAAAGAGAGAGAGAGAGAGAGAGAGAGAGAGAAGACCCAAATAAACAAAATCAGATATGAAGGAGGAGAAATAATAACTAACACCACATAAATACAAAGGAATATAAGAGAATATTATGAAAAGTTATATGCTAACAAATTGGACAACCTAGAAGAAATGGATACATTCCTAGAAACATATAATCTCCCAAAATTGAATCAGGAAGAAATGGAAAATTTGAACAGACCAACTACAAGCAATGAAATTGAATCAGTAATTTAAAAACTCCCAACAAACAAAAGTCCAAGGTCAAATGGTTTCACAGGTAAACTCTACCAAACTATTAAAGGAGAGTTAACACCTATTCTTCTCAAATGATTCCAAAAAATAGAAGAAAAAAGGAAAGCTTCCAAATTCATTCTATGAGGCCAGCATTACCCTGATTCCAAAATCAGATAAAGACACACACACACACACACACACACACACACACACACACACACACACACAAAGAGAACTACAGGCCAATATCTATGATGAACATATATGCAAAATTTCTCAACAAAATACTAGCAAAGCAAATCCAACAATACATTAAAATAACCATTCACCAGGATCAAGTGGGATTTACTCCTGGGATGCAAGCATGGTTCAATATGAACAAATCAATCAACGTGATACATCACATCAACAAGAGGAGGATAAAAACCACATGATAATTTTAATAGATGCAGAAAAAGCATTTAACAAGAAGCAAATTATTGTCTAAGCTTACTTTTAAAAAAAATTACTTTAAAAATTACTTTTTTTTTTTTTTACTGACAATTTAATACACCCTAGAAAGGATCTTAGTTCCGTTATTTGAATAATTTGGCTTTTGGTAAGAAATTGGATTTTATAAGAGATACAAGATGATATTTTATATATTAAGCCTAATATATATATTTTTATTTTTAATATAAAACTGTCAACAAACGATGTTGAGATTTGGTAGGATAGCATCGAAAGTTCTGTTCTAGGGGCTGAGGCTGGGCTGGAGCTAAGAGGGAGAGCACCTGCCCCAGCGCTGAGCCCCACCCATGGTGCAAGACAACAACTCCTGGAAGATCCAGTTCATAGTCCTGCTGCTGGAGTTGCCCATTGACCCCAAGCTGGTAGAGCAGATTCTCAGACACCGCCCCACCCCTGCCACCCTCATGCTGACCAGTGACCAGTCATCCCCAGAGATAGATGAAGACTGGACCCCCAACCTTCCTCTCAAGTCCATTTTGGCCATCTCTCCACAGCACTGGAAGAAGGTGAGGAGGACCACACCCACAATGAAAAATCCATCCCTAAAACTCAGAAGAGGGGCAGAGAGAAACCCATCACAGAGGAACCCTCAACCCATATGACACCATTGGATTCCCAGAGAGCCAACTTGGTCTCAGAGTGAAGAAGGTATCCCAGAATCAAGGCTGCAGTTGGGAATGCAGACACTGGATTTGTTTCTTTTTCTTCACTTTTGGGAAAAATCTCATTTTTAAAAAGTGATAAATTTGGGGCGCCTGGGTGGCTCAGTCGGTTAAGGGTCCGACTTCTGCTCAGGTCACGATCTCACAGTCCACGAGTTCGAGCCCCGCGTCGGGCTCTGGGCTGATGGCTCAGAGCCTGGAGCCTGCTTCAGATTCTGTGTCTCCCTCTCTCTCTGCCCCTCCCCCGTTCATGCTGTGTCTCTCTCTGTCTCAAAAATAAATAAACGTTAAAAAAAAAAAATAAAAATAAATAAATAAATAAATAAATAAATAAATAAATAAAAAGTGATAAATTTGGTGCTAAAGACAACAACAAAACCAACCAAACAACAACGAAAAGTTCTGTTCTGATCATGGAAATCTTGAATTACAGAAACACAAGTATGGAGTTCTCCTTTGTGGGGTAGGGTTATGAAGTTGCTACAACAGTATTTGGTTATATAGAGAGAAAATAATGATAATTCATAATTAGTTAATAAGTAAAAAATATTGAGTGGTTTCTGCTAGCCACAGTGATTTATCATGTGTACCAACATAGACTTAAAGTCTAATATGAGATCTGAGGCTAGTTTGACATATTTGTTGAAGCTTGTAATTGCTCTGGGACAAGGAAGTGTATTTATTTTGTTTCTCTACTGCCCTCCCCCAACAACTCCATCCACCTGCTCCATATTTTACTTCTTTTTTTTTTTTAATGTTTATTTATTTTTGAAAGACAGCAAGAGACAGAGCACGAGTGGGAGAGGGGCAGAGAGAGAGGGAGACACAGAATCCGAAGCAGGCTCCAGGCTCTGAGCTGTCAGCACAAAGCCTGACGTGGGGCTTGAGCCCCTGAACCATGAGATCATGACCCAAGCTGAAGTCGAATGCTCAACCGACTGAGCCACCCAGGTGCCCCTTGCCTCTTCTTTAAGGGATAGGTTTTATAGGCAATGTTTTTCTAATGAGTTAAGATCCATAGAGCATGGCCTAACATGTACATGCTTGCTTGTACAAAAAGAAAGATTTATATAAATCAAGGAAAAAAATCAATCTGTAATCTTATAGGCTCTGCTCCAAGTTAAAATGCCTAGTCTGTGGAGTCTTTCATCCATAGGAATTCTGGAACCATAGCTATTTGGGGGGTAGTTTCCTAAATTATATATAGTATATGAATTCTCATATCAAGATGTACTATAATCTGATTGTGTATAAGAGCTGCTGTATATTTTTCTCTAAAAGTAAATCTTACTTATTACGTTTGTAAGTGTTTTGATTAGAGATCCCAAAGACCACCTCCAGGTACAATGATTCACTAGGATGACTCATAGGCTAAAGAGTATAGGCAAGAGTATAGGCTAAAGAGTATAGGCAATATACTGTTTAGAACAAAACCAGTAAAGAGAAAAGGCACCAGGACATATTCTTGGAGAAACTGGACGCAAGCTTCCAAGGGTCCTCTCCCAGTGAAGTTACACAAGACATGCTTAATTCTCGTAGCAATGAGTTGTGACAAACATGTGTCATGTTGCCAAACATGGAAGTTCATTAAAGATTCAGTGCCTGGGGTTCTACTGGGGGCTAATCGTGTAGGCACCCTCTACCTGGCACATACCCAAATTCCACACTCTCAAAAAGAAGAGCAAGTATTCAGTAAAAAGCATATTATTCATACAAAAAATTCAGTAAGGCACCTTTATCAGTTAATGTTGGGAACCTTCCCAAAACCTAAGTTCCCAGATACCAGCTAAGAGCCAATCTCGCAAACGTGCCTTTTCAAGGATAGCAGTTCAGGCCTGCTATGTTGACTATTTTCTGTACGATACTGTACCACAGAGAATAAAGAATATTCTTCTGATAATGATCTCAAAATATCAATTATAGCTGAGACACTGAATTGTTAAAGATTTTGACTACTTGAGTGGTTCTATTAAACCAAAGAAAATAAAGTTTATCTCTCCTCAATTCTTTCATAATTTACTGTATATGTTCAACTTGATCTTTTTTTTTTTTTAAACAATCTGGCACTGTCATTTTATGTTAATAAAAATTGTTTTCTTCAGGTGCCTGGGTGGCTTAGTTGGTTGAGCGTCCATCTCTTTATTTCAGCTCAGGTCACGATCCCAGAGTCCTGGGATCCAGCCCCCATCAGGCTCTGCACTGATCATGGGGCATTCTTAGTATTCTCTCTCTCTCTCTTTTCCTGCTCTGTCTTTTCTCCACTGCTCTCTCTAACTAAAATAGAGTCCTAGGATCCAGCCCGCCCCCACCCGACCATGCCATCAGGTTCTGCATTGAGCACGGGGCATTTTTAGGATTCTCTCTTCCTCTGTCCCTCCCCCGCTTTCTCTCTCAAACTAAAATAATAAATTTTTTTGTTCTTTTCTCATGAAAAGTCCATTTGTCTTTCTTTTTCCTTTTTAGGCAACTTTAAATTTTTGCTCTGCTATAGAGGTGAGACTAATGTTAGATAGAGTGATAAACAGGAAAGCAGTTTTTTTCCCCTTGGGAATTGGAAAAAGGACTGGGGATTGTTGAGTGCTCTTGTGTACCTTGCAGCTACCTGTATCACTGGACAGATTTGTGGACAGTTGTCCTGTTTTCACACCAGTGTGGTATGTAATTTGTTTAATGGCCCTTCTGCTCATTATATTTATAAATATTCTTGTGTATAGGCTCCCACATCTTAGAAAACAGAGACGTTTTGGGTTATTTCACCTTGAGAGCCATAGATGTATTGATTTCTATCTTTTTGTTTTTAATGTTTATTTATTTATTTTTGAGAGAAAGAGAGAGGAGAGTGACTCAGGGCTTGATCCCAGGAACTGTGAGATCATGACCTGAGCCAAAATCAAAAGTTGGATGCTCAACTGACTGAGTCACCCAGGGGCCCCTATAGCTTGTTTTTAAAGCTATCTCAAAATATTGAGCCACAGATTATTTTCTAAACTGGCAAGCTCACACATTCAAATTAATTTATTTTTTATTAAGTCCTCTAATTTAGGTGTAAGCCCACTTATAAAAATAGAAGACAAGCCTCCTTTCACTTCAGATACTGAATCTAAAATAGAGTACTGTTTGAAAGTTTCTTGAAGTATATTTTGTATTTTTACTTAACTTTTTAAATCTTTATCTAGTCTATCTTTAAAGGAAAGGCTTCTATAATTGCTTTACATAGTGTATTTTTTTTTTCAAATTTATTTATTTATTTTGAGAGAGAAAGGGAGAAAGTGCATGTATAAGCATAAGTTGGGGAGGTTAGAGAGAGAGGAGAGAGAGAATTCCAAGCAGGCTCCACATGCTGTCAGCACAAAGCCTGACACAAGGCTTGAACCCACGAACCTCAAGACCACGACCTGAGCCAAAATCAAGAGTCGGGTGCTCAACCAACTTAGCCAGCTAGTCACTTCATTTTTTTTTTTTTTATTGTTGTTATTTTATTTTATTTTTAATTTTTTGAGAGAGAGAAAGAAAGTGCACATGTGCATGTGGTGTATTTTGTTGTTGTTTTATTTGAAAGTTTTTCACAGCTACATTTTTAAAATCAACTCTTTCATGCCTTACTGATTTTAGACATTTTCCCCTTTAAGTTATAGTTGGGACAGATCTATAGTCCAGAATAATAAGTATCTATAAAGCATTCTGGATTCCATAGTAAAATTTTGTATATCTCTGAAGATTAGGGAGTTCTTTAATTATAACCCCTAATTTGGCTTTGGACCAGGATTTTAATTTAACTTCAAATATCCACCAACTTATAAATGGATAAACAAAAAGTGGTATAACCATTCAATGGAATATTATTTAGCAATTAGAAAGAATGAAGTACTGATACATATTCTAACATGGGTAAACCTAGAAAACAAAATGCTAAGTACCAGAAGCCAGTCACAAGAGGTCACATATTATGATTCCATTTATATAAAATGTCCAGAACAGGCACGTCTATAGAGACAGAAAGTAGATTAGTGGTTACTTGGGGATGGGATGGAGTGGTATTAGGTGGAGAAGGAGGTGACAGTTAAAAAGTACAAAGATTTTTTGTTTGAGGTGATGAAAATTATCTAAAATGGATTTCAGTGATGGTTGTACAACTCCTATGAATATACTGAAAACCACTTAAATGTACACTTCAAATGGGTAAATTGTACAGAATGTGAATTATCTCAATAAAACTGTTAGAAAAAAGAATAAATGAAAGGCATGCCATCTACTTCACATAAGAGACTAAATATAAAGAGTTGCTCAAATTCATAATCAGAAAAGTGCAGATCAAGACTACAGTGAGATATTTTACACAGTGTGATTGGTTCAAATTAAAACTATCAAGTATTAGAAAAAATGTGGATCAATGAGATTTTTTATAAAATTGCCTTGTGGGATTATAAACTGGGAACACCACTTTAGAAAATGAGTTGCCATATAAAGTTATATAAAGTTATAAAGTTATAAAGTTAAATGTTCTCACATACAGAAATTCGACTACTAAATATATACCAATAGAAAGAACTTTCTGATGATACTGGGAGTGGTATTAACAAATGTGATGTTTGGTAATGTATAATGAAATTGATCAAGATTTGGAACAGCCATATAACTCAATGACTTAATACTTTTCAAATGACCAATGCATACTGATACAAAATCATGCATGAGCAAAAGACTGATTCAAAATTCAAGACAGACCAATGTATTTTAATGTAACAGCCTATAAAAAGTTCATTAATATGATTTCAGATTCCATATTGCAATTAATCTTTTTTTTTAAATTAGTCTTCACACCCAATGTGGGGCCCAATGCAAGGTCCAACATGGGGCCCAACATGGGGCCTGAACTCACACCCTGAGCTAAGCTCTGGAGTCAAATACTTTAACCAACTGAGCCACCCAGAAGCCCCCACCGCAATTAATCTTTAAGAAACTATTATTTGTCAAGTTCCAGTGTTACATCAAAGAAGAATATCCACAATTGTCTGTAAAAGATATTAAAATACTGCTCTCTCTTCTAACTACATACTTGTTCCAGGATGGGTTTTCTTCCTATTCTTCAAAAAAGCAACATAGCACAATAAATTAAAGGCATAAGCCTTTATGAGAACTCGGCTGTCTTCTATTTAGTCCTACAAAAAAGTAAAACATTCCAGGTTTCTATTTTTTTCATAAAACCTTGTTATTTATCATTATATATAATGTTTATGTTAACATACAACGGGTTCACTATTTTTTTTTTAATTTTTTAATGCTTATTTTATTTATTTATTTATTTAATTTTTTAAAAACATTTGTTTATTTTTGAGACAGAGAGAGACAAAGCATGAACAGGGGAGGGTCAGAGAGAGAGGGAGACACAGAATCTGAAACAGGTTCCAGGCTCTGAGCTGTCAGCACAGAGCCCGATGCGGGGCTCGAACTCACAGACCGCAAGATCATGACCTGAGCTAAAGTTGGCCGCTTTACCGACTGAGCCACCCAGGTGCCCCAATGCTTATTTTATTTTTTATTTATTTATTTATTTATTTATTTTTGGGGGTTTTTTTTTGCTTATTTTATTTTTAAGAGAGAAAGACAGAGCATGAGCAGGGTAGGGGCAGAGAGAGAAAGACACAGAATCTGAAACAGGCTTCAGGCTCCGAGCTGACAGCACAGAGCCTGATGTGGGGCTCAAACTCCGAACCATGAAATCATGATCTAAGCAGAAGTCAGACACTTAACCGACTGAGCCACCCAAGCGTCCCAGTTTTGGTTTATTTTTATAGAATATGTTTCGTTACGGTTTTTCCGATTTTTTCCTCATGGATAGATTCAGGTTATGAATTTTTAACAGGCATACCATATCAGTCTGTACCAGTTTTGATGGTTTTCACAGGTGTCTCCACTGTAAAGTTACCATTTGTTTCTTCTTACTTGATAAGTATCTTAAGGGGAGATATTTTGAGATTGTTCCCCATCAGACTTTTGCTCAGTGGTTTTATTTTATTTTTTAACGTTTACTTTTCAAAGAGACAGAGCAGGAGCAGGGGAGGGGCAAAGAGAGAAAGAGACACAGAATCTGAAGCAGGCTCCAGGCTCTGAGCTGTCAGCACAGAGCCGAATGCAGGGCTCGCACCCACAAACTGTGAGATCATGACCTGACCTGAAGTTGGATGCTTAACCAAATGAGCCACTCAGGTGCTGCATTGTTAAATGGTTTTAGTACCTACTGATGATTATTGCCCAAATCAATTATTACAATCATGGTTGCAAAATGGTGATTTCCTAACTCTGCCATTCCTTCTCTGATATATATATACATACATAAACACACACACACACACACACACACATATATACATATACATATGCATGTATATATATATTTATTATTTATTCCTTCTCTAATATATATAAATTTATTTATTTTTGCATTTATTTATTTATATATTTTAGTATCACTAGGGGCTCATAGATTCTTTTTTTATTTAATAGTTTATAGTCTATCATTCCAGATTCAGTCATGGGAGCCCTTCAAGCTGTCTCTGGAGTCTTTTAACATGTTTCCTAACTTTTTAAGCACTTGTTTGTTTTCTGACACAAAAAGATGTTCCAGGCTCTTATACATTTTTCAGCCCCAGTCCTAGAATTAGCTATTTATCTAAGAAGGTCTGGTTCCTTTTAGCGAAACTTTCTTTCCATCAAATATATTTTGGAAAGCACTATATATTAGCACATAGAGAGTTGCATAGTATTTTATGGTATGGATGTGCCATAATCTATTTAGCATTGGTTTTGTCTAAAATTTTTTTTTTTTTTTTTTACAAACAACTCTGCAATGAACAAAAGTCTTCATAGTTTATTTTACACATGAGTGAATACACTTGTGGGGTAATCATTTAGAAGTGGAATTTCTGCATCAAAACTTTGAGAACTTGGGGCACCTGGGTGGCTCAGTCGGTTAAGCATCGGACTTCGGCTCAGGTCATGATCTCGCGGTCTGTGAGTTCAAGCCCTGTGTCGGGCTGTGTGCTGACAGCTCAGGGCCTGAAGCCTGCTTCAGATTCTGTGTCTCCCTCTCTCTGTGACCCTCCTCCGTTCATGCTCTGTCTCTCTCTGTCTCAAAAATAAATAAACGTTAAAAAAAAATTTTTTTATAAAAAAAACAACTTTGAGAACTTAAAATTTTGATAAATACCACAAATTGTCCTTCCTGGAGGTTGTACCAATTTGTATTTCCACTAGTATCATATGAGAGCAGACAACAAAGCTTACAAATAAAAATTCTGTTTTATCCATACTACACTTAGGGGATTTAAAATTGTCAGTTATATTAATTTAATAGACTAGACAGTTTAAGAAAAATTTCCTTAACCCAGTGATCAAGAAAAATAGAATCTTTAATCCTGCCATGACTACTCCTGGTGATGAATTAAAAATGGATTAATTTTCTAAATTTGTAATTATGTTCTTTGTCCAGAAAGGCCTGAAGCATAACAATGAGTCACTTTCCCTTTTGGCTCCTCAAAGCTGTCAGTTTCAATTATTTTTGTAGTTCTTGAGCTTATAAAAGACTTTTGTTTTTCTCCATGAATGTTTTGAGACATAGGCAAAGGATTTCTGCTATAAAAGTTAAAGAAAATTTGTGCATTGTACACAGTAGGAATCTCAGATTTGATGCTAAAAAGAATCATTTGGGGTACATATTAAAAATGCAGATTATGGGGCTTGTCCTGGAACTTCTGGTTCAGTAGCTCTGAGAGGTATGGTCCAGATATTTGCATATAAAGAAGCTCCCTGGGGATTTTGATGCACTGATTCTGGAATCACACTTCAAGATATACAACATTAAGTTATTGCTGACGGCTATAGTCACATTATTTTAATATGGACTAGGAAACCACTTTAAATGAAAATAGGGTTTGGGTTTTGGGGTTTTCTTTTTGGAAGCATTTGTGGTTTTATAAATGTTGTCTTACTTGAATCTGAGAAACTAATGAATCTCTGGCTAACATTTTCTGAATATTTATAACATGTACCCAGTCATTGTTGGGCAATTTCTGTCTATGAACTTACCTATACCTCAGATACCTATGAGGTAAGTGCAATTAGTCCCATTTTACAGATAAAGAAATTGAGGTACAAGAGGTTGAGTAACTTGACAATGCCACACAGCAAAGATTCAAACCTTATCAACTGGACTCCAGGTTTAGCCCTTATACTATGTTGCCTCTCTTCATTTGAACTCAAAGGGGCTCAATTTTCTCATCTAAAAAAGAGTTGGTTTGGTCATAAATAGTAGAAACTCTTTGCCCAGCTCAGTGGGAAGATTAAAGCTTAGAACCTCTTGGTTATTACGATTTGATAACATTGTGGGATAGGTCTGAATGCAAGGGTAACAGATTTCAGGCTAGTCACAGGTCACTAGGCATTATTAGCTGTGTATATTTACTGTATATGAACTAGCTGATGGGATAAAATAATCTTTAAAAACCTTTTTTTTCTTCATGTGTTACTTGTTGCAAAGTCCATCAGGGGATCGATTGAAAACACGGAACTTAAAAAACCTCAAAGTGGAGCTTTCTTTAAATAAATTCTGTAAAATAGTTACCATGGTGGGTAACATTTCAAATGTCTCCCAGAACTCTTATACTCCACAATTTTTATTTTTATTTATTATTATTTTTTAAAGTTTATTTATTTTATTTATTTTGAAAGAGAGAGCACAAGCAGGGAAGTGGCAGAGAGAGAGAGAATCCCAAGTAGGCTCCACACTGTCAGCACAGAGCCCAACACATGGCTTGAATTCGCGATCATGACCTGAGCCTAAATCAAGAGTTAGATGCTCATCGGACTGAGTCATCCAGGCACCCCAAGTCCACAATTTTTAAATGATGAAAATTAAACTAATGAATACATTTCAGAAAAAAATTTGCAAAAATTTTAATTAGTATATTCATGTATTCGTGTAATAAGCACTTATTAAATACTATGTGCTAGCATTTATGCTAGACACTGGGCAACAATAGTTACCATTTACTGAACTTTGATGTTGGTATTTTTCTTCTCATTTTATTGTTGAAGACATGGTGAAGTTAAGCATCTTTCTGGAAGATCTCAAGTCACACAGTGGCAGCACCAGTATTTGAATCTATTTTGTTCCAAAGCTGGCCCACTGCATTAACTCTAGTAATTTGGATTACAGATGGAAACTTCACTAAATGAATTACTATAGGGGTCCTGTAAATAGTGAGCATCCATAGGACTCTTTATATTGAATTCTTACCATGTTCAAGAATAAATCTAGTATGAAAACCACACCACCACAGTGGTTTATGCAGGGGAGATCTCATTAAATATTGATGAATGAATGTAACTTAAGTAGGTTAGCTCTAGAGTTACTATGACTACATTAAAGTTCTCTATTTTACTAGGTAAGCTTCACATTGCTTATTTGTAAATTCAAGCAAAGTACTTTTTTGTCTTAAAACCACTGGGAAGAATAAAAGAGATACTGTCCAGGCAACACCTAGCACTCAATAAAAAGCAGTTGAAAAGCATGCTATAATCTTGAAATGATTACGTTAAGGTCATAAATTGAGACCCTAGGTAGATATTAGGTGGACAGGTCTAAGAATTATTAGATAGAAAGAATCATAAGGACTACTGGGGGCAAGTAGGAAAAAGGAGTCATTGAGAGACCTACGATTATAGGGTTGATATCTGCTGAGTAATGATGTGGTTAAAGACAGAAATTGTGAAGTTAGAAGCAATATTGGATTGTGCAAGGTGCAAGGTGCAAGGCTTTTCATGATCTTCTGAGGACAAAAAGAGATGCAGGATTTGAATAAGCAAAGAAGATAGAAATTGTATATTAGTTAAATGATTAAATGAAAAGACGGATGAATTAATACATAAAAAATTAATTCAGAATGGGGCGCCTGGGTGGCTCAGTTGGTTAAGCCTCCGACTTCAGCTCAGGTCATGATCTCACAGTCGGTGAGTTCGAGCCCCGTGTCGGGCTCTGTGCTGACAGCTCGGAGCCTGGAGCCTGCTTCGTATTCTGTGTCTCCCCCTCTCTCTGCCCCTCCCTTGCTTATGATCTGTCTCTCTCTGTCTCAAAAATAAATAAAAACATTAAAAAGAATTTTTTTTTTAATAAAAAAAATTAATTCAGAATGTACTTATTGGGTGCCAGGTACTACGAACTTATTGCCTAGCAAGACAAGATTCATGGTGGTAGTTTTAGAATTTCTATAAGAGAAGCTCGGGGATAGTAATCTCATTTGGAAGGGTGTGGAGAGAGGGGTATGGGTGGGGAAGGGGATTTGTCTTAATGACTCTGTAATCTCTTAGCACTTTAGCTGAGGTCTGAGAAAATACCAAAAAAGAGGGAGGGGCACTGATTGAGATTAGGCTAGAACAATTGTCCTCAGACCAACCCTCAACTCTGCCACTGCAGACATATAAGGCAGACATATATAAACAATAATAAATTACCAAGATACTTATTTCAACAGATCTCTGAATAAAGAGCTATGTCAGCATGGAGGTGCAAGCATTTACTTTTCCTCGGGGGAAGAGTAGATAAGGGAAGGATTTAATAAAAAGTTGTGATTTTAATACACCCTTGTTTATTACGCTTGAAAAAGGGAATTAATGGTCTAAACACAAGGAACAACACAGATCTTCAAAGACAGAATAGAGACCCTGCAGACTTGTTTCGAACTTGGCTGAAGCGGAGGTAAGGCTGGATATGAAGTGTTAGCAGTGGCCCAATCATCATAGGCCTCCATGTTTTGAAATTTATCCTATAGTTTTTTTTAAAAAATCTTTTAATGTTTATTTATTTTTAGGAGAGAGAGAGAGAGAGAGAGAGAGAGAGCAAGAGAGAGCATGCGCATGTGTGCAGGAGCAGGGGAGGGGCAGAGAGAGAGGGAGACACAGAATCTGAAGCAGGCTCCAGGTTCTGAGCTGTCAGCACAGAGCCCGACATGGGACCCAAACTCACCAACTTGAGATCATGACCCAAGTTGAAGTCAGATACTTAACTGACTGAGCCACCCAGGCACCCCCTGAAATTTATCCTATGATTGATGGGAACCACTGAAGGATTTCAGTCACTGGCAGTGACAACGATAAAATGCTACCAAACATTTTACTAAGATCAAAGGACTATGCATTTGAAAGAGGTACGACCAACATGACCACCCCAACCTCTTCTTTGTGGTCCCTATACTCAAGGAATTTACATTCTCATGGGGAGAGATAGACAATAAAAAAATAGACATATGATACAATATCAGGTAGTGATAAGTGCTGGAAGAATAAAGCAGAGGAAGGCATAAAAGGATTGGGCGGAGGTATTTGTCTTAAGGCAAACTCAATGTTCTTTTCACTAATCTCATCTCATAGTCACATTAAAAAAATTGGTTTCAAGTCCTCTCTCACTTTCCAACACAACAACTCTACTATACTGAAATCTTAATGTTGTGAACCTAACCACGCATTTCATTTATTGTCTAATAATCGCTTTACTTTCTTCAGTATCTGTGTTGTCTTGCCAAAGCCCAGAAAATGAGGAACAAATTCCCCTCTGAAGGTTATAGAACTCATTACCAGGCTGCACTGAAAACCTTTCTCTACCATTTCTTCTACAGTGTCTCTACATTTCACCCAGACACAAGTCTTTACAATTTTTTAAGCCCTCAATTTCTGTAGTTTGGCTCACAAGATCTGTTTACGTCTCCTTCCCTTTCTTCTTTCATTTTTTTTTTTTTTTTTTTTGCTTAAGAAACATGCTCTGTATTGAGCACTTAGTTTGGCAGACACTTGGCTAGGAACAGAGAAGGGCAAAAAGGCAGTCCTGACCTCTGGAGCTGATAGCTGTGCTCAGGGTAAGAGGAGACTTTTGGGGTAGGGGATATGAAACCTGTTAAGCTGAAGTGGACGAACCACTTGCTGTTGGGCCTTAGATGCCTGGGTTGAAGTTGATACAATCCTGCGTGATATCGACAGTGCTCAGAGGCCTAAGATAAGGGGAGCAGCATATTAATTGTTCGTCAAAGGTTTCCAGTCCTTTCTCCAAGTGCGAAGTCCTGGCCAACCTCCCACCCTTCGACACCTGGGGCCTAAATAAAGGAATGCAGATCCTCGGGAGCTACCTAAATCTACAGAATCACAATGTCTAAAGGTGGGGCCCAGAAATCTGCACTTTAATCATGAATATCCCCAGGCCATTGTTATGTACACTTAAAATTTGGAAACCCTAGGCTTCTCCTACCTTTCATCACTTCACTTTCACCTGAAGTAGTTACAAACATCATTGCTATATTCTGGAGAAGGAAATTGAGGCATAGAAAGGTTGTTTAATTTGCTAAAAATACAGAGCTAGGTTTTGAATATACAACAATCTAGATACAGCTCCTAGTCTTTTTAATTTTTTTTTTTTAATGTTTATTTATTTTTGAGACAGAGCATGAACGGGGGAGGGTCAGAGAGAGAGAGGGAGACACAGAATCCCAAGCAGGCTCCAGGATCTGAGCTGTCAGCACAGAGCCTGACATGGGGCTCGAACTCACGGACCGTGAGATCATGACCTGAGCCGAAGTCCGACGCTTAACCGACTGAGCCACCCAGGCGCCCCGATACAGCTCCTAGTCTTAAACATTACAATATGGTCCCATCTCCTCTTACTATATGATCTGTTGCTAATATGTCAAGAAGCACGGGGCTTGGAGTTTGAAAAGAGTCTGAAGGCCCACTAAGTTTAGTCTGATGAACTTCGGCGACTCACTCACATTTTGAATTTCAAGTCCCTCGCCGTTTAAATTTAGGCCCAAACACCCCCACCTGCAAGATGCCCTGATGGGAGAGACTAAGCAGCCGACAGAACAGGGAGGCGATCGATGATTTAGGCGCGCCGCTGCCTGTTGGATTGGCTCGAGGCTCTCCCGTCAGGCCTGCCCTGCTCCCGCGCGCTCGTGGGCCCGCCCCCGCTGCCATCTTGGCCTAGGCGGGAGCGAGCCGCACGCGAGAGTAAACAGCCCGAGCCGGGAAAGTCGAGTTCCGGCTTCGTCCGGGTGCCGCGGGTTAGCGGCGGAGAGGACGCAGTCCTGATCTTCATACGTGGGGTAAATATCTGGGTCACGGTGCTAGGCCGCGAGGAACCCTTAGTGAGGCTCACCCTCCGCCCCCTCGCGGCTAGGTGCCTTGCTCCCCGGGCTTCTCCCGCCCCCCCGCGGGTCTCCTCCCACTGTTGAAAGCTGCCCGGGAAAGTGGTGGCGGGAGCGGGCCTGGGCCGGAGCGCAGCGTGGACCCGGCTGCGTGTTGCGAGGCTCAGGAGGAGGTTAGAGTCTTGGATTTGGGGGCCAGGGGCCAGGCATGTAGACGCAGTGGTGCAGTGAAGCTGGGGTCGGGCGCTCGGCTCTGGGGCCCGGACTCCGACCGAGCCACTGCGGGGCTGTTTCTGTCGGTCACTGGATTTTCTCCTTTTCCGGTTCGTGCCTCAGGGTGGCCGACATGACGGCCCCGGGTGCAAGCCCCCTGGCGCCGCTGTTGGAGACTTTGGAAGACCCTTCCGCCCCCCTTGGAGAGCAGACCGACGCTTACCTGACTCTGACCAGGTAAGGCCCGCTGGGGTTGGGGAGGAGATAGTTGCGGTGGGGCACGCAAAACAGTTTGTGTATTCTAGAAGTCTGCCTGCTATGAGGAGGCCGGGGTCGTGGGCAAGGTGGGGGGTGGTGTTGCGTGCTAAGTGACGTCCCCGGTGTTGCTGCAGCGCTCAGGGCGTGTGTTTGGAATGAGGAAGCCTGCACGTGCGTCTCGCAGGCGAAGCATTTTTTTTTTTTTTTTTTAAGTTGCGTTAGAAGTGGGTGTGCTGGCGGGATGGTTTTCAGTGTAAGTTGCCCATGTATTTGGGACAACGTGGCAACCCAGAATTGCTTTTTTAATAGGGAGCAGTAACCTGGGTTTCATTTTTAATTGCAAATGCCTTGCAGTATTTTTTTCGTTGCAAATCATATTTTGCTGAATTATCTGTAGTTATTTGGAAATGCTAACAATTGTAACAATTGGCACAAAACTATAAAGGCACAGTAAATTTCTAGTAAATTGGTAATTGGAGCTAGGTTTTCATGTTTCCTTTTCACATAGTGATACTGTCCAAATGTGTACACTTTGGATGCAAAAGTCATTCTTAGGGTTTTTTTCTGCGTTAATTTTGGACATTATTACATGATAAATTGTATATACAGGTATTAAGTATTTTAAGCACTGGACCAAATTGGTAGAATTCTAACAAATTGTAGAAAAGAGTATACAAGTGAGTATTTTAGGGAATGATTATAATTTCTTTTGTGTGCCATTTGCATAACCTTGTGTTCTTTCTGCTTTTAAGTCGAATGACTGGAGAAGATGGAAAAGAAGTCATTATGGAAATTGAGAGAAAACTTTCTCGGCTATTCAGAGTTTTAAAAGTATGTCTCTGTTTATTGAATAGTTTTTACCTTGTGGGAAAAAGATTTTACCAGCTAACTCATAAGAACTTTGTTGTTGTTTTTTATAATATTTATTTTTTCAGAGAGCCAGTGACAGTGTGAGCGGGGGAGAGGGAGAGACGGCGAGGGAGACACAGAATCCTAAGTAGGCTCCAGGCTCTGAACTCAGTACAGGGCTGCAACCCGCCAACCGTGAGATCATGACCTGAGCCAAAGTCAGATGCTCAACTGACTGAGTCACCCAGGTGCCCCACTCAAAAGAGCTTTGAAATGAGAGGCGCCTGGGTGGCTCAGTCAGTGAAGCCTCTGATTCTTGATTTTGGCTCTGGTCATGATCTCATGGTTCCTGAGTTCGAGTTGGGCTCCCAGCTAACAGCTCGGAGCCTGCTTGGGATTCTCCCTCTCCTCTCTCTCTCTGCTTCTCCCTGCTCTCTCAGAATGAATAAATTCAAAAAAATTTTGAAATGAAACAAAAGCAGGATTATTTTGAGTACTTGATATGTATCAAGTACTTTTAAAATTAGTTTACATGTATTCTGCCACTTAATCCTCTATGTCCCTATGAGGGTACTCTTTAATCCCCACTTTGTAGAAGAAATTGGTTTAACTTGCCTAATGTTGCCTATGGCTACATAATCTAAAACCTGTGCTTTTAATTTAAAAGCAATTATCAGAGATTATTTCATGTTTTCTGCCTTTTGATAGGAGTGTACTTCTAAGTAAACGATTTCTGTAATTTTGTCTTTGTTTTGTTTTTTTAAAGCCTTCATTCACCATCAGTTTTTGCCACTCTTGCCTGGTTAAAAAACTGTTATTGTTATCTTTTTTGCTTATTTTTCGGGAGGTGTTTAACATCAGACTGAGGACTTCTGTTGTTATCCTCACTTGAGTATACAGTGGCATTGTGACTGCCCCTAACACCCAACTTCTAAATTCCTTGCTTTTTAGAATGAAAAGGTTGAACTGAATCTCCAGAGTTCTTATTTTTATGACTGTGTTTTGTGCTTTAAAAAAAAGTATTCTTTCATATTTAGTGTACATTTTAGCATGATTTCTGCCTAAATGTTGAGGCATTTAAGGTACTCCTTATCCTTAAGTGTACCTCTTACAGTCCTCAGTGCTTTTTGTTCATGTAAGCAGGAGCTTTTTTGTGTAGTAGTTCAAGGCTTGTTAATAGTATTATTAAACAACGTTAATCGTATTGTCTCATTTTTTTTCCTTACCATTTTTCACATTCCAGCAGTATATTGGATGCAATGAAAACATGCATTTTTATAAATTTGGTGTTTGAGAACATGCAAGATCAGGAACTCAGTGGCATGCACTGTTAATAGAATTTGTAACTTAAATGCCTGATGAATAATTATTTGGAAGCATGTGGGTGGTTAATAGTAAAATCAACAGAAGCTTGACAATCAACAAAAGCTTTCTGGGTGAATTATTAAGCACCGCAAGGATAATTGAACTCCTTTAGAACAAGAACCAGGCTGGTTGAAATACAACATGTTTCTGTATTTAGAATACTGTTAGTATCAAGTCTAGGAACCCACAACATTTTTTTTTAATGTTTATTTATTTTTGAGAGAGAGAGACAAAGCATGAAGGGGGGGAGGGGCAGAGAGAGGGAGACAGAATCAGAAGCAGGCTCCAAGCTGTCAGTACAGAGCTTGACACAGGGCTCGAACTCCCGAACCTGAACCTGGAGAACATGACCTGAGTTGAAGTCAGAGACTTAACCCACTGAACCACCCAGGTGTCCCCCCCCCCCCAAGCATTCTTGAAGACAACACTGTTAAGGAATACTTTCAGGCAATATATATTTAATAAAAGTTGATCATAGATACTCTCCTGGAGATACAGCAGTAGCTCTCAAAGTCATAGGTGTTTAAGACTGTCTTTTTGTGGTTCTTTGAACTGGTTGTTCTGTTATATGCTCCAGAGTTTGGTCTTTTTTATTGTTTTGTTTGATTAATTATAAAAGAGGTGTCCCAAGGAAGTGTCTGTTCATATACTTGACTATTTTTCCTGCTCAAGAGCAGCAAATAGCTGAGAATTCCTTGGATATCTGATTCAGAGCAGTGGGAGGATTTGAAGATAAATCACTTTGGAATAGGAAATGGTACCAAGAAAAACACAGGGTTACAAATAATTGTAGGGTTGGGGAATATAGCAAGATTACCTTTGACAGGTTTGGGATTTTACAGCTTTCACATACATAATATGAATTGGGCTTTGAATTCCAGATGGACATTCAAATTTTCCAATCTGCAAAGTAGGGATTTCTTTTAAAAGATTCAGATAATGCTTAAAGCTTCTATCACTTTAGATTCTCAGTAAATGTTACATTCCAATTCCTCCCTGTCTTAGAGGTGTCACTCCACTCTAAAGCTAGAATGTCAGCTTTTGTCTTTGAGTCTTTTGCCTATCTTTTGTGGAGGTGTCTTCAGCATTTTCCATTTGTTGTCTTTTTGTATTGCCTTCAGGTGTGTGGAGTTGGAGACATTCTTTATCTTTTAAGAGAACACTTTTTTTTAGGTGGTCTGTATCTAGTGCCATTCTTCCTTTTTTGGCCAAGCTATGTACATGACTCCTGATTTTATTCCTTTTTTATCTACTCAAACATTTGATTGATTAGGCTAAAATAATTTTGTTTTCTGGTCCACTTTTGTGCCTTAAGAATTTTTTTACGGTTGTAATTGTTTGTAATAAATGTGCTTTTTGTTTTTACAGATTCACATTTCCAGTCAAAACTCAGACCTCAGTAGTGCTGCTCTACAGGCCTTGGGGTTTTGTTTGTATAATCCCAAAATTACCTCAGGATTATCAGGTAAATTTATTATGACTTAATATTTTTTAGAGTTTATAAATATAGTTTGGTATATTAAAAGTACTGTTACTTTTCTATTAGTTTTGTGATTTGTAGTCTAGGATTTGCTTTTGACAAAGAAATAATGTTTTGTCATCGTTAGAAGATCTTTTTTCTAGATGTAGCTTTAACTCTGATACCATAAAATTTGCTCTAAAAAGAGCATAAGTCTATTTTAAAAATGATTGCAGTGAAAATTGAACCTTTTCCTGTATAAAGCGTATCTGCTTTAGAAGTTAGTAATTTAGATGGTCATTTATTGTAGTATAAAACAAGCATATGCACTAAGGAACATGCTGAATTGAAAATCTTTCACGTAGTGGTATTGGGGTAATTTGGAACCAAAAGTAGCTAAGTTTTCAAGTAATCTTAATTATTCTTTTGTAGTTTGCCATTTTATTTTATTTTTTTAATTTATTTGAGAGAACAAGAGAGGGGCAGAAAGAGGAAGAAAGAGTCCCAAGCAGGCTCTGTGCTCACAGCGTGGAGCCTGATTGGGGGGGGGGGGTTCAAACCCACAAACCATGAGATCCTGAGCTGAAACTGAGAGTCTGACTCTCAACCCACTGAGCCACCCAGGCTCCCCTGTAGTTTGCCATTTTAATGCAAACCTTGGAGGTGAAGTTTACAGAGGGAGAAATCAGGATAGGGAATAAGGATTCCTTAAAGTTATTACCATCTTTCTTTCTGAAGGTATAAAGTTTCTGCCCATTCTTTTTTATATGTGGAAATGTTCCCAATCTAAAGTAGAAGTTGTTCATTTTAGAGCAGAGGTATAGGATTTATAACATCTTGCCAAAATTTGTCTTATATGTTCAAGGCTATTAATGATGCCTATACAGTTTTTTCAGTTGCACATAATTAAATCTGTTTGTTTTCTCTGATAAAGTTTTGTGTTTTGGGAAGAAGTTTGATACCAACATTGGTTCACTGATCCTAATCTCTGGATATGCATTTAATTTTTTGACAATGTAGAGTATGTTTTGCTCTATTTCTATATTTGAGATTTTAAAGGATATAAACTGTTTTACATAATTAAAGCTGCTTGTTTTTCAGACACAGATATTGAAGAACTGCTTTTAAAATTGAATGATAGTGTTAAGAGCTCAGACAAAAATGTACGTACTAGGGCACTTTGGGTGATATCCAAGCAGACGTTTTCCACTGAAATCATTGGCAAAGTAGTGAGTATGGTTTTTATATAAGTTTTCGTAACTACGCACTACTTAAAAAATTCAGGTTTACTTGATTTGTATTTATTTGGTTCTGTCTTTTAGGTATCCACTATAATTGATTCATTAGAAATAGTATTTAATAGAGGAGAGCTGCATTCTGCTGTTGTTGATTATGAAGCATTAAATGTCATCATAAGGTATGAGTTTGCTGCTTTGGAAGAATAATTGCAGTACATTTAGAATTCACTTCAAAGAGTGGACTTTGGGAACTTGAGTTAGACATTTTTTTTTTTTTTTTTTTTTTTTTTTTTTTTTGAGTTAGACATTTAAAGAACGAAAATGTCTTCTAAAAGTCTCAAGGAGAAAAGATAACAGGAAAAAGAAGGAATTAGATGAGTTTAAATTAGTAGGTTTCCTTGTTTATTTTTACTGAGTCATAAAAATAAAGTCTTGGTTGGGGTGCCTGGCTGGTTCATTTGGTAACGTATGCGACTCTTGATCTTGGGGTCATGTGTTTGAGCCCCATGTTGGGGAGAGAGTGTACATAAAAATAAAGAAAAAGTCTTGGTTGTGCTGATGCTGGTAACAGAGTTCTGATTTTAAAAATTATTTCCATTAAAGCTTTTGCAAGAATTTAAAGAATAATAGGCTTTCAAGTAGACTTAGGGGATATGTCAGAAGGCAATAACAGTGACTAGCAGCAAATGGGAGAACAGGAAAATCCCCTAACTTCCTATCCATCCCTGTGCTTTAAAGGACATACTAACAGCACAAAGACTTTCTTGCTGTGATTTGTCTTATGTCGTTTTTCCATTCTTTAAAGTTTTCTTTAATTGAGCTATTTGCCTTAACTCTACTTAGTGTTCTGATGCCCTGAGTGATGCTCACATGTTACCATTCTCTGGCTATCTTCTAAAAGAATGTTAAATTCAATTGTATAAAAACATTGATACTAGGGATGCCTGGGTGGCTCAGTTAAGTGTCCGGCTCTTGATTTTTGGCTCAGGTCACGATCTCACAGTTTTTGAGATTGAGCCTCGAGTTGGGCTCTGCACTGACGGTGCGGCACCTGCTTGGGATTCTCTCTCCCTCTTTCTCTCTGCCCCTCACCCGCTTGCGTGTGTGTGCTCTCTCTCCGAATAAATAACCATTAAAAAAAAGTAATATGGAAATCTACAAATTAGCAAGTAAAAGTTCGATCTGTGTGTGTGTATGCGTATATGTACATATTCTGAAACAAATGGACCGTACTAGGTATATTTCTTTGTGCTACTTATTTTCCTAGTAGTTTAGACATAAAAGGTGAGGTCAAGCTAATTTATTCGTTGACTTTTTTATTATAGGCTAATTGAACAAGCCCCAGTTCAAATGGGAGAAGAGTCAATTAGGTGGGCAAAACTGGTCATACCTTTAGTGGTTCATTCTGCCCAAAAGGTACATTTGAGAGGAGCAACTGCTTTAGAGATGGGAATGCCGTTGTTGCTTCAAAAACAACAAGAAATAGCATCTATCACAGAGCAGCTTATGACTACTGTAAGTATTACTTTAAGGATTTTTTTGGATACTGAATTGTAAATTTCTGGCCCAAGCTTAGAGCTCATAGTGGTATCATTTCATTATGATATAGGAAGTTCCTCTTCGAATAAAACATAAGTAATTGCTTAAGGTAGTGTAGGCACACTGCTCCTAGATTAAGGAAGGAGTGTCTATTCAGTGTTTGTAGGATCTAGGCATTTTACTTCATCACCAATGAATAGTGATTGAAAGGGATTGCATTTCTTTTTTTTTTAATGTTTATTTATTTTTGAGAGCAAGAGAGACAGAGCATGAGCAGGGGAGGGGCAGAGAGAGAGAGAGATACATACAGAATCAGAAGCAGGCTCCAGGCTGTCAGTACCGAGCCCTACGCGGGGCTTGAACTCCCAAAATGTGAGGTCATGACCTGAGCCGAAGTTGGGACACTCAACCAACTGAGCCACCGAGGCGCCCCGAAAGGGATTGCATTTCTGGAAAAGGGAGAACATTAATTTGAGTGCTATTTGGATTGTTTTACACAATCTCAGTAGGTATAAATTTAAAGCACATAAGTGCATATAATATATTGTTTACTAATAACTTTTCCTAATAAGCTTTTCTATCTTTATTTCTTGTAACAAATATTTATTTAGCATCTGTATATGCCAGGCATTGTTTTAGACACTGAATATAGCAAAGAACAAAAGGAACTTGTGGAGCTTATTGTCTAGTGGGAGAGGCAGTAAAGAATACAGTATATTCAGTGAAGAACATGATGGAAAACAGACTAGATGAAGAGTGCCATTGTAGAGGAAGGGTGTGGCAGTCAGGGAAGGAAAAAGAATAGGATATTTGAGCAGTGATTTGAAAGTGGTACAAGAATTAGCTACTTGGATAATATGGAGTCAGTTAATTCCAGGCAGGAGAAGCTGAGAGCAAAGGGCCCTGTTCTGATGGTTGTGTGTTAGTCGGTGTTCAGTGAACACTGGCAAGGGCAATATGATAGAGTGAATGAGGGTGAGAGGATAGGAGATGATGTCAGAGGAACAGAGGGCCAAATCACATAGGACCTTGGGGGATATTGTAAGGAATTTTTCACTTTCTTTTATTGAAAACTGTATTTGAAGGTTTTGAGTATTGAGTGTTATATGTACTGACTTGGGCTTTAAAGGGATTGCTGTGCCTGTGTTGAGAATAGACTCTAGAGGAGTTGAGTAGAAGAAGGGAAGGTACTTCAGAGGTAACTTCAGTAATCCAGGTGTAGTGAGGGAGCCTTCCAGATTTTTAAACCTGGGATTTTGTTTATTTTTTAAAATTCGAGAGGCCTTATGGTAATGTTTGGAGACTACTAAAGTAGCTCCAATGTCTTTGCAAGTTTTTTTATTTTGATAAATTTATTTTCCAAGAGTATATATAAAATTCTTCATAAATTTGAACTTAAATGTTCTCAGGTGTCTGCTACCCATGAAGCTGTTAATGTATTTTTAAGTTAAAATGTTATCATTTGAACTCTTATGGTATACATGCTGGTTTTCTGGGAAACGTATATTGGTAGAAGAAAATTAAGCTCAACTGATAGATGGAGGAATGGCCAGATTTGTGATAAGACAGTTATAGTAAGATGTTAATGGTGTGTATTTATATTTGGAAATTCAATGTAAAACTTTCAGCTTTGCTATATACTTGGAAATTTTCTAATAAAATATTGGGAAAAGCTATTCAACTAAGATAGTCTGATACTGCATATTTTGTTTTCCCGAGAGTCTTTTGGTAAATATTTTTGCATTTGTTTGCAGAAATTACTTTCAGAACTCCAAAAGCTATTTATGAGTAAGAATGAGACTTATGTGTTAAAATTGTGGCCTTTGTTTGTCAAACTTCTTGGGAAGGTAAGTCCACAGATCATGAATATTTCATAGTTTATACATGAGTTTCTTTCGTCTCTTAACTTTATATAGTGGAGCTGATCCTATAGATGTAAATTCAGCTGCTTAATAAAATTTGTTTGCAAACCCACTGTAAATACTTTTGCTTTTCCAGTCAATTGCAAATCTGCAAAATGGCAAAAGAGATCCACCCCAGCGTGCAGGTTCCCAGCTGAGGTAGAGCAACGTTATGCTCTGCCTTTTTATTTGAGCTCTCAGTATTCATTTGTAAACAGGTGTCCTTTTCATAATCCGCTTGGTGACATATTTTCCACGTTTTGTACTTTTTCTTGGTGAATTTAGTTTTAAATGACCCTCAGGCTTAGTGCCAAAGTGTTGTCCATGATTCTTAAGCACAGGAAGATTATGTGATGTGCCCTGGGGAGAAATTATATGTATTATTTTTTAAAATTTTCTTTAATGTTTGTATTTATTTTTGAGAGAGAGAGAGAGAGAGAGAGAGAGAGCGAGCGCACGCATGAGCGGGGAAGGGACAGACAGAGAGGGAGACGCAGAATGTGAAGCAGGCTCCAGGCTCTGAGCTGTCAGCACAAAGCCCAACGCGGGGCTTGAACCCACCGGCCACAAGATCATGACCTGAGATGAAGTTGGACGCTTAACCAACAGAGCCACCCAGGCGCCTCAGAAATTACACGTATTAGATAAGCTCTGTTCAGGCATGAGTTACAGTGCTGTTGGCTGTGAGTTCATTGTTTGTGAATCAACAATACATACGGTATCTTTAAACAGAAATAAATATAATATTGATGTCGATTGGTTGACAGAAAAGGTTCTCATAGGAACCTAACCTGCATCTTCCCTAGGAGCAAGGGCTCAGTACTTGCTAACACAGTGTTTGCAGTGGACTTTATAGAACTTAATTTTGATGAATAATGAGGATCAACCACATGTTCTGTCTTCTTTAAGCCAGGTTTTTTTTTTTTTTAAGTTTTTTTTTTTTTTTTTTTAACGTTTATTTATTTTTGAGACAGAGAGACAGAGCATGAACGGGGGAGGGTCAGAGAGAGGGAGACACAGAATCTGAAACAGGCTCCAGGCTCTGAGCTGTCAGCACAGAGCCCGGCGCGGGGCTCGAACTCACGGACCGTGAGATCATGACCTGAGCCGAAGTCGGCCGCTTAACCGACTGAGCCACCCAGGCGCCCCGCCAGGTTTTTTTTTAAGGAGAGGGGAGGTGTTTTTCTTTGCTGTGATAAATGAACCTATTTATCGTAACTGTCCTACGTACATTTCATTGTCATTAAACATATACATAAGTTTTGTAAACGTCACTATTATCTATACCCAAAACTTTATATTCTCCAACAATTTTATATATGTTAAGCAAGAACTTCTTTGGTCTCCTAGCCCCAGCCTCTGGTAACTGCTGTTCTACTTGCTGTCTATGGATTTGCTAATTCTAGGCATCCCACATAAATGGAATCATGCACTATTTGTCTTTCTATTTATGGTTTATGCTAGACATCATTTTTTCAAGTTTTATTCATGTTGTAGGAATTAACTAAATTTCATTCTTACAACTGAATATTTCATGGTGTATAACTCTGTTTACTCATTTGTTGACAGATATTTGAGTTGTTTCTACTTTTCAGCTATTGTGAATAATTGCTGTGAACTTTGGTGTACAAATATCTTTTGTATTCTCTACTTTTTGTTCTCTTGGATATATGTGTAAGAGTGGAATTGCTGGTTCCAAACTGTTTTCCACAGTGGCTGCACTATTTTACATTCCTACCAGTAATACACCAGGGCTCCAATTTTCCCACATCCTTGCCAAACTTGTTTTTTTGTTTTTGTTTTTGTTTTTGTTTTTTGATATGATAGCCATTCCAGAACATTTTGTTTTATAAAACTGGGCCATTTTCATGTTTTTGACAATACAGTAAATAGTTCTCTCGGTGATTGCAAACATACAAGAAATAATCATAGTAATGGTGGGTTTTCCTGATTGGTGTGCAGTCTTCAGTAATTGTAAAGAGTTACTTGTATGTAACTGCTGTCAAGCCAGTAAGACCGCATCTCTGCATCCATCATTTTCAGGATTGCTAGTAACTTGGGCATATTTCTCCAGAATAACCTTACGTGTTTGTTGTGTCACAGGACCCAGCTTGCTTACATCTTTGTCCATGACAATACCTTTGGTAGTAATACCCAAAGTTGTATATAGTGGGGATAAAGGGTTTTTCTTTATACCATATGATGAGGTAAAAGGTGACTTTCAGGCTGAGCTGTATTATGTCGGCCTTCTTGAAACATAAGTCTATTGGCCTAATGAATTTTTCACATTTAGGTGATTTTTGTATAAAGCCATTTCCAGTGGAGCAGACTAGTTACAGCAACCAACCTCTTCTTTCCCTTTCCTGTTTGAATAACTTAGAATTTCTTTCTTCCTGGGCATTAACCTTGGGCAGAGGGCCTTCCCATTTTCCTGCTTCCCCTTTCTGGTTTTAATCATATTTGAAAGTACTTTAGCTCAGGGCTGTCCCACTGTGTCCAGTAGATAGCAGGTACTATTCCCTGTGAATCTTTTAGTCACTCTTAAGTTTGGTGTTTCCCTTTAATACGTTTTCTTAATCGTAGTTTTTATTTGTATTTTTTTTTTTAGCATGGTGCTGTTTATGGTAGTGCTTAGCTTTCACACCAGTTTGAACATTCTAGAGCTTTCCTTTTGGTTTTTCTCATGGTAATCCAAGTGATATCCATAGTAGTTATAGTGTAACTCAATAAGTTGTTTTGTGGCTGGTGGGTTTTTGTTTTTATAGAGAGCAAGAGCACCGGGGAGTTGTTGGGGGAAAGGGAGAGAGAGAGAGAGAGAGAGAGAAAGAGAGAGAGAGAGAGAGAGAGAGAGAGAATCTTCAGCACCCTCTATGCCCAGCACAGAGCCCGATGTGGGGCTTGATCCTAGAGCCCCACCGTGAGATCATGCATGGCCTGATCTGAAATCCAGACTTGAATGTTTAACCGACTGAGCCACTCAGGCAGCCCTGCCCACTTTTTATTTGGGTGGTTCATTTTTGTTGTTGAGTTGTAGGAGGAGTTCTTTATTTTGGATGTTAACCCTTATATGTATGGGATTTTCAAATATTTTTCAAATATTTTTTTCAAATATCTTTTCAGTTGATAATATCCTTTGGTGCACAGGAGTTTTTAGTTTTTAAGTTTATTTTGAGAGAGAGAGAAAGTGAATGAGCAAGGAGAAAGGCAGAGAGAGTGAGAGAGGGTATCCCAAGATGTGGGGCTTGAACTCACGAACTGTGAGATCATGCATGACAGGCTAAATCCAAGAGTTGAATGCTAAACCGACTGAGCCACCCAGGTGCCCAGGAGTTTTTAGTTTTGAAGTCCCATAAAAATTAGATTTTCTTTAATTGCCTGTGCTTTTGGTGTCATAGACATGAAATTGTTGCCAATTCCAGTGCCATGAATCTTTTTCCCTGTGCATTTTTGTAGGATTTTTATAGTTCTCATAACTTTTTATAGTTGATTCCTTTTGAGTTTATTTTTGTATTGTGTTGAATCTGTAGATTGCCCTGTGTAATAATTGACATTTTAATGGTATTAAAAAATCTTTCTATACATGAACATGGGATGGTTTTCCATTTATTTAGGTCTTTTTAAATGTTTTTCGGCAATACTTGATAGGTTTTAGTGTACGAGTCTTTCACCTCCTTGGTTAGATTTATTTCTAAGTTTTAATTCTTTTAGATGCTATTGTAAATGGAAATACCTGATTTCCTTTTCAGATTGTTCATTGCTGTTGTGTAGAAACACAGCTGATTTTTGTGTGTTGATCTTGTATACTGAATTTATTAGCTCTACTAGCTTTTACTTATGGATTCTCTAAGCAAGTTATTTTTTGTTATTTATATTCTGTTCAGTTTGGATGTGATTTACAGCTGGTTGAGATTGTGGTTTCATTTTTAACATATTTTTCCTTGTTATTCATAATTTACTTGTCATCTGTCCATTTTTCCCTTAACGTTTTGTCTTTTTGAGTATATTTTAAAAAACTATTAGTTTCAGGGTTCAACATTTCTTACTTTTTTTAATTACTGATTTTCTTACGGATACCATTATGTTGGTAAAATTTGAGATTTTTCTTAAACCTTCCTCATTTTCTCTAATGTCTTAGAAATGTTCTGTGTTATGCATTATGTACTTTATGGAGCCTTATATTTTGTGATCTTGAGTTTTGAGTGTACGTATAAAAATCAGTACATTTTAAACTTAAGTTTTTAAGACTTTACATAGCTAACACTGAATGAATTAGGTTAATAATAGTGCCTGTATATTGTTTTAGTCAGGTAAATAACTTTCTAATGATTTTTCATTTTTAGACCTTGCATCGAAGTGGGAGTTTCATTAATTCTCTATTACAGCTGGAAGAACTAGGATTTCGTAGTGGAGCACCCATGATTAAAAAAATAGCATTTATTGCCTGGAAGAGTTTAATAGATAATTTTGCTTTGAATCCAGGTAAGTAAGTCTTATTTAAAATTTTTTATTTTTCTATGGGTTTCACTCAAGCAAGATGAAAAGAACAAAGCTTTTCTGATCTTTTGGGCTTTATATTGAAATAACCTGTTAAATATTTTTTTTTTATTTTAAGAGAATAAACTTGTAGCTAAAAATAGAATTTAAAAGGATAGGCATTTTTGAAATTTACAGCTAAAAAATTATGATTGCTATGGAACAAAAGTATCAGTGACTGATGAACTTTTTCAGGACCTTTGGAACAGTACCTAATAGTGGGTCATTGCTACTAATGTGTAGAATTGACTCCTTTTGATTTACTTTGTCTTCCTGTTGCCTAGCGGAGGTGTTTGATATATAGTTGACCCTTGAACAGTGTGAGAGTTAGGGGCACCAACACCCCACCACAGTTGAAAGCCTGTATATGACTTTTGACTCCCCCCACATTTAACTACAAGTAGCCCACTGTTGACCAGAAGCCTTACCAATAACATAAATAGTTGATTAACCTGTATTTTGTTTATGTATTGTAAACTCTGGTCTTAGGATAAAGTAAGCTAGAAAAAAGAAACGTTAAGATCATTAAGAGGAAATATCTTTACAGTACTATACTGTAAAAAAAAAATCTGTATAAGTGGACCAATGCAATTCAAACCTATATTGTTGATGGGTCAACTGTAAATTTGAGAAAGTATGTAGCCCAAAAGTAGATCAGTGTGAGTACCCACTTACCTTAGATACAAACAATATTGGATGTTTATAAGATCTGCTAAGTAATGTTGATTTCATGTTATATTTTTCTCTGGTGAAGATCATTAATCCCTTTTTCCTTAGTGTGTTTTATAAAGTGATTATTTTTATTACCTATAATTTCATTGAAAATGTTGGTAAAAGTACATTGCCAGGCACAAATTGTAAATGTTACCTTTTTGTTTATGAACCGGTAATGCAAGTTAACGTTCTGGACTAAACCTATTGGACTTGTGTAAAAGTTGAGTGTTAAAGCATAAAATAGACATAATTTAAAGAAGGTAAATAAAACGCTATCTCATTTGAAATAAGTCCAGAGTTAAAAAGTCTGGCCCTGGTATTATGGATCCAAGAAGTCTTAAGGAATCAGCTGCCTGCCTTTCTCTTCTGTTATCCTCAGTATGCCTTAATTATAGACTACAGGAAAGGGAGAAGGCAGAAGAGCAAAAATGAATTTCTTCCCAGCTGAGCCATCTATCTCTAGAGCTTTCCAGAAATTCTACATACACTTCCCTTTAAATCTCATTGGGTAGAATGGCTAAATGGGAGACTGAGTAAAGGAATAAAATATTGGGTATCCATCACTGTCCTGAGTGAAAGAGGTAACTAAAAATATGGTAACTGTCAATTTCTGCTGTAGGGATATTATTGTAGCACTCTTCTCATAAGTACAGTAGGAGTTCAAAAAGGATTAGAGTATTTGTTTGCACAGTGGTTTGACTTTATTTTCTTTATAGAAATGTTAATTGTGCAACCTAAATGGCAAAGTAACTGTCAGAAATATTAATGCCATTTCATCAAATAACACAGCTGGACAGATGTTTCAAAATCCCTATTAAGTCTTTTTGATAACTTACTTGAGCACAGAGGTCTTTTTATGTATCCCCAGTTGTTACACTCACATGGAATATTAGGCTGGATGGTTTGTTGTGGAGGACTATCCCATGTGTTGAAAGAAGTTTAGCAGTATCCCTGGGTGCATTCTAGATGCCAACAGCATTCTCTGTACCTCCTCCCTCTCCGGTCTAACAGCCAGAGATGCCATATATGTTGCCAAATGTCTCTTGGGAAAATTGTCCCTGGTGCACACACAGTATCTAATAAACATTATTTATTCTATTTATTTATTTATGGCCATCTTAAGTACAATCTAGTTGTATTGGAGTTTGTCAAAGTGAAAATTTGAGGTGTAACAAGAACAGTTGGTGGTTTAAAAAATTTTTTTATAAAGTATTTTTTATTTTTAAGAGAGAAAGCACAAGCAGGGGAGGGGCAGAGAGAGAGAGGGAGACACAGAATCTGAAGCAGGATCCAGGCTCTGAGCTGTCAGCATATAGAGCCTGAGGCGGGGCTCAAAGTCAAGAAACATTAGATCATGACCTGAGCCGGAGTGGGACGCTTAACTGACTGAGCCACCAGGTGCCTCCCAAAATAATTTTTTTTAATGTTTATTTTTGAGAGAGAGAGAGGGAACGTGTGAGCTCCAGGCTCTGAGCTGTCAGCACAGAACCCGACACGGGGCTCGAGCACATGAACTGTGAGACTATGGCCTGAGCCAAAGTTGGACGCTTAACCGACTGAGCCACCCAGATGCCCCTAAAAAAAAATTATTTTTAATCTATTCTCTTGCGATGATAAAAGGAGACTTACATACTTAGTTTTAAAATTTAGTTTTTAGCAAAACCACAAAATTTATCTTAACTTCTTACATGTTTTTGCCCATGTGCTTATTTTCTTTTAAGAAATATTATGCAGTGCGAAAAGACTGAAGTTGTTAATGCAGCCTTTGAGTTCCATCCATGTGAGAACAGAAACTCTAGCACTAACAAAACTAGAAGTCTGGTGGTATTTACTAATGAGACTTGGACCTCATCTTCCTGCTAATTTTGAACAGGTAATATAAGTTTTGGCTCTAATGATTGGAATTTTTTAACGTGTTCTTAAATTCTTAACAGTCTATTCTTTCAGTATTACATTTGCTGTGTTAGCAGATCACAATATATAAAAAATCTTTTCTTCCTAACACAGAATTTTTTATTTCCCTCAAAAGATTCTCCAGTTGTGTGAAATGGAGCCTCTGAAGCTTTCTCAACCAGCAAACACTCAAATATCTAAAGTCATTCTGAAAGATTTTTGAAAGGAAATTCTGTAACATTTAGAACGTAATTGAGAATAAAATCAACATTACTGAAATAGAAATCAAGTGCTACACTTGGTTGATAAAAGTTGGATCAGTTCTTATTTTTTTGTAACTTTCTAGGCTACAAAATGGTAACAAATTCTCTATCTAATCTGAGGACCATAGGCTTTGGCCCTCTTCCTCCTTGCTGGTCAGGTCATGCTGGCAGCCGCTATGGTGGACCCACTGGGGCCCAGCAGCAGCTTCTCCACCCCCCTGCTGGCACCATCTTGCCAACTGCCCTTGCTGGCATTTAGACATAAAGTTTATTTAATCTTACTTATACTTCCTTTATTTTTGCAATGAATCCCATCTTTGGTTTCTGAATATTTGTACAATAAGTAAAAAAAAGGATAGCTCTGATAATTTCTTTTATCTTTTTCATTTCTTTATCTGGGTTTTTGGAGTACATTTTACTTTTAAATCTGTAGTCTTAGTCTTTTTGTCTATATACACAATTGCACAGCAGTGAGTATAGTATATTCTTGGGGTTTTGTAATATACTGGAATTTTTAGAAAGTTTGTAAAATTTTAATTAATGTATTAAAGATTTTAAACTTAATAGCATGAGTTAATTAGAATTGGGCATTAATGGTAATATGTAACTTGAGATCATAATTTTTCCAAATTCTACCATTATGAGGTCCTAGTGGGCTTATCTTACCCAGTTGTCCCACACATTCATTGGTTGAAGTTATGCATTGGCTAGATTTGATTGGTACTGGAACGATCTTAGAAAATGAGCTTGAGGTTGTCTTAGTTTATATTTTCTTAGGGTGAATTTTTTAAAAGCTTAAAATGAGTCTCTACCAATAGCATTAAAACTCAGGCATTATTTACAGATATAATTTCCCATTTGGAATTTAGTAATGAAACTTACAGGTATTACACATGGCAAATATAGTTGTAATAAAAATGTTTACTTTTCCAATTTTAGTATTTAGGCAGTGCATCCAAACAGCCAGTAGGATTCAACATATCAAAAGAATTTAGATTGCTTCTTAAATTTAACTGTATTATGCAAGACTTTAAAAAAATTATGGATAATTAGGTAGTTTAGAGATAGTTTCCCTTTCTTTTTGTTTTTAACCCCAATAGGTGTGCGTGCCTCTGATTCAGAGTACAATAAGCATCGATTCTAATGCTTTGCCTCAAGGCAGTTCATCTCGTGTAGCTACTTCTCCCGGTTTAAATCCCATGACTCCTATACACAAAGGTAAGGTAGACATACTTGGTTCTTCTTCTGTTTTTAAAAAGGACTTGAAATGAAACCTTTGCTAAGTGTTATTCATATAAAGTGAAGCACTTTGTAATTTTGGCTCCCTTATCACAAAATCCATTCTATACTCTTGTTTTCCTTATGTGTTACTGTTGTACTTGCATTGTTGTAGTTGAAGATCTACGTTTTTCTACTGTATCTGTGAGATATATTACAAATGACTGTTGAGTTTGTTTCAGAACCAGAACCTTAGAGTTATTAAAAACAACAGATCTTAACAGATGTTTTTTAAAAAGTGGCTTAGCATATATAGTATTGAAAGAAAATGATTTGCTGTATATTATTTTGTTATAGTCAGATTTTTATATTTAAGTGTTAGAAATGTGTGCATATTAATATTTCATAGTATAATTATCTTCATTTAAGTGGTATCTGACAGAGGCACCTGGGTGGCTCAGTCAGTTAAGCGTCTAACTTCGGCTCAGGTTATGATCTTGTGGTTTGTGAGTTCAGGCCCCAAGTTGGGCTCTGACGCTCAGCCTGGAGCCTGCTTCAGATTCTGTGTGTCTCCCTCTCTCTCTGCCCCTCCCCACTCATGCTCTCTTTCTCAAAAAATAAGTAATAAAACATTAGAATTGGTAAGTGACAGTAATCTTGTTCTTAACCTACTAATTAGGAACTCTTAACAGGTTTTAAACAAGAACTCAACTTTTATTTGAGAAACAAAGTATTTACTTTTAAAAATACATTTCACTGAAATGAAGTAAACAAAATATGTTCATTTGGTTAGCTAATTTAGCTTATGTAACTTACCTTTTTTTTTTCTTTTTTCTTTCTTTTTTTTGTTTTTTTAAAGGTGCTTCCCCATATGGAACTCCTGTAACTCCTCGGATGAACTTAAGTTCAAATTTTGGTGGAATGGCCACAATCCCCTCTATTCAACTTTTGGGACTTGAAATGCTGCTTCATTTTTTGTTGGGTCCAGAAGTCTTGAGTTTTGCTAAGCAAAACAAACTTGTACTGAGCTTAGGTATTTACTTTTTAAAAACTGTTCAGATCATAGTACATTGGGGTGAGAAGACATGCTTTTTTCCCCCACAGTCCAAATATTCTGTAATTCTGTGTGATATAAGCATAAATCTTTTTAATAGAAAACACATGTCGAACCACCTAAAATTTTATATCGATACATTTATTTCATAAAGCTTTGGATCGGCATAATTGTCTTTTTTTTCTTTTTTAGAGCCACTCGAACATCCATTAATCAGCAGCTCTTCTTTTTTTTCCAAACATGCAAGTACGCTTATCACTGCTGTTCATGATAGCTTTGTTGCGGTTGGAAAAGATGCTTCTGGTAAATACTTAAGAGAAGATTTTTTTGTTTGTTTAAACCTGTGTTTAAAAAAGTAGAATAGGAAATATTTACATATTGCCATCTTTTGCCCAGATTATGCTGCAGGACCTTTACATATAAATCATTTAATCCTTAGAATAACCTTTGTTTTTTAGATGAGGAAATTGCGTTGTACATAGAAGTAAATAACTTGTGCAAAGTCACATAGTAAGTGGTGGAGCTGTGATTCAGACCTGGGCTCTGTGGCTCCAGCTTCCACACTCAAAACTCCTATGTTTCATAGCCTGTCAGATATTGTGAAGAAATTTCAAAAATGAAATCGTTAGCTATTTAACTGGCTGGTTTTCAGGTGTCCTTTTGAATCTTTATTTTTTTCCTTCTGTCAGCAGCAAAAGGTGTTCAATAAAGAAAATACAGGTACTAGAAAGGAGAAAATAATTATCCTTAAGTTCCATGACCCAGTGTTAATGTGTTACAGTTTGAAAAAACATTTCTTTAAACAGTGTTGTGATAGTGTTTCATAAACTGATTACAAGGCTGAATATTATAAGAATTCTATTTTAGACTAAGAATTGCTCAACTTCTTTAGCATAAGGGTAAAAGGGTGAGCTTTTATAGTACTGTCTGCTTCATTTCTAAAGTTTGTTTTGTTTTGTTTGGCAGAGGCAGTTGTCAATGCTATTTGGAAGGAACTAATTAGCTTGATGAAATCAATCATTGAATCAGGTAACTACTGTAATACTGATCAAATAATTTTTATAGAACTCAGTGAATTGTTTGGCTTTTATAAATAAAATTATTTTAGAGTCAATTTTTGAAGCATATAGCTTCCAGACTGTAATTTTCTTTTAAACGAGGCAATTTATTGATTTATTTTAAAAATTAACCTTTCTTAGCAAGTATATGTTTTTATTCCTAAAAATACTGTATTTTCACCCCTAAAAATACTTGCATGTTTAGAACCACATTCTTCCTTTTCCTTTTTGATAGGTAACAAAAAAGAGAGACCAGGTTCTGAAGTTTTGACCCTCTTACTAAAATCGTTAGAAAGCATAGTAAAGTCAGAAGTATTTCCTGTATCAAAAACATTGGTAAGTAAGATAATTCATGCTGGAATTTAAAAATCATATTCTGAAATTGAATTTTTTATTGGAAAAAATACTACTTACACAGACCATGTTTTGAGAAGACATTTTGTATCAAGTATTTATCAGCAATTTAGCCCTGTAATAAATGTTATTCCATTGACTTCAGAGTTGTCTGAAACCCCAGTAAAGTAAATGACTATACCGGCAATACAGAAATATTCCATTTTCATAAGAATGAGCCATACAGAGAAAATTGGGGTTAAGAACATGAACTGTGAACTGAACTAAACATTAATTTTATAAGATTGCCTAGCTCCACTAATTGTTAGTTTGTACATTTAAGCTGGTAATAATCTTTGGGACTTGTGCAATTTAAATTAACCCTCCTTAACTGAGATAAGTACTTTGGTATTAAACACTTTTTTTTTATCCTATAGTAGAGAAGGAAAAAACCAATTGGATATACTTTTTTATAATAGTGAGTCTCCCCAAGATAAACTGCAGATGAAATAGACTGTACTTAAATTCCTTCTGAGTCTCTGTGTACTGGGACAGTGATAACTACTATGGCAGTAGATCATAGTGGTTAATAGCAAGGGCTCTGGAGCAGACTAGGTTGAGTCGCAGTCAAATTATTTATTAGCTGAGTGAACTTGGGAAGTTTATCTCCTCCCTTACCTTTTTTTAAGGGAATGTAGTAGTAGTTTTATGATTAGTACGTGAAGGGCATGATGAGCCAGAAATGAAATAAATGAGTCCACAAATGCAATTTATTATTATTATTATCATCATTAGTGTTTGATTCAAATCAAATGAGAACGTGAAAACATATTCACCAACATAACCTTTTCTTTTTTTTTTTTTTTAAGTTTATTTGTTGAGAGAGGGAGGGAGGGAGAGAGAGTGCACACTGGAGGGGCAGAGAGCAAGAGGAAGAAAGAGTATCTCAAGCAGGCCCCACACTGTCAGCACAGAGCCGATAATGGGGCTTGAACTCTAGAACCCTGAGATTATGACTTGCGCTGATACTGAGAGTCAGATGCTTAACGTACATCCACCTAAGCGCCCTAAACTTTCTATTATATCATTATGTCACTGAAGTTAAAGTCGTTCAAGTTAATACCAGTACAATATTTTTGGATGGCAGTTTGATAGGCTCTGTCACATTTGAGAGGTGTGTCTTTATTTTTTTTCTTTCTTGTTTGTTTTACTTTTATTTACATCCAAATTAGCATATAGTGCTATAATGATTTCAGGAGTAGATTCCAGTGATTCATCCTCTATGTATATAACACCCAGTGCTCATCCCAACAAGCGTCCTCCCGAATGCCCCCTACCCATTTAGCCCATCCCCCCCACTGACAACCCCTCCAGCAACTTTCAGCTTGTTGTCTATATTTTAAGAGTCTATTATGTTTTGCCTTATCCTTGTTTTTACATCATTTTTGCTTCTCTTCCCATATGTTTATCTGTTTTGTATCTTAAAGTCCTCATATGAGTGAAATCATATATTTGTCTTTCTCTGACATATATTTGTCTTTCTCTGACTGGCTAATTTTGCCTAGCATAATACCCTCCAGTTCTATCCATGTAGTTGCAAATGGCAAGATTTCATTCTTTTTGAGTGCCATTCTTTTAATACTTCATTGTGTGTGTATATGTGTGTGCACATCTTCTTTATCCATCCATGGACATTTGGGCTCTTTCCATAATTTGGCTGTTGTTGGCTCTTTCCGTAATTGTGTGTGTATATGCGTGTGCACATCTTCTTTATCCATCCATGGACATTTGGGCTCTTTCCATAATTTGGCTCTTGTTGATAGTGCTGCTATAAACATTGGAGTGCATGTGCCCCTTTGAATCAGCACTCCTGTATCCCTGGGATAAATACCTAGTAGTGCAATTGCTGGGTTGTAGGGTAGTTCTATTTTTAATTTTTTGAGGAACTTCCATACTCTTTTCCAGAGTGGCTGCATCAGTTTGCATTCCTCTTTTTCCGCATCCTCACCAAATTGCCTGAGTTGTTTATTTTAGCCCTTCTGACTGGTGTGAGGTGGTATCTCATTGTGGTTTTAATTTGTATTTCCCTGATGGTGAGTGAAGTGTTGAGCATTTTTTCATGTATCTGTTAGCCATCTCGATGTCTTCTTTGGAGAAGTGTCTGTTCATGTCTTTTGCCCATTTCTTCACTGGATTATTTTTTTGGGTGTTGAGTTTGATAAGTTCTTTATAGGTTTTGGACAGTAACCTTTTATCTGAGATGTCATTTGTAATAAATACCTCCTCCCATTCTCTCAGTTGCCTTTTAGTTTTGCTGATTGTTTCCTTCGCTCTGCAGAAGGTTTTTATTTTGATGAGGTTCCAGTTGTTCATTTTTGGTTTTGTTTCCCTTGCCTCCAGAGTAAGAAGTTGCTGTGGCCAAGGTCAAAGAGATTTTTTTGCCTCCTTTCTCCTGTAGGATTTTTTTTTTTTTTAATATAATTTATTGTCAAAGTGGCTAAAATACAGTGTGTGAAGTGTGCTCTTGGTTTTGGGGATAGATTCCCGTGGTTCATTGCTTACATACAACAACACCCAGTGCTCATCCCAACAAATGCCCTCCTCAGTGCCCATCACCCATTTGCCCCTCTCCCCCACCCCCTTATCAACCGTCACTTTGTTCTCTGTAAGAGTCTCTTATGGTTTGCCTTCTTCCCTCTCTTTTTTTTTCCCCCTTTTCCCATGGTCTTCTAAGTTTCTCAGGATCTACATATGAATGAAAACACGTATCTGTCTTTCTCTGACTGGGTTATTTTATTCAGCATAATACCTTCCAGTTCCATCAACGTTCCTGCAAATGGCATGATTTCATTGTTAATCATTGCCAAGTAGTATTCCATTGTATATATAAACCACGTCTTCTTTATCCATTCATTCGTTGATGGACATTTAGGCTCTTTCCATATTTTGGCTGTTGTTGAAAGCACTGCTATAAATACAGGGATACATGTGCCCTATGAATCAGCACTGCTGTATCCTTTGGATAAATTCCTAGTAGTGCTATTGCTGGGTTGTAAGGTAGTTCTATTTTTAATTTTTTGAGGACCCTCCACACTTTCCCAGAGCGGCTGCACAAGTTTGCATTCCCACCAACTGTGAAAGAGGATTCCTGTTTCTCCATATTCTTGCCAGCATCTGTTGTTTCCTGACTTGTTAGGTTTAGCCACTCTGACTTGTGTCAAGTGGTATCACAGTGTGGTCTGATTTGTATTTCCCTGATGATGATTGATGTTGAACATCTTTTCATGTGTCTGTTGGCCATGTCTATTCATGTCTTCTGCCCATTTCTTCTTCACTGGATTATTTGTTTTTTTGGATGTGGAGTTTGGTAAGTTCTTTATAGATTTTGGATACTAGCCTTTTATCGGATATGTTATTTGCAAATATCTTATCACATTCTGTCATTGCCTTTTGGTTTTGTTGGTTGTTTCCTTTGCCGTGCAGCAGCTTTTTGATGAGATATGTTGAGTAAGAAATGGCTACAGCTGAGGTCAAAGATTGTTGCCTGTTTTCTTCTGTAGGGTTTTGATGGTTTCCTGTCTCACATTGAGGTCTTTCATCCATTTTCAGTTTATTTTTGTGCATGGTGTAAGAAAGTGGTCTAGTTTCATTCTTCTGCATGTTGCTGTCCAGTTCTCCCAGCACCATTTGCTAAAGAGACTTGTCTTTTTTCCATTGGATACTCTTTCCTGCTTTGTCAAAGATTGTTTGACCATCCATTTGTGGATCCAGTTTCGGGTTCTCTATTCTATTCCATTGGTCTATGTGTCTGTTTTTGTGCCAATACCATACTGTCTTGATGATTACAGCTTTGTAGTAGAGGCTGAAGTCTGGGATTGTGATGCCTCCTACTTTGGTTTTCTTCTTCAGTATTACTTGGGCTATTCGGGGTCTTTTTGTGGTTCCATACAAATTTTAGAATTGTTCTAGCTTTGAGAAGAATGAATGTGTAGATTGTTGGGGTAGTATTGACATTTTAACAATATTTATTCTTCCAATCCATGAGCACGAAATGGTTTTACATTTCTTTGTGTCTTCAATTTCCTTCGTAAGTTTTCTATAGTTTCCAGCATACAGATCTTTTACATCTTTGTAAAATGTATTTTATGGTTTTTGGTGCAATTGTAAATGGGATCACTTCGTTGATTTCTCTTTCTGTTGCTCCATTATTGGTGTATAGAAATGCAACTGATTTGTGTGCATTGGTTTTTGTACCCTGCTACTTTGCTGAATTCAGGTATCAGTTCTAGCAGCCTTTTGGTGGAGTCTTTCGGGTTTTCCACGTAGAGAGTATCCTGTCATCTGCGAAAAGTGAAAGTTTGACTTCTTTGCCAATTTTTATGCCTTTTATTTCATTTTGTTGTCTGATTGCTAATGCTAGGACTTCGAACCTATGTTAAGCCACAGTGGTGAGAGGGACATCCATGTCACGTTCCCGATCTCAGGGGGAAAGCTCTCAGTTTTTCTCCATTGAGGATGATGTTAGTGGGCTTTTCATATGGCTTTTATGATGTTTAGGTATGTTCCTTTTATCCTGACTTTGAGGGTTTTTATTAAGAAAGGATCCTGTATTTTGTCAAATGCTTTTTCTGCATCTGTTTACAGGATCATATGGTTCTTATCCTTTCTTTTACTAATGTGATGTATTACATAGATTGAGTTGTGAATGTTGAACCAGCCCTGCAACCCAGGAATGAATCCCACTTGGTCATGGTGAATAATTCTTTTTATATGCTGTTGAATTCGATTTGATAGTATCTGGTTGAGAATTTTTGCATCCATGTTTATCAGGGATATTGGCCTGTAATTCTGCTTTTTTGTGGGGTCTCTGTCTGGTTTGGGAATCATGGTAATGCTGGCTTCATAGAATGAGTCTGGAAAATTTCTTTCTGTTACTACTATTCGAACAGCTTGAGGATAGGTATTCTCTTTTTTTTTTTTTTTTTTAATTTTTTTTTTAACGTTTTATTTATTTTTGAGAGAGAGTGCGAGCGGGGGAGGGGCAAAGAGAAAGGGAGACAGAATCTGAAGCAGGCTCCAGGCTCTGAACTGTCAGCACAGAGCCAGACGGGGGGCTCGATCTCATGAACCATGAGATCATTACCTGAGCCGAAGTCGGACGCTTAACCGACGGAGCCACCCAGGTGCCCTGAGAAGGATAGGTATTAACTCTGCTTTAAATGTCTGGTACAGTTCCCCTGGGAAGCCGTCTGGGCCAGGACTTTTATTTGTTGGGAGATTTTTGATAAATGATTCATTTTCTTCACTAGTTAATGGGGGTCTCTTCAAATTTTCTGTTTCTTCCCATTTGAGTTTTGGTAGTGTGTGGGTATTTAGGAATTTGTTCATTTCTTCCAGGTTGTTGTCCAGTTTGTTGGCATATAATTTTTCATAATCTCTGATAATTGCTTGTATTTCTGAGGGATTGGTTGTGGTAAATCCATTTTCATTTGTGATTTTATCTGCTTTGGGCCTCTCTTTTTGAGAAGTCTGGCTAGGGGTTTATCAATTTTGTTTTTTGAAAAAAAACCAGTTAGCTCTTAGTTTCATTGTTCTGTTCTACGTTTGTTTGTTTGTTTGTTTTTTGGATTCTGTGTTTATTTCTGCTCTGGTCTTTATTATTTCTCATCTGCTGGCCTTGGGGTTTCTTTGTTGTTCTGCTTCAGCTTCCTTTAAGTGTGCTGTTAGGTTTTGTATTTGGGATTTTTCTTGTTTCTTGAGATAGGCCTGGATTGCAACGTATTTTCCTCTTAAGACTGCCTTTGCTTCATCCCAGTTTGGGCTGTCATGTTTTCAATTTCATTTGTTTCCATATATTTTTAAATTTCTTCTTTAATTGCCTGGTTGACCCATTCATTCTTTGGTACGATGTTCTTTAATCTCCATGCATTTGGAGGTTGATTTTTCTGTGGTTGATTTCAAGTTTCAGAGCATTGTGACCTGAAAATGTGCATGGTATGATTTTAGTTCTTTTATATTGATTGAGGGCTGTTTTTGTGAACCAGTATGTAATCTATTGGAGAGTGTTCCATGTGCACTTGAGAAGAATGTGTGTTCTGCTGCTTTAGGATGAAAGTTGTGAATATATCTGTCAAACTACAATATAGAACCAGAATACATCTGGTTCAGTGTATCATTCAGGGCCATTGTTTCTTTGATTTTTCTGTCTGGATGATGAGTCCATTGCTGTAACTGGAGTTTTAAAATCCCCTGCAATTACCACATTCTTACAAGTAAGATTGGTTATGTTGTGATTGTTTTATATGTTTGGGTGCCCCTGAATTGGTGCATAGACATTCATAATTATTAGCTCTTCTTGATGGGTAGACCCCGTAATTATGCTATAATGCCCTTCTTCATCTCCTGTTACAGCCTTTAGTTTAAAATCTAGTTTGTCTGATATAAGCATGGCTATTTCAGCTTTCTTTTGACTCCAGTAGCATTGGGTATTCTTTCCTGCTTTGTCAGATTAGTTGCTATACATTTGTGGATCCATTTCTGGATTCTATATTTTGTTCGATTGATCTGTGTCTGTTTTTGTGCTGGTACCATATTGTGTTGTTGATACCAGCTTTGTAATACATCTTGAAGTCTGGGATTGTGATGCCTCCAGCTTTGATTTTTTTCGGATTGTTTTGGCTAATTGGGGTCTTCTGTGTCTCCATACAGATTTTAGGATTGTTTGCTTTAGCTTTGTGAAGAATGCTGGTGTTATTTTGGTAGGGAGTGCAAGAGTGTGTCTTTAGACCCAGCTTCTAGTTAGTAGTCCTTTGAAATACTTGCTTTTGGCACTAGTGAGTACATAATTCATTGCACAATATCTTTTTGTGGTATGAAAAAAATACCCTCAAGGGCCATTAATAGAAAAATGTTTGAATAAACTATGCATGTTCCTATAGTAGTTACGAATGTCTACATACGGGGCATCTGGATGACTTAGAAGATCATACAACTCTTTTTTCTTTAAGTCTGTTACAGCCTGCAAGTGAGTGAGTGGGGGAGGGGCAGGGAGAGAGGGAGAGTGAGAATCCCAAGCATGTTCTGCACTGTCTCGTGGAGTCTGATACAGGACTAAGCTCAACTGTGAGATCATGACCTGAGTCGAAATCAAGAGTCAGATGCTTAACAACTGAGCCACCCAGATGCCACAGAAGAGCGTACAACTGTTGGTATCAGGGTCATGAGTTTGATCCCCACATTGAGCATAGTGGTTACTTAAAAGAATAAGTAAACTTAAAAAATGTCTACGTATATTGATGTGAAAACTCCATAACATAATTAGATGAAGGTAAGTTCCAGAGTATCTCACAGTGTAATATCATTAATGGTATAAGAAAAATAATTATGTATTTTTATATGTGACAGCTAGCCCAGGAAGTTATGTTTCTCTGTGTACTAAAATACATGGAAATTTAGAAGGTCCTGAACATAAACTCCAAATTGATAGCATTGATTTTTCACTGGAGATAAAAGACTTTATTGTTTTATTTTTTTGTATTTCTGTATTTGAACTTTTAAAAATAACATATTCACATTAACGTATGAACATTGTATTTGAAACTTAAACTGGGAATGTATTTACATTAATGAATGAGCATTACTTAACCATAAATTGTTGAAAATATAGAATATAGCTAACGCTACTAGATTTTTACTAAGTAAAGTAGTTTTATGGCTAATTTACAGCAAAACTTTTTATCTTTCTTAGGTCCTCATGGAAATTACAATTAAAGGACTGCCCCAGAAAGTATTAGGTTCACCAGCATATCAGGTTGCTAATATGGATATTCTTAATGCAAGTATCTTAAATGTAATGCTATGGTTAAAATTAGCCAAAAAAAAAAAGTTCCATGACAGTTGTTGTTTTCCCTAACGTAGTGAAACATAAATTGTGAAATTTTGAGAGAATTAGATTTGGAATGCTGATTATGTTAAAGGGAAAAACTGATAACAGTAATAAGTTAATGTAAAGAAATATGGCACTATTAATGGAACTGTTTTTCTGAATTACGTAAAAAGTTCTAGAAGGAAAGTTTTCTATTTACTTATACATAGTAATAGTGGTGGTTACTGTTTAAAAATTTGGAAGCATAGTAACAGTTGCTTGATTATGGTGAAATAAACATAACTACAAGATGTAGGTATTTGTTAGTCCAGGACGTTTTAACTTAATGTTCTTTTTATGTCTGGAATATTCCATTCCTCAATTGCTCATGTAGATGGAATAGCTGTCATTGAAATATAAAGAGCTTGATTTTTGTGTGTGGCTTATAGAAATATATTTGCTGACATTGTGTCATATCCTAAGTGATAGGTAAAGTTAAATTATTTGTAGCTTAAAAGGATCCTATTTAACATAATTGTAGGAAACGTGTAACAAGATTATACTCTTTATAACAAGAAGATTGACTGCAATCTCCTGTCTTTCTTCAGGGGACTCCTGCTTTGTTCTTAATTCAGTTAATTTTCAACAATAATCTCCTGGAATATGGTGTAGAAGATGAAAGGTAATTTAAACTGAAACTAGGTTTTTTTATGTTTTATTTTTTGAGAGAGAGCACGAGCAGGGGAGGGGCAGAGAGAGACAGAGCACAGAATCTGAAGTAGGTTCCAGGCTCTGAGCTGTCAGCACAGAGTTCGATGTGGGGCTCAAACCCACGAACTGTGAGGAGATGACCTGAGCCGAAGTAGGACACTCAACCTACTGAGCCACCCAGGCGCCCCCTGAAACTAGCCTTTTTATAAACTTGAAAAGGTGGCTGTTTGATGAATGAGAGTCTTGAATTATATACTATATCATTTTTTTAAATTAAAAATATCAAAATAAAACTTGGGATTTATCATTTCTTGTTTCCTTGGCAGTTACTTTTAGAATTTTAGTAGTGTGGTGTAACTAATGTATTTTGGCAAAATGCACTCTGGTTAATGCATGGCTCAAAATTTTTTCTTCAGGTTTTTTCTCAATCTGGAAACACTTGTAGGCTGTGTCCTTTCTGGACCAACTTCACCACTAGCTTTCAGTGACTCTGTTTTAAATGTTATTAATCAAAATGCAAAGCTGTTGGAAAACAAGGAGCATCTCTGGAGAATGTGGAGTATTATAGTCACCCCACTAACTGAATTGATCAATCAGGTATGGCATAAGTGCTACATATTTCCCCTAAAACTTAAGTTTGAATTTGAATAGAAGATGTTAAAAATTTTCTCCTGTGGGATTAATTTCCTATTCTTTATATTAGTTGATTTCTTTTCATTGCATTTCTGCCTTTTTTGAGAAGGTATAACTTAATGGGGACTAATCAGCTCCGTTGTTTCCAGTAGTGATTATAAAGCCAGAAGGCTCAGGTCTGTTACATACAACTTTTCATATTTATATTTCAATTTATTTCATTATTTGTACTATTATGGAAGAATAATGTTCTTCTCGACCAGACTGTATATTAAGATTTCCATGGGCAAGCCATGTTGGTGATTGTGGCAAAGCCATATACTAGTCCCTGAACCAGTAATCTGCTCAGAGTTGACTAACCCTTATCATTTAAATACTTTAAAAAGTCACATTACTGGCAGGGGTAAGGAGCTCAAGTTTTGTCACTACTAATAAATGGTTCATCAGCTGCTTTGTCAGTATTTATTTATTATTTTTTTAAATTTTTTTTTTTTTTTTTTTTTTTTTTTTTTACGTTTATTTATTTTTGAGACAGAGAGAGACAGAGCATGAACGGGGGAGGGTCAGAGAGAGAGAGGGAGACACAGAATCCGAAACAGGCTCCAGGCTCTGAGCTGTCAGCACAGAGCCCGACGCGGGGCTCGAACTCACGAACTGTGAGATCATGACCTGAGCCGAAGTCGGATGCTCAACTGACTGAGCACCCAGGGGCCCCTTTGTCAGTCTTTAAATGGAAGTATGTTCTGGGAAGTACTCTGCTGTGATTCTGAAATAAACTGAAGACTCAAAATTCATTAAGTGATAATATAATGGCCATTATTTTTACTTCTCAATTCACATCAATTTAACATTCTTCTGGAAGAAAAAAGTTTACATTCCTAAATAGTTTTCTATTATTTGAAGGATAGCAATTCAAGTTCTTGCTTGAATCCTACCTTCTATGTATAGTAGAAAATTTTGGACTTACTTCTGGGATTTTTTTTTTAAGGACTTAAACACCGTGCATTGTTTCTCAGGGTTGCTGTAACACATTACTGTAAGCTGATGGCTTAAAATAACAGGGATTTAGTCAGGGATTTAGTCTTATAATTCTGGAGCCCAGAAATCCAAAATCAGTGTGTTGGCAGGCTTGGTTTTTTCTGGAGCCCTGTGGGAGAATTGTTCTATTCTTCTCAGTTAGCTACCTTTGGTTGCTGGCAGTTCTTGATTGTTCCTAGGGTTGTAGACCCATCACTCTAATCTCTCCCTCCATCTTCACATGGCATTCTTACCTGTGTCTTTTTTGTCTATCCAAATTCCTTTTCTCTTATAAAATACTAATGATTGGATCAAGACACACCCTAATCCAACATGCATTCATTTTAAGTTGATTACATCTGCAAAGTACCTATTTCCAAATGAGGTCATATTTGCAATTAGAGGACTTAGGAGTGCACTACCTCTTGAATATCTCAATACTGGGGGACATATTCTTACTATAGATAATAAAATGGTACTACATAGACTAGAAATAGATGGTAATTTGTCTAATTTCTTCATTATTTTTCTTGTTTCAGACCAATGAAGTGAATCAAGGTGATGCCTTAGAACATAACTTTAGTGCCATATATGGTGCATTGACTTTACCAATAAACCATATATTTTCGGTACAGAAATTTCCAGTGGTAAGGCAATGTCACATTTTTTACATGAAGAATTTACAATTTTCTGAAAATGTTATTTCACCCTTTATAATGAATTCCTACAGTAATTTTTCCTGAAATGAGATTTCCTTATGACTTAATTAGCTTAGGGTAAACGAAAATGGTGAAGGAAGAAAGAAATTTCTCTTGACCTCTGATAGTTGTGGCATTATTACAGTTCTTCAAATAGAATTCTGGAGGGGTGGCGGACTTAAATACTGTACACTAATGTCTTCTATGACACCTTAAATGTTACAGTGGCTTTTTAAGGTATAGTCTCTTAGGTGTTTTATATGCAGATAGACATTTTAAAATTTTCTTTCTTACTGTTAATTTTAGGCTACCATGAAGACCTTACTTAGAACTTGGTCAGAATTATATAGAGCATTTGCCCGCTGTGCTGCTTTGGTGGCAACTGCAGAAGAGAATTTGTGCTGTGAGGAACTTTCTTCCAAGATCCTGTCCAGTTTAGAAGATGCAGGCTTTTCAGTGAGTTTATCCTATACTGACCTTGGTTGTATTTAAAGAATACTTTCCAAATAAATTGAGATGACATGTGTGAACTATCATTTATTAATGCTTTTAGTTGATAAGGGACTAATACATAAACAAGTAACAGCATTGCAAAACAGTTTTGTGTCTTTGGTCTACAAGACTCTAAAGTCCATGTTTCAGGACCACTAACATGGAGGCACTTTTAGTACTTTTCCTACACAGGCAGTGCTTGTGTCATTCTAGATTAACAACACAAGGACCTTGTCCTGGAGCCAGCTATTCTCATATTTATCTGTTAGATCTTCAAAGGCAATCCTTTAGAAGTTTGTAGACTTAACAGCGGAGGACTGTTTTTGTACCTTTCCTTTATTTAATAAAAGAGGCAAATGCTTTCAATTGGTTTATATCACTAGAGTAGACTTCTTTTTTGTATTCACACAAATAATTTACATATTGATACCTATGTACATGAGTACTGTGTTCTTGCCACTTGAATTCTGTTATATAACTCTGAAGCATGCTTTTTTCATCTGGAAATAGGGACTTCTATCTTTTGATAGTGGTTATCACTGTCAAGAAAAGTAGAGACACTGGGGCACCTGGGTTGCTCAGTTGATTAAGTATCTGACTCTTGGTTTCTGTTCAGGTCATGATCTCATGATTGGTAAGTTTGAGCCCTGCATCAGGCTCTGCACTGACATTGTAAAGCCTGCTTGGGATTCTATCCTCTCTCTGCCCCCCTCCCACTCTCTTGCTTGCCCTCAAAATAAATAAAAATAAGCTTAAAAAAAAAAAAAGAGGTACAAGAGCTAGAAATTCATCTTTCAGATTTTTTTATTGCCCTTATAGTATCTTTTTAAAAATATTGGTACAATTTTGATACGATAGAATTTGTCAGGATGACTTTAAAAATGTCATCTTATCACTGAAAAAAACTTCTGTAGCACTTATGGTAAAAATCCAAACTACTTACAACTGCCCGTGAGGCTGATACTTCATTCTCCAAGGGGTCTTTCCTAATTAAGTTTGCCAATATCTATGGTAGCACCTTGTTATTTCCTTTTTGGCACTTCTGTCAGAAGCATTTGTGTACTTCATTATGTTACTTAACACTCCATGAAGTACATTCTGTCTTCATATGTATCCCTGGCATTTATCTGGCACATAGTGAATGTTTTTTTTAAATCCAAGTTAACATATAGTACAATAGTGATTTCAGGAATAGAATTTAGTGATTCACCACTTACGTATAACACCCAGTGTTCATCCCAGCGAGTGCCCTCCTTAATGCCCATCACCCATTTTGCTCATTCCCGCCCCCCCCAAACCTCACCAGCAACCCTCACTTCTGTGTCCTTAAGAGTCTCTTATGGTTTGTCTCCCTCTCTGTTTTTATTGTATATTTCTTCCCTTTCCCTATATTCATCTGTTTTGTTTCTTAAATTCCACATGTGAATGAAATCATATGGTATTTGTCTTTCTCTGACTTATTTCTGTTAGCGTAATACACTCCAGTTCTATCCATGTTGTTGCAGAGGGCAAGATTTCATTCTTCTTGGTTGCTGAATAATATTCCGTTATATATATTACACCTTGTGTATCCATTCATCAGTCAATGGACATATCGGCTGTTTCTATACTTTAGCTATTGTTGATAGCACTGCTGTAAACATGGGGTGCTTATGCCCTTCAAATCAGCATTTTTGTGTCCTTTGGGTAAATGGCACATAGTAAATTCGTTGAATGATTTTTAAAAAAAAAATTTTTTTTTAACGTTTAATTATTTTTGAGACAGAGAGAGACAGAGCATGAACAGGGGAGGGGCAGAGAGAGAGGGAGACACAGAATCTGAAACAGGCTCCAGGCTCTGAGCACAGATCCCGATGCAGGGCTCGAACCCACGGACTGCGAGATCATGACCTGAGCGGAAGTCAGACGCTTAACCGACCAAGCCACCCAGGCGCCCCTGTTGAATGATTTTATAACTGTTAGGGAGAATGTCAACCCACACTTTTCATCTTTTAAATACTGTCTTGGTTACACTTTCATCTTTGTTCTCTTCTGAAATAAGTTTAGAATCTGTTAAGTTTTATGAAATACTCTTTAGATTTTGTTTGGCATTGGTTGGTTACGTTGAATTCATAGAGAAATTTGAGAAGTACTCTTTATTATGTTGAATCTTTCCATCTAAGAATAATTGTGTTCATATATTTAGCTCTTCTAAGGTTAACCTATCTTGCTTGTTTTGTTTCTTTTTTTAAGAGCTGGCTTTCAGCCATTAAAAAGGTCCATCTATTCCTACCTGCCACACAAATACCCATAACGTGGTTGTTTCTGTAGTATTTATAAAAGCTGTTGCTGATGTGCATTTCTTTATATCGAACCAGTCTTTTTTTCTTCAGATACCCTTAGTCACAGTGAAATTCTTTTCAAACGTTGCATATATATAGTGTTTTAAGATTTTTGCCTGTATCTCTGTTAGTGAGATGGAAATTCCTCATTGTCTAATTTTTGTCTAGTGTAAGAACGTCATCTGTAGTTGTATTGTTCGTTGATTATCACCATTGAAAAAAAATTTTTTTAATGTTTTATTTACCTTAGAGACAGTGTGAGGAGGAGAGGGGCAGAGAGAGAGAGGGAGACACAGAATGTGAAGCAGGCTCCAGGCTCTGAGCAGTCAGCCCAGAGCCTGATGCAGGGCTCAAACCGCGAGATCATGACCTGAGCTGAAGTCAGAAGCTTAACCGACTAAGTCACCCAGGCACCCCGATTAACACCATTTTTGAAGTCACTGATAAATTCTATTGTATAAAAATACAGTAATCAGAATTATCCCAGTATTGTGGAGAAGAATGTTATACTTGATACTGACATTGTATGTAAATTATTCTCAAATTTTAAAAATTTTAAAAATGTTGAAAGTACATTAAAAACTCTGAAAAGATGGGTTTCTAACTTTTAAATTTTCAGTGTCATTACTATATTACACCGAATGTTTTTGTTTCCATTTTTCTGGGTAAATTTTTAGCTTACATCTGAAGGTGTCACTTTTTCATCTTTTCCAATATATGCATCTAAGGCTACTCTTAATACTGCTCTTAATGATTATAGGATATTTTTTCTTTAATTTTTATTTTGGTTCAAGTATAGTTAACGTACAGTGTTAAGTTACTGTTTCAGGTGTAAAATACAGTGATTCAGTGATTCTGTACATTACACAGTGCTCACCATAAGTGTACTCTTAATCCTTTTCATCTATTTTACCCATCGCCGCTGCCCTCTGGTAACCATCAGTTTCTTCTCTGTAGCTAAGAGTCCGTTTTTTGGTTTGCCTCTTTGCTGTTGTTACTGTTACTATTTTTAAGTTTATTTTGGGGGAGAGAGAAAGTACATGTCAGGGAGGGGCAGAGAGAGAATCCCAAGCAGGCCCTTCACTGTCAGCCTAGAGCCTGACACGGGGCTTGAACCCATGAACTGTGAGATCATGACCTGAATCAAAGTCAGATGCTTAATTGACTGAGCCAACCAGGCGTCCTTGATGTTGTTTCTTTTGTCTAAAATTCCACATATGAGTGAAATGACATACTTGTTTTTCCTTGACTTACTTCATTTAGCATTATGCCCTTTAGATCCATCCACCTTGTTGAAAATGGCAAGATTTCTTTTTTTTTTTTTTTTTTTTTTTTTTTTTTTTTTTTTTTTTTGGCTGAGTAACAATTGTATATATACACCGCATCTTTATCCATTCATCAATTAATGGACAGTTGAGGTGCTTCCATAATTTGGCTATTGTAGGTAATGCTGCAGTAAACCTAGGAGTGCATATGTCTTTCAAATTAACATTTTTGTATTCTTCGGGTAAATACCTATGGTGGAGGATCATATGGTAATTCTATTTTAATTTTTTGAGGAATCTCCATACATGCTGCACCAGTTTGTACTCCCACCAACAGTGCATGAAGGTTCCTTTTTCTCCACCTTATAGTCAACACTTGTTTTTGATTTTAGTCATTCTGACAGATGTGAGGTGGTGTCTCATGTGGTTTTGATTTGCATTTTCCTGACTTGTGCTGTTGAGCATCTTTTCATGTGTCTGTTTGGCCATGTGTATGTCTTCTTGGAAGAAATGTCTGTTCATATCTTCTTGCCATTTTTAAAAATTTTTTAATGTTTATTTTTAAGAGAGAGACACGGTATGAGAGAGGGATGGGCAGGGAGAGAGGGAGACACAGAATCCGAAGCAGGCTCCAGGCACCGAGCTATCAGCACAGAGCCCGATGTGGGGCTTGAACTCATGAACTTCGAGATCATGACCTGAGCCGAAGTCGGATGCTCAATTGACTGAGCCACCCAGGCGCCCTGGATTATTTGTTGTTTTTTATGTTGGGTTGTAGAAGTTCTTTACTTGGATACTGCCCTTTTTATGAGATGTGTCATTTGCAAATATTTTCTCCCATTCCATAGGTCGCCTTTTAGTTTTACTGATTGTTTACTTTGCAAAACTTTTTATTGTGATGTAGACTCAGTCATTTATTTTTGCTTCTTTTTCCCTTGCCTAAGGAGACATACCTAGAAAAATGTTGGCTATGGCCAACGTCAGAGATAATTACTGTGTGTGCTCTCTTCTAGGATTTTTATGATTTCATGTGTTACATTTAGGCCCTTAATCCATTTTGGGTTTCTTTTTTTGTCTGGTGTAAGAAAGTGGTCTACTTTTATTCCTTTGCATATAACTGTCTAGTTTTCCCAACATCGTTTGTTGAAGAGAGCATCTTTTTCTCATTGGATAGTTTTTTTTGCCTCTTTTGTCAAAGATTGACTATATAGTCATGAGTTTTTCATGGGCTTTCTGTCCTGTTCAATTGATCTATGTGTCTGTTTTTGTGCCAGTGCTGTACTGTTTTGATTACTATAGCTTTGGTAGTATATCTTGATATTGGGGATTGTGAGAGCTTTAGTATTGTTCTCTTTGTGTTTCTATACAAATTCTAGGATTATTTATTCTGTGAAAAATGCTGTTGGGATTTTTTTTTAAAGGGATTTAATTTTTTTTTTAAATATTTACTTATTTTTGAGACAGAGAGAGACAGAGCATGAGCATGGAAGGGGCAGAGAGAGAGGGAGACACAGCATCTGAAGCAGGCTCCAGGGTCTGAGCTGTCAGCACAGAGTCCAGTGTGGGGCTCATACTCTTCAGCTGCGAGATCATGACCTGAGCCAAAGTCAGAAGCTCAACCAACTGAGCCACCCGGGCGCCCCATTGGGATTTTTATAAGGATTGCATTAAATCTGTCAGTTGCTTTGGATAGTATGGACATTTTAACAATATTTTTTTTCCCTGTCTGTGTGCATGGAATATGATTCCATTTGTGTCATCGTCAATTTCTTTCATCATTGTTTTATATATTTTAGGTTACAGGTCTTTCATCTCCTTGGTGATGTTTATTCCTAGGTATTTTATTATTTTTGTGCAATTGTAAATGCGATTGTTTCCTTAATTTCTCTTTGTGCTGTTTCTTTAGTATATAGAAATGCAATGGATTTCTGTAAACTAAGTTTGTATCCTGCGACCTTACTGAATTCATTTATCAATTCTAGCAGTTTTTTGGTGGTGTTTTTTAAAGGTTTTTTTCTAGGTATACTATTATGTTATCTGCAGATAGTTTTACTTCTTCCTTACCAGTTCGGGTGCCCTTTATTTCTTTTTCTTCTTTGATTGCTGTAGCTAGGACTTACAGTACTATGTTGAGTGAAGGTGGTGGGAGTGGATATCTTTGTCTTATTCCTGACAATAGGGGGAAAACTCTCAGTTTTCACCATTGAGTATGATGTACACTGGGTTCTTCAGATATGGCCTTTATTATGTTGAGGTATGTTTTCTCTAAACCTACTTTGTTGAGGGTTTTTATCATGAATGGGTGTTCTTGTCAGATGCTTTTCCTGCATCTATTGAAGTGATCATGTGGTTCTTATCCTTCCTCTTGTGATATATCATGTTGATTTGTGAATATTAAACTGCCACTGCATCTCAGGAATAAATCCCACTTGATCATGGTGAATTATTCTTTCATGTATTTTTGAATTCCATTTAGTAATATTCTGTTGAGGATTTTTGCCTCTGTTCATCAGAGATACTGGACTGTAGTTCTCTTTTTTGTAGTATCTTTATCTGGTTTTAGTATCTGGGTAATAGCGCTCATAGAATGAATTAGAAGCTTTCCTTCCTCTTCTATTTTTTGGAATGTTTTGAGAACAGTTATTAACTTTTCTTGAAATGTTTGGTAGAATTAACCTGTGAAGCCATCTGATCCTGGACTTCTGTTTGTTGGGAGTTTTTTGATTACTGAATTTCATTGCTGGTAGTTGGTCTATTCAAATTTTCTATTTCTTCCTAATGCATTTCTAGGAATTTATCTATATTTTCTAGGATGTTTAATTTGTTGGCATATACTTTTCATAATATTCTTCTATAATACTTTTTATTTCTGTGGTGTCAGTTATTATTCCTCCTTTTTTTTTTTTTTCAACGATTTATTTTTAATCTTTACACCCTAAGTGAGTCTCAAACACACAACCTTAAGGTCTAGAGTCATGCTTTTCTGGCTCTGTTTCTCTTTCTGATATTGTTTTGAGTCCTCTTTTTTTGTTGATAAGTCTGGCTAAAGGTTTAGCAGTTTTGTTGGATTTTTCAAAGAAGCAGCTCTGGTTCATTGATCTGTTCTATTGCTTTTTTTAGTTTCTAATTCATTTGTTTCCTTCCTTCTACAATTTTGGGTTCTGTTTGTTCTTTTTCCTGCTCCTGTAGATGTAAGATCAGATTGTTTATTTGATATTTTTTTCTTGCATCCTGCAGTAGGCCTGTAATGCTATAAACTTCCCTCTTAGAAACACTATTGCTGCATCTCACAGGTTTTGAACCATCATTTTCATTTGTTTTCATGATTTGTTGGTTGATCCATTCATTGTTCAGTGCCATATTATTTAACCTTTCTGTATTTGTGTTTTCTTGAGTTCTCATTTCATAAGGTTGTGGTTGGAAAAGATGGGTTGTATGAGTTTGATTTTTGAATTTGTTGAGAGTTGTTTTGTGGCCTAATGTGGTTCATTCTGGAGAAGGTTCCACATTCACTGGAAGAGAATGTGTGTTATGCTGTTTTAGATTGGAATATTCTGAATATTTCTATTAGATCCATCTGTTCCATGGTACTGTTCAAGAGTATTTCCTTCTTGATTTTCTGTTTGGATAATCTATCCATTGATGTAAGTGGGTGTTAAGTTCTCTACTATTACTGTATTACTATGGATTATTTTATGTTTGTTATTAGCTGTTTTACATATTGGGTGGTCTCATGTTGGGTGCATAAGTATTTACAATTGTTTAATCTTCTTGTTGGATTATGATTATCCTTTATGATTATATAGTATCTTTGTTACAGTCTTTGTTTTAATCTGTTGTGTCCAGTAGAAGTAGTGTTTCTACCCCAGCTCTTTTTCCACTTTCATTTGCCTGATTGATTCTTTTGCATTCTTTCACTTTCAATCTGCATGTGTCTTTAGGTCTGACATGTGTCTCTTGTAGGCAACATATAGATAGATCTTGTATTTTTTTTATTCATTCCATTACTGTTTGTCTTTTTGTTTTTAATTTTTTTTTTTTTTAATGTTTACTTTTGAGACAGAGACAGAGCATGAACGGGGGAGGGTCAGAGAGAGGGGGAGACACAGAATTGGAAGCAGGCTCCAGGCTCTGAGCCATCAGCCCAGAGCCCGACGCGGGGCTCGAACTCATGGACTGCGAGATCGTGACCTGAGCTGAAGTCGGACACTTAACCGACTGAGCCACCCAGGCGCCCCACTGTTTGTCTTTTGATTGGAGCATTTACTCCATTTACATTCAAAGTAATTTTTGAGAGGTTTGCACTTAATTGTCATTTTGTTTCTTGTTTCCCTGTTGTTTTTGTAGTTCTTCTCTGTTCCTACCTTGTTCTCAGAGTTTCCTGGCTTTCTTTCTCGTGATCTATTTGGATTCCTTTTTTTCTTTATTTTTTGCATATCTATTACTGGTTTTTGATTTGTGGTTACTATTAGGTTTGTATGCAACATATTTTGCATGTAGATAGCAATCTATGTTAAGTTGATCACTACTTGAGTTTGAACTCATTCTTTACTCCTGTCTCTACCTGCCCTGTCTTTTAGGTATATGGTGTCATTCTTTACATTCTTTTGTTTTGTGAATCCCCTTACTGATATTTATAGATATACTTCATTTTACTGCTTTTTGTGCTTCCTGGTTTTCTTCTACTTAAGGTCCATTCCACTCAAAGAGTCCCCTTTAACATTTCTTATAGGGCTAGTTTTTTGGTCATGAATTCCTTCAGGTTTTGTTTGGGAAATTCTTTATCTCATCTTCTATTCTGAATGATATCCTTGCTGGATAGAGCATACTTGGCTGCTGGTGTTTGTTTGTTTCTTTCTTTCTTTCTTTTCTTTTTCTTTCATATTCTTTGAATATTTAATGTCCCCCTCTTGTGGTCTGCAAGGTTTCTGCTGAAAAAATCTGCTTATAGGCTTAAGGGTTTTCACTTGTATATAACTGTTTCTTCTCTCTTGCTGTTAAAATTCTCTTTTTATCACTGCTTTTTGCCAGTTTTATTACTATGTATCTTGGTGTGGACCTTCTAGGGTTGATTTTGTTGGGGATTCTCCTGTGCCTCCTGAATTGGATTTGTTGACTTTCTCAGGTTTGGGACGTTTTCAGTTATTTCTTCAAATTTTCTGCCCCCTTTTCTGTCTCTTCTTCTGAGATCTCTGTAATGTGGATATTATTATGCTTGATGGTATCACTGAATTTCCTTAATGTTTTCTATCTCTTTATTCAGGGTCTCACTGAGATTCTCCAATCTTTTTCCAAGTCCAGTAGGCATCTTTATGACTATTGCTTTAAATTCTCTATCAAGCGTATTATTTATTTCCATTTCGTCTATTAGTCTTTTGTTATGATTTGTTCTTTTCTTTCATTTGGTGCATGTTCCTCTGTCTCCTCATTTTATGTAACTCTGTTTCTATGTGTTAGGGAGGTCAGCTGCATCTCCTGCTCTTGCAGGTGGTGGCCTTATAAAGAGAGGTCCTGCAATGCCCTGTATTTCAGTGTCCCCTATTCACCAGAAACTCGTTCTTGAGGGTGTCTCATACATGTGTTGTATGTGCCCTGCTGTTGTGTCTGAGTCGTTTTTGTCTTCAGTCCAGTTGTCTGCAGTGGTTCTCACTGTTGGCTAGGTTTGTCCCTATGTTGTTAGTAGGTCAGTTTGGTGCCGTCTTGGGCTTGAGTTGAGTCAGACCAGGTGTTTGCCAATAGCAAGGAACTCCGTGTTACTTTCCCTATGTTCCCTGAGAAGCTTTCATTGGTAGGTGGGGCCTGCAGGCAGTCCTGATGTCTGCCCCGAGTCCACTGCTGGAGCCACAGTTAGAATGGTGTATGTGGTTATGTTCCCCTCTCCTGGGGTAGGAGTCACTTTGGAGTCCTCGTGATTCCTGTTGGGACTGTTTGCCCATTGCCATACCATGGGCGGGCTGGAGGGGCAAGTCCACAGAAAAACACAGGTGCAGGGCAAGACTTTAGCATGCTAATTGGAGAATGTTCATGCTGCGCTAGCTCCTGTGTATGTCCATGTGTCTAGCCCGGGCATTGGGAGAGAAGTTGGACCTGGCAGCTCTTTTGTTCTTACAGAAGTCTCCAAAGGACCCCTGCTCCTCCAGCACTTGTTTGAAGTTTAGTCATAAATGTCTTTCCCTTATGCTCCAGGTGTTTCTCAAACTGCTGCGTCTATGCTGTATCTCAGTAAGTTTGTTTGTTATGCTGTTTATGGGTGGGGACTCAAGTTTCTCCTGGCAGTCCCGGCCCAACCAGCTGATTTTTGAAGTTCCAAGTGTTGAGCCCCACTGATTGTAAGAACTCCCAAAGTAGCCCTTCTGTTTTTCAAAGCCATATGTTAATGGGGATTCATCTCCCTGGTGCCTGGCATGGGGTCTGCTTCTCACCCTTCTCTGTGCCTGCTGTCACCTTCCTTACTGGGGACCATTTTGTGAGTCAGCTTGGTTCCCAAAGGCATCTCCACCCTTCCTGCTGTTTTCCATATGGCCCCTTCTCTACATTTAGCCATAGAGAGTATGTTTTGCCAGTCTTTGTGTTGTTTTCTGGGTGATTTGCACTGATGTCAGTGTTACCTAGGTGTATTTTGGAGATAGGGTGAATTTAGGCTCCTTCTACTCTGTCATCTTCCCCCTACCACCTGTTATCTTTTTTTTAATGTTTATTTATTTATTTTTGAGGGGGGTGGGGGAGGGGCAGAGAGAGAGGGAGACATGCATCTGAAGTCGTCTCCAGGCTCTGATCTGTCAGCCTGGAGCCTGACACGGGACTTGAACCCACGAAGTGTGAGATCATGACCTGAGCTGAAGTCAGACGCTTAACCCCCAGGTGCCCCCTACCACCTGTTTCTAAGAACCTTGGTAAAGTATCTCCCTGATTGTGAAGTTGATATATTTGAACATGTTTATTACATATTTTGATGCTACATCATCATGCTTATAGGTTCGTGACTTTGTCTTCATGGTAATTAGTTCCTCTCTACCTTTTTGAATTTTACCTACTTGATATTAACTGATATGAATATGCTCATGCCTTTTTGAGAATTTGTGTAATCTTTTTTTATTTTATTTTTTATTATTTTGAGAAAGACAGAGGGCACAAGTGAGTGAGTGACAGAGACAGAGAGAAGCAGAAGTGGGGCACAAGCTCACCTGAAGTGGGACTTGAACTCAAGAACTGTGAGATCATGACCTGAGCCAAAGTCAGATGCTTAACTGACTCAGCCACCCAGGTGCCCTGTGTAATCTTTTTTAAAAAAAGAAACTTGCCGTGGGGTGCCTGGGTGGCTCAGTTGGTTAAATGTCTGACTCTTGATTTCACCTCAGGTCATGATCTCACATTTTCTGAGACCCAGACCCTCCTCAGGTTCTGTGCTGGATGTGGAGCCTTCTTGGGATTCTCCCTACCACCCACTCCTCCCCCTCCTGTGCTCACTTGCGTGTTCCCCCTCTCTCAAAATAAATAAACATTTTTAAAAATAACAAATGAAAAAACTTACCCAGCAATACAAAGAAAATTGCATGAAATAATACAGTTTGACAAATTGTTATACGAAATACTTCTGTAGCCATCACCAAGGTCAGTTATAGAGCATTGTCAGCACCCCAGATGCTCCTCCTATGTGTCTTTTGCAGCATATAAATAAATATGGAAGTCTTTTTAATAAGTAGATTTAATCTTGAATTTAATAGGAAATGGAGTATGTGTTTTAATCTTTAGCTTCTTTCAGATATAGTGTTAAAACTTCTATTCATCTTTTAGATTTGAAGAGTTCATATCTGTAACATTCTACCCCAGCAAGTAAAGACATTGATACCACTCTCCTACAAATTTTTATACTTACCACCTTTCAGGTTTTGTTAAAAAACCTAAGTTTTACTTACTATATTATTATACAGGGTACTATAAAACTTGGAAAATAAGTAAGTTTACAAAATTTGAGGATATTTTGTTGCTCAACCTAGTTTCCTATATCCTATTATTTTCCTTTGTTTAAGAAAAAAACAGATTTATATATATATATATATATACACACACACACACATTTTATATATATGTGTATATATATATATATATATATACACACACATATATATATAAAAATGATGACTGTTACCTGGTACTAATATAGAAGATACACACACACACCCTCATATGACTGATAACCTCCTTGTTTGGTACATATAACTAATCAGTATTGATTAGTTACAATTTTTAGGTTCCAGAAAATTTAGATCACAGAATTTTGACTAAAATTATTTATTATAGCTTATATTGTTGCAGATGCATACTTTGATACTTTTTTTTTTCCTTAATAACTTTGTTCTGTAAAGTTACAGGATTGTTCTCTAGTTTTTGGAATTTAGACATTTCAGCAGGGTGTCTCTTGGGGTGTCATTATCATTTTTAAATATTTTTGAGAGAGAGGGTGCACACGGGGAGGGGCAGAGGGGGGCAGAGACAGAGGTTTGGAAACAGGCTCTGTGCTGATAGCAGAGAGCCCAGTGTGGGGCTTGAACTCCTAAACTGAGGTCATGACTTGAGCTGAAGTTAGATGCTTAGTAGACCCTTTCAATCTAAAGAGCTGTGCCTTCATCTCAGAAAAATTGCCTTGCTTTAATGGTGTTCTTTGTCCCTTCTGTTTTTCAGTACTGTTTTAGGTGGTTTTTAGGCCTTTGAATTTATCTTTTGTGTCCCTTCTTTTTCTTTCTCTACACCTGTTTGTGTTTTGTTTGGTACTGCTTTCTAGGAGCTTGGTTACTTTGTGACTTAATTTGTGGTTTAAATGCTGAAGTGTTTGATAATGGTTTTGTTTTTTTAATTAGTGTTTTCTTTAGTTATTATTACTTTCTCTATTTTTTTTGAGAGAGAGTGGGGGAGGGGCAGAGAGAGAATCCCCAGCAGGCTCTGCACTGTCAGCATGGAGCCTGATATGGGTCCTGATCCCATGACCCTGGGATCGTGACCTGAGCCAAAAGCAAGAGTTGGATGCTCAATCAACTGAGCTACGCAGGCATTCCTGTGATTACTATTTTTAAGTCGATAATATTTCCTCTTCCTCTGGCATATTAATTTCCTTTTGTTTGTTATTAGATTTTTCCTCATGGGTTAGTACTGTTGATGTTTAGCCCACCTTTCCCATGGGACTGGTTCTCCTTGTGAATGTGCATGTTATTGATTGAGGCTAATACTGAGCAATACTGGTATCTGGAATGTGTTTCCTAGAGAGAGCCCCTCTTTTTCCAGCCTTGATAGCAAATTGAAGTTAGAGGCATCTTTTACTTGGTCATTGGAGCCTGAAGGAAACACCTGGGGATTTAACATCTTTTGTATATGAAAATACGGATTGTCATCTGGACTTTCTGTGTAATTTTTGTTGGTTCATTGGGGCACTGCTGCTTCCCTCCTCCTGGCTCTTAATACTCATTGGGGGAGATTGTCTTTGGGGGCAGACATGTGAATTATCCCAGTGAAGTGGAAAAGTGGATAGTAATGGAGAATAAGGGGAGAAGAAAGTGCATTTGTTTTATAGATCTTTAATTTCAGTAGTGTTTTAACTTTTTTCTCAGAACTCTCACTGTGTCTTCTGTTACTTAGGTTTGCTAGGAGGGTGCCTGGGAGCTCAGTCAGTTGAGCATCTGACTTTGGCTCCGGTCATGATCACACAGTTTGTGAGTTCGATCCCTGCATTGGGTTCTGTGCTGACAGCTCAGAGCCTGGAGCCTGCTTTGGATCCTGTGTCTGCCCCTCCCCTGCTTGTGCACACACTCTCTCTCAAAAATAAATAAACATTAAAAAAAAAAGTTTTGCTAGGAAGGCTATTTTGGAGGTGCTTTTTTTTTTTTTTTTTTTTGGAACTCATGGTGCTGGGATTTTCTTGGTTCTGTTTTTAGTCTCCCTGCCTTTAAAAAAATGTTTCCAGAAAATCTCTGATGCTTCTATGAATTTTATTTTTGTTTTAGTTGGATTATAGGAGGAGGAGGAAAGGGTATGAGGGAGCTTAGCAACTTTTTCATTGTTTTGTTTTGTCACTGGGTTTCGGTGAACACATGTAATTTTCATGAAGAATTTGATAAAGACTCTAATTAAGAACCTTGTTCTTGGGGCCCCTGGGTGGCTCAGTCAGTTAGTTAAGCATCTGACTTCGGCTCAGGTCATGATCTCACAGTTTGTGAGTTCGAGCCCTGCATCAGGCTCTGTGCTGATAGCTTGGAGACTGGAGCCTGCTTCAGATTCTTTCTCTGCCCCACCGCCACTTGTGCTCTCTCTCTCTCTCAAAAATAAACAAACATTAAAAACAAGAAAAAAGAACCTTGTTCTTATGGGGCACCTAGTGGACTTTGTTGGAAGAGTATGTGATATTTATTTATTTATTATTTTTTATTTTACGTCCAAGTTAGTCAGCATGTAGTGCAACAGTAATTTCAGGAGTAGATCACTTAATGCTCCTTACCCATTTAGCCCATCTCCCCTCTATCAACCCCTCCAGTAACCCTCTGTTTGTTATCCATATTTAAGAGTCTCTTATGTTTTGTCTCCCTGTTTTTATATTATTTTTGCTTCCCGTCCCTTGTGTTCATCTGTTTTGTGTCTTAAAGTCCTCATATGAGTGAAGTCATATGATATTTGTCTTTCTCTAATTTCGCTTAACATAATACCCTCTACTTCCATCCATATAGTTGCAAATGGCAAGATTTCATTCTTTTTGATTGTCGAGTAATACTCCATTGTTTATATATATACCACATCTGTATCCATTCATCCATTGACAGACATGTGGACTCATACTCTGGGCTCTTGTTGATAGTGCTGCTATAATACATTGGGGTGCACGTGCCCCTTTGAAACAGCATACTTGTATCCCTTGGATAAATACCTAGTAGTGCAATTGCTGGGTTGTAGGGTAGTTCTATTTTTAATTTTTTGAGGAACCTCCACACTGTTTTCCAGAGTGGCTGCACCAGTTTTCATTCCCACCAGCAGTGCAAAAGAGATCCTCTGTCTCCACATCCTCGCCAACATCTGTTGTTGCCTGAGTTGTTAGCCATTCTGACAGGTGTGAGGTGCAGTATCTCACTGTGGTCTTGATTTGTATTTCCCTGATGACGAGTAATGTTGAGCATTTTTTCATGTGTCTGTTGGCCATCTGGACAGATGTCTTCTTTGAAGAAGTGTTTATTCATGTCTTTTGCCCATTTCTTCACTGGATTATTTGTTTCTTGGGTGTTGAGTTTGATAAATTCTTTATAGATTTTGGATACTAACCCTTTATCTGTCATTTGCAAATATTTTCTCCCACCCTGTCATTGCCTTTTAGATTTGCTGAGTGTTTCCTTCACTGTGCAGAAGCTTTTTATTTTGATAGGTCCCAATAGTTCATTTTTGCTTTTGGTTCCCTTGCCTCTGGAGGCGTGTTGAGTAAAGTTGCTGTGGCCAAGATCAAAGAGGTTTTTGCCTGCTTTCTTCTCCTCGAGGATTTTGATGGCTTCCTGTCTTTCATCTTTAAGTCTTTCATCCATTTTGAGTTTATTTTTGTGTATGGTGTAAGAAAGTGGTCCAAGTTTGGTTTTCTGCATGTTGCTGTCTATTTTTCCCAGCACCACTTGCCGAAGAGACTATCTTTATTCCATTGGATATTCTTTCCTGCTTTGTCAAAGATTAGTTGGCCATACATTTGTGGGTCCGTTTCTGGGTTCTCTATTCTGTTCCATTGATCTGAGTGTCTGTTTTTGTGCCAGTGCCATACTGTCTTGATGATTACAGCCTTGTAATACATCTTGAAGTCTGAGATTATGATGCCTCTTGCTTTCGTTTTCTTTTTCAAGATTGCTTTGGCTATTCAGGGTCTTTCTGGTTCCATACAAATTTTAGGATTGTTTGTTCTAGATCTGTGAAGAATGCTGGTGTTATTTTGATAGGGATTGCATTGAATATGTAGATTGCTTTGGGTAGTATTGACATTTTAACCATATTTGTTCTTCCTATCCAGGAGCATGGTATCTTTTTCTATTTTTTTATGTGTCGTCTTCAATTTCTTTCATAAGCTTTCTACAGTTTTCAGTGTATAGATTTTTCACCTTGTTGGTTAGATTTATTCCTAGGTATTTTATGGTTCTTGGTGCAATTGTAAATGGGATCAATTCCTTGATTTCTCTTTCTTTTGCTTCATTGTTGGTGTATAGGAATGCAACCAATTTCCATGCATTGATTTTATATCCTGCAACTTTACTGAATTCGTGGATTAGTTCTAGCAGTTTTTTGGTGGAATCTTTTGGGTTTTCCATATAGAGTATCATGTCATCTGCGAAGAGTGAAAGTTTGACCTGGGCGATTTGGATGCCTTTTATTTCTTTGTGTTATCTGATTGCTGAGGCTAAGACTTCCAATACTATGTTGAATAATAGTGGCGAGAGTGGACATCTCTGTCTTGTTCCTGACCTTAACGGGAAAGAAAGCTCTCGGTTTTTTCCCCGTTGAGGATGATATTAACATTGGGTCATTCATATTTGGCTTTTATGATCTTGAGGTATGATCCTTCTATCCCTACTTTCATGAGGGATGAGAGAAAGGATGCTGTATTTTGTGACAGGCTTTCTCTGCATCTGTTGAGAGGATCATGTGGTTCTTGTCCTTTCTTTTATTAATGTGATGAATCACATCGATTGTTTGTGGATATTGAACCGGCCCTGCACCCCAGGTAAAAATCCCACTTGGTCTTGGTGAATAATTTTTTTTAATGTATTGTTGGATATCATTGGCTAATGTCTTGTTGAGCATTTTTACATCCATGATCATCAGGGAATTGGTCTGTAGTTCTTTTTAGTGGGGTCTTTGTCTGGTTTTGGAATCAAGGTAATGCTGGCTTCATAGAATGCATTGGAAGTTTTCCTTCCTTTTCTGTTTTTTGGAACTGCTTCAAGAGAATAGGTGTTAACTCTTCCTGTGACTTTTGATCTTGGGGTCATGAATTTGAGCCTCGTGTTGGGTGTAGAGATTACTAAAAAAAATAAATGAACTTATAAGTTAAAAAAAGAAAGGGAACCTTGTTCATCAGACTCAATTTATTGGTTTATATGCTGAGTCTACTGGGCATCTTAAAAATGATTTATTTTCCCTAAATGTTGAGAAACAAAAATTATGGTACTTGGCACACAGAAGTTAATGAGCAAGTATTCATAACTGTATTTCATGTACCTTATAGGTTATATGTGGGAATGAATGTCTTATATTTTTTGTTGATGCTTGCTATATTTGGAATCTATGCCAGTAGTTGGAAGTTTCTAATATAATATTTAATTTTTCTTCCCCAGAATTTGTTGCTCTTAGATAGGATCATTCATATTATTACTGTAATGGTTGATTGCATTGACTTCTCACCATATAATATTAAATATCAGCCAAAAGTTAAATGTAAGTATTTTTGTTTTTATTTTGTTCACCCAGTATTTGATAAACACGACTGTCTAAACTGTTGTCAAGGCAAATCCTAATATTTTTTCTGACCTCATTTTGCTGACTTTTGATGTATAACCATGTCCTACTTGGCTATATAACTTTGGTATGCTAGGAGCTTAAATGCTCTTACATGCCCATGCTCACAGTCTCTCTCTCTCTGTCACATACGCACCCACATATCTTTATTCCTTTGTATAACACTGAAAAATCAGTATTATCCTATTTAGAGATTGTGTAGTAAGAGTGATTTTACTTGCCATCTTATACAAGGGATTATCTGGGCAGGAAAATTTGATGTTTGTTATTAAAATGTTGTTATTTGTCACATTACTGGTAATGTTAACATTTGCTAGTTGGTTAAGACAATATCTGCCAAGTTTTCCACTGTAAACTACTGTAGAGTACCTATGATTAATAAATTAATGTTTTGTGGCAGGTTATTTGAGACTATATACTTTTTTTCTCAGCCAGTTTTCACTCATGATTTTATCATCCACTAATGCTTTTTGCCTGAAACACTAATGTTACCAGAAGAATAGTTCATTGTTTCATTTGATTATGTTAAATTGTGTCAAGATACTTAGCTCCTTTGTCTTTAATTCTAAAAGCTGTCCCTATTATTTATCTCATTCTAATAAATCATTCTGCCGTTACTGAGCACTGTTAGGCACCAGTCACTTCCAGGTGCAAATGACATCCTAATGTAAGATAGAACTTCCTTTGTCCCATTTTATTTTTACCACTGTGAGTTTCTGTTATTCATTGGTTTATAATTCATTGCTATTAATATTTATGCTCATGTTGGCCTCTTTGACCATTTCATGTGTTTCCGTTATTTTTTGAGAACTTTGGCATAAGATAATCAGGCTCATTCTGTACTACTTCTCCCTCCTTAAGCCTGGAACCAGACATATTTCCAAGAAACATGGTTCCTTTTGCTGAAGATGGCATTTAGAAACCAAGGTCTAGTCATTGTGACTAAGATGTCACTGCTTTTTGATCCTCTTGAGTAGAGGTTTGGGATAGGTGTCGCCTGACTCATGGGCTGTCTTGTCAGCCTTAACATCCTGGCCTGGAATTTCTGGGGGACGATTGTAATTTATATTCATCTGGGAAACAGATTCTAGGGAAGAAGGAGAGTTTTCTCTTAAATCTGAGCTATTCTACTTTTAGAGACTGGATTCTTTGAGGGAAACGGGTAATTTCGGACTATGTTTTTTGTTTTGTTTTTTTGACAAAGTGGATTCATCCCTGTAGGTAGGTATCTGAAGAGAGGCAGAATCTAAGAATAGTAAACAGGAGTGTCGGACAGTGCTTTTAAGATACATCTTTTTCTTTAAATTTAAGCTTTTCCTGTATTCTTGCTGAGGATTTGGATCTGTGATTTGATTAATGTTATTTGTAGGGTTCAGTTTATTATACAGGAAGCAATAATTTCTAAGGGAAATTTTGTTTTAAAAATTGAATTTTAAAATTTAGTTTTGGAACTTACATAATTTAGTACTTACGAATTAGTTGAAATTCAGAGAATATAAAAACTTGAAATGCGTTTTATAATTCTTTAGAGAAAAGACACCCACTTTTCTGGAATTCTTCTAGATCTGCCAAATAGTTTTCCTTTGTCTCTGCTTCTGATTTAAAGATACGGTTGTAATGGTGTATATCCAATAATGGCATATCATTTTAAAATTTTGAGTATCATTCTACAGAAACACGTATATGAGATGTACAGTATCTGTCACTGAAATGAGATAAATTGTAAAGATGTACAATGACACTTTTCAAAGTACTTGACTTTTTAATAAATTCAATTTTATCTTAGCACCACAGAGACCTTCAGATTGGTCCAAAAAGAAGAAAGAACCTTTAGGGAAATTGGCTTCTTTATTTAAACTTACTGTGAAAGTGATCTACTCTTTCCATACTCTGAGCTTCAAGGAAGTACATTCTGATACTCTCCTCACTGTTGGCAACTCAGTCACCAGTATTCTTTCCAAAGTACTTGGACGTATTTCTTTGCCTTCTATGATCCGAAAAATATTTGCAACTTTATCAAGACCTCTGGCATTATTTTATGAAAACTCAAAGTAAGTATTTTTTGACTTAATAGCTTTAAATTAAGCGTCTTGGATATAGGTAGCAAACTTTGGTCATTTTCCTAGCAGCGTGTGGTTACAAATGGTAATCTACAATTTAGTGAAGAGGACAATATACTCTGCTTTTGTTAAAAAGATAGTTCAAATCATACATAAAACGAGGTAGAAATTGTGAGTTTTTAATTTTGTATGGTAGTTCAACCCTCCTTTTCAAAAACAAATTTTTTTAATGTTTAGAGAGTGTGCGTGGTGCAGGGACAGAGGGAGACACAGAATCTGAAGCAGGCTCAGGCTCGGAGCTGATGCTCAGAGCCTGATGTGGGGCTGGAACTCATGAACCACGAGATCATGACCTGCGCTAGTCAGAGACTTAACTTAGCCACCTAGGCACCCCTCAACCCCCCTTTTCAATTTAGTACATCTCTTTTTAGATTTCTTAATACAAATAAATACACCTGTTAAGTGTATGACTTACATGTAGCATATTTGACATGCTACTTTGCCATTAAGTATATGGCGTGCACTTAAAATATTGTATGTATCTTGCACCATACATATAAGAATCTCATTGTCTTTAATGTCTCCATAGCGTTCCATGAAACTTTGTACCCAATTTTTTATTAGTGGACATATGTGTTTTTCCAGCCTGTTCACTCATAACAATATTATAGTTGAACATATTTGTACACACATCAGTGTCCTCATTTCCTACTACGTCTGCAGAACAAGGCCCTAGAAGTTAAATTGTTGGTCCAAATGGTATACACATTTAAATTTGTGAATTATCCTGTAAAAATTTATTTTAATTTACATTATCCTTTACATTTGAATTGAAGCAACCATTGCCTTAAAAAACCATGAAAATATCCCAAATAGCATACTTTTTAAAAAGCAGCTTGAAAGGATTCATTGATGTCTTTTCTGTCAAGCTTATGTGGTTCAATCATAATTGTCCATCTTTTTAAAGTTATATTCATAGAGAAAGTTTCAGGAACAAATTTTACAAAGTACAAAGTAGAACCCTAAATACATCAACTTTTTGTATGTCTTTCAGTCTTTAAGTTTCATCAAAAATAATTTATGCTTTTTAAAAAAGGTACAATAACAAGTAAACTAGTATTAGTAGTTTGAGGTCTATTCCAGATGTTTTTCTTGGACTACTTTTTTAAATATAGGTTTGTTTCATGCTTAATGTTTGGTAATTTGACATTTTTTAGATGAAGATTTGGGGCACCTTTTAAAATCACTACACATGTCTCATTTTTATGGCTGTATTATGTATTTTTAGGCTTAACTTTCTGAAATGTAAGTGGTACTCTTGTGTTTTTCTTCCCAGGCTTGATGAAGTTCCTAAAGTGTATAGTTGTATGAGCAACAAGGTAAAAATAGACAATTGTCTATAAAACATAGCTTCATGAAGAAAAAATGTTAGAGTTCAGATAGTTGTCTTCCTTACATATACTTCTGATTTTTAAAAGGTTTATATATTTTCAGTTTTAATAGGCATTTAATAACATGACATGGACACATTCACAAGATAGTTTTTAAAGAAGAATAACATTGCTTTAAATTCATAGACCTTATTAACTCTTATCCCTTTTTATAGGAGAGTATTTATAGGTAAAACTTGTGTAGCCAGCTGTTAATCTCTGTTCATGAGAAAACAATTTTTTCTGTTAATGGAAAATAAGCTTGACATCAAATCTTATATCAATAATTAATTTCACCTGACAGTTTGTCAGTTTATATAATAAACCTGTATTTAAGGAAATAGGTGCTTTAAAAACCATTTGAATTGTAAAAATTGAAGAAGTGGTAGCATGTTGTGAGTTGCTTAATTTATAATTCTTTGTGCTTTTATCTTTACTGTTTTAAAAGCACATTTCCAAATGTTATCCTAACAAAATTTTCCTTTTTCCTAGTTAGAAAAGCTATTAGGAGAGATAATTTCTTGTCTGCACTTCAGCTACACTGGAACTTATGACAGCGAACTTCTTGAACAGATCTCTCCATTATTATGCATAATATTTTTGCACAAGAATAAACAGATTCGAAAACAGAGCGCTCAGTTCTGGAATGCCACATTTGCTAAAGTGACGATGTTGACTTATCCTGAAGAGTTAAAGTATGCTAATAACCTATTTCATACAGTTACTGTGATATGTAAATTGATATTTTTGTTTTAAAATGAATTTTTCTTAGAGGAATCATTGCAGAGGATTCCTCAATTGAAATGTTATTTTGAGGATGTGGTAATTACTAAACTTTATTTGGTTTACTTTGGTCCTTCGAGTAACCTTGGTTTTAGGAACATAAAAAGCAATTTAAAACTTTCCTTGATAAAAGAAATACAAAGGACAAGAAATTGACGGTTATTACATCTGGGTGATGTGTACATGGGTATTTAATGTAAAAGTCTACTCGTGCTTGAAAATTTTGTATGATACAAATTTGGAAACTTTTTAAATAAGAGAATTTGGGAACTGAAGAATGTAGCAAAGAAACTAAATGTACTGTCTACATTTCTCCTAGTTGTGTGTGTATATAGAGAAAGTCTTTAAACTCGATGTATTTTGTCACTTTAAAATTGTAATTAAAGTGTCCTTATTAACATGTCGTTGGTATTCACCAGTATTACTTGACTCAAGGTATATATGTTTATGTACTTTTTTAAAGACCAATATTAAGACAAGCCAAACAGAAATTTCTGCTCCTCTTGCCTGGTTTGGAAAATGTTGAATTTATGGAGGAATCCAGTGGCCCATACTCAGATGGAGTAAGTTGGGATTTTTTTTATTTCTCAGTGTTGTTCATTTATTCCATTTTCGTGTAATTTTTTAAAAGACAAAAACCTAGGGATACCTGGGTGGCTCAGTCAGTTGAGCGTCCAGCTTTGGCTGCCATCATGATCTCGCGGTTTGTGAGTTCAAGCCCCGAGTTGGGCTCTGTGCTGACAGTTCGGAGCCTGGAGCCTGTTTCAGATTCTGTGTCTCCTTCTCTCTCTGCCCCTCCCCCACTCATGCTCGCTCGCGCTCTCTCGCTCTCTCTCTGCCAAAATTAAACATTAAAAAAAAATTTTTTTTTAAAGACAAAAACCTAAAATATGTTACTGACTTAAGTAAAACTTGAACATAAGAACATCATAATACAGGATTTTTGTATAACCTCAGTTGTCTGGCTTGAATACTTTTTTTTTTTTTAATCTGAGTGTAACTGACATACAATATTGTGTTTCAGGTTTACGTCTTGGTGATTTGATATTTTTGTGCATCATGAAACAATCTTCATGATAAGTCTAGTTATCATCTGTCCTGCAAAGTTATGACAGTATTATTAACTATTCCCTGTGCCGTACATCACATCCCTGTGATTTATTTATTTATTTTTATATGTTTATTTTGAGAAAGAGTGTGGGCGGGGGGGAGTAGAGGGAGAGAGAAAATCCTAAGCAGGCTCCACACTGTCAGTGGAGAGCCTGACGTGGGGTTTGATCTCATGAACTTTGAGATCCTAACCTGAGCCGAAATCAAGAGTCAGATGCCTAACCAACTGAGCCACCTGATTGCTCTGATTCGTGTATTTTATAACGGGAAGTTTGTACCTCTTAATCCCCTTTGCCTGTTTCATTTGCTCCCACATGATCCCTGCTCTGGTGTCCAGCAGTTTGTTTCCTGTCTTTGAGTTTTTCTGTGTTGTTTGTTCATGTTATATTTTAGATTGTACCTATTAGTGAAATCATACAGTATTTGGCTTTGTCTGAGATTTTACTTAGCATAATATTCTCTAGGTTAATCCATGTTGTCACAAAGGGCAAGATTTCACTCCTTTTTATGTTTGAGTGATATTTCATCATGTGTATATATCTTTTTTTTTTTTTTTTGTATATATCTTCTTTATCCGTTTATCCATTTATTTTTCATTGATCACTTAGGTTATTTCCGTATCTTGGTTATTGTAAATAATGCTGCAGTGAAGTTGAGGGTGCACATCTCTTCAAATTGGTGTTTTTGTTTTCTTTGGACAAATACCCAGAAGTAAAATTGCTGGATTGTATGGTAGTTGTATTTTTAATTTCTTGAGGAACCTCCATACTGTGTTTTATAGTGGCTGTACTAATTTACATTCCACCAATAGTGCAAGTGTTCGCCTTTGTCCACACTTTTGCTAACACGTGTTATTTTTTGTCTTTTCCATTAATAGTCACTTTTACTGGTGTGAGGTGATATCTCATGTTTTGTTTGCATTTCCTTGATAATTAGTGATGTTGAGCATTTTCTCATGTGCCTGTTGGCTATCTGTATATCTTTGGAAAAATACCTATTCAAGTCCTCTACCCATTTTTTATTTGGGATTTTTAGAAATATTAAGTTGTTTACTAACCCCTTATCAGAAGTATGATTTGCAAATATCTTCTTCCATACAGTAGGTTGCCTTTTCATTTTGCTGATGCTTTCCTTCATTGTGCAAAAGTTTTTCCATTCGATGGAATTTCATTTATTTTAGCTTTTGTTGCCCGTTGACCTGAAATACTTTTATGATTTAAGGGCATTAAATTTCACTATAGATTCTCATGTAAATAGTCTGGTTTTTGTTCATTAATTATCTTTTTTGAACTATGGCATTTCATATATATTCCTTTGCAAATGTTGTAATTATTATAATACATGGTTAAGTGTTACTTCAGATAAACCAAAATAATAATTATTGGTCCATGTCTAAGCAAGAGCTACCCTTCATTTTTCTCAGTTCTTTCCATCAAATCCCTCATTCCTTCTGTCAGAAAAACACATATTTGTTGTCACACACCCACTTGAAACCAGGGTACTTTGGCCAGTAACAATTACTGTCTGAGGATCAAGGAGTAAAGACATGGGTACTGCATGTCCACAAGGTACCACATTCTTAGACAACTTTGTTTCTGTTCAGCAACAACAGATGGAGTCTAGCTGTTCTTTGTTTAGAACCTGTAAGAGAAAAGTTAATGGCCAACTGAGTACTCTAGTGTTAGTTCTTGGCCAATCATGTATACCTTATTGGTTGTATGATGTTTAAAGTTTCATGGCTGTGATTTTTCTTCTTAGAAATATTTTCAGTAATTGGAAGGGTCTTTGAGTCCAGTAACTTGATTCATTTTAAGTGTTTATATGATGTATCTTATTCTTAGAATTTGTAAAATTCTCAAAGCATTCAGATTTTATAAAATTTCTAAAAATGGTGCACAAGAGCTGTGTAGGTTAGAAATGTCAAATCTGTTTGATGTTGAATTATACAATGGCTCTTTTCTTTGACATGACTTTAATAAGTTTGAATAATGAGAAAGAATTTTAATATTTGAAATGAGCATTTATTACACTAGAATTTTCAAAGCATGAAAAGGAGAAGTAGAGCATTTGTACTTTTTAGCAGTTTTAATTTTGGGGCGCTTGGATGGCTCAGTTGAGCTTCTGACTTCAGCTCAAGTCACGATCTCATGGTTTGTGGGTTTGAGTCCTGTGTTGGGCTCTGTGCTGACAGCTCAGAGCCTGAAGCCTGCTTCATATTCTGTGTCTCCCTCTCTCTCTGCCCCTTCCCCACTTGGCACGTGCACACTCACTCTCAAAAGCGTTAAAAATTTTTTTAATTGTTTTATTTTTAATAAAACAGACAGAGAATTCACAGTTAAATATGAAGATAAGTGGCATGGAAAGAAAATCAAGTGGAAAAAGAGATTCTTTTTTGGCACAAACAAAGGATGCGAAAGAAAATATGAAACCACCAGGCCAAGTATGTTTTTCCAAAATTTATTTAATAGAACTTTTAGACTATATGGTAGCTTGAGAATGTATAACTTCTAATTGGAAGAAAAAGCTACTAAAGGCTAAATAAAAGGATTAAAGAAGAATTAGAGAGTTTGGTCTAAAAGAACTTAGGATAGCATGGAAATCTAGAAACTTTGGGAGATGATTCATTCTTCCTGAGGTTTAAGTCTGTTTAATATGTAGCATCCATTAAGTATAGTTAATTCAGGCACCTATCCATTAAGTATGGTTAATCCGTTAAGTTCCTTGAAATGGAATCAACTATAGGTATGAATAATTATAGAATAGGTAGCATCAGAGACTGTTTTAGAACTTCTGGTAAAAGAGAACACAGAGGTAAGACATCTAAATCTAAAACTCATAATCTTAACTAGTTGCCAGTCAACTGATCTTCAGACAATAATTGTCTCTTCCGTGACTTCCAATAAGGATATTCTGGAGTCTTGAAACCATGGCCTTTGGCAAAATGAAAGAATGTTATGTTTTAAGGAATGACTCCAATACAGTCAGGTAGCAACTATGATATAGAATGAAAACAATTGCATTGAAAAATAGTAAAAGTAACAGTAGCAGTGTTCTTGGTCTGTAGTGCATATTTTTTTGGCAACTTTTACTTGACTAGTTTATGCTTCAGCTTGAGAGCTGGTGATACACTCTCTTGCCAAACCATTTGATTTTCATATGTTGTCCTGAAAACCATATTTGCCTGTGCTTTGTTGGTAACTTGCCTACTTTTTAAAAAGGTGTAATAATTTTTACTTTCCGAATTTTTTTTAGAGGTAGAATGAAAGCGAGCGACATTGTACTAATTATTAACCAAGGATATCATATAGATTTGAATTTCAAACTTCTTAGTCATTATTGAAGACCTTTTCTAGAGGGCTAGAAGAGAGATTGGTACGTTTGCTTTTTTAAAATTTGCAGTTGAAATTAGAGTCGCCTTCTCCAAAAACAAAGAGTGAAATGCCTTTGGAAGAAGAAAAGGCTGTCGACTTTGTGTTTATACCTTCCGAAGGAAAAGAAGCAAAGGAAAGAATACTAACTGAACATCAGAAAGAAGTACTCAAAACAAAGAGGTTTGTAGTCCTTTTATCTTGAATTAGATATTCTGTATTCACATTTAGATGTCGTGCAGCAATTATAACTTTCTGCTTAGAACTGAGGTACTGTATGTAAAATCTGTATTTTAATGCCAGAAAATATGTGCCATACATGGTTGCATTTCATAATGCATATGGTAACTTAGTTATGTACCAAATATTTCTGAATTCAGAGGTGAATCATTAATGGAGGTATTGTTGGAGGAGAGGATAGGGAAGATGATTTCATGGAAAATAAGCATCTAAGCCTTGATTTTATATTGTTCTTAAAAGACAATTAGATGTACAGTTTTAAGTTTAATTTCTAATTGTAGAAATGTCGCATTTTGAAGTTACTTATGTAAGATCTTTTTTAGGTGCGATATTCCTGCCATGTATAATAACCTGGATGTTTCACAGGATACTTTGTTTTCTCAGTATACTCCTGAAGAGTCTTTGTAAGTATGGAAGATGTTGAAGTAACTGGTTTTCTAATTTTTAATTAAAAGTAATTTATGGGCAGCTGGGTGGCTCAGTTAATTGTCTGACTCTGATTTTGGCTCAGGTCATGATCTCACAGCTCGTTGTTTTGAGCCCCACATCGAGCTCTGAGCTGACACCAGGGATCCTGCTTGGGATTCTGTCTCTCCCTGACTCTCTGCCTCTCCCCTACTCTCTTTCTCTCTCTCTAAAAAGAATAAATAAAATTTTTAAAAACAGTATTTTAATTTGCACATTTTTATTTCAGGGAAGTTCCTACTTTAACTGAAAAATCAAAGGAAGATTCCAAGGTGATATTTAAGGTATATTTGGTATTTCATATTTTAGGGTTTTTAGAATTGCCATTCCATTATGAAGTCTTGTGTATTAATTTTAAGATGTATTGCATAATCTCTTAACTCTTATTGGCAGACTTTGGCAGAATTGTAGTCATTGTATTTGTGGGTATTTGTGTGTTTAAAATAAATATATTTGGCTTTTTTAAATATTTATAATTAGAAACACAAATTAACGGGTGGCTACCACCACCTTTGGAATATTTGCAAAATATTGAAAGTCAAGTGTTACCTTTTGAGTTACTGAAGTTTTATACTAAGATATCCTCACAAAGTCAGACTTATTTGCAGACTAATCTATATATGTGTGTGCTTTTCTGTGCAGGAGGAACAAATGGAGAGTGACATTGTCATTCCTCAAGATGTCACAGAAAACTGTGGTATGGATGAACATCCTGAAAAGGGTTCCCTTTCAAATAATGAGAGTGGTTCTATTGAAGAAACCAGCGCAGACATACTGAGCAGTAATAATGATGCCAGAAAGAAAGCTTTAATTTCATCAACGAAAACACCAACTGAATATGCATCTAGTGCAGAAAATACTTTTGGTGTCAACAGTAGCTCAGTTTCTAATGTCATCATTTCTGGAACTCCCCCACAGCCTACAAGTCGGAGGCAAACTTTTATTACTTTGGAGAAGTTTGATGGTTCAGAAAATAGACCTTTTAGTCCATCTCCCTTAAATAATATGTCATCAACTGTTACAGTGAAAAATAACCAGGAAAACATGAGTAAAACAGATATTCCATCAAAAACAAAGAAAAGAGAAATAGCTCTTGTAAAATCTGACTCTGAAAAAATAGTGCATGGAATTAAGAGATCAAGCCGAAAGTCGAGTAAAGGTGAACAAACTGGGAATAAAAGGTCTAAGCTCTTAATGAGATCTGAGCAGGAGAAAAATACTCAGGAATCTGTTGATGGAATGGTAGCCTTAGAAAATAACCAACCTGGTTTGCTTAATCAGACAGAATGTATGTTAGATAATAACCATACTCATCTCTCTGAATCTGCAATGGAGTATGAGGATACGGTGCTTAAACCAACAATAGAAAATGCAGTGTTATTAGAAAACAGTACTGTAGAAGACAAAACATTAGGAATTAATTTAGAATCCAAAGAAAATACACCCCCAACTGTAACACCAGCAGATCAAATAGTAGATGACGATAGTACTGTTCAGATAACTCCAAGCCAAAAAACCCTTAGACGATCGTCAAGGCGACGTTCAGAAATAGCAGAGCCCACCACTGACAGCCAAGAGAAAGAAAATAATCAAAAAAAAGAGAGACGTAAAGAAGAAGAAAAACCTCTTCAGAAGAGCCCATTGCAGGTAAAAGATGACTTGTTACTTAAGCAAAAACTGATTTCTGAACAAACTGTGCAGGAAAATGTAGAGAAAGGAACTAACTTACATGAGAAGACTTTTGGGGAAACCAGCACTAATGCTGAAATTGATGAAAGTAAAAGAAAGCTAGACCTTGAGAATATTAAATCTGAGGGCGACGGTGCTCAGGACATTGCAGAAAAGTCCTCTGAAAAACCAGTAAGTGGACGAACACGGTATCAAACAAGAAGAGCATCCCAAGGTTTACTATCCAGCATTGAAAACTCAGAATCTGATAGTTCTGAGGCAAAAGAAGAAGGTTCTAAAAAGAAGAGATCTGGAAAATGGAAAAACAAAAGCAGCGATAGTGTTGACATTGAAGATCAAGAAGAGAAAGTGGTAAAACAAGAATGTATAAACATTGAAAACCAGACACTTGATTGTAAAGCAAATTCTGACGTAGACCGAGACATAAAGTCTCAGATTTGTGAACAAAAAGATGAGAGTAGTGTAACTCTTGAAGATTCTACAGTATCTTCAGATTTATTGCAGGTTTCTGATGATGTATCAAATACTTACGAGGGAAAAATCAAAACCAACAAGTGTGCAGAATATTCTTTTTCAAACCCATCAGTGCCAGAATCAAATCTCAGGACTAGAAATGCCAGTAAGAGATTACAAAAACGAGATTCTGTAGAAAATAACAGTGTGGGAGAATCTTCAAAAATAGGGACATCAGACATTTCTTTGCTTTCTGAAAAATCTTCTCAAACACTTGAATGCCAACATAAGAGAAGTAGGAGGGTAAGGCGATCTAAAAGTTGTGAGTGCTGTGGAGAAAAATCACAACCTCAGGAAAAGTCACTCATTGGGTTAAAGAATATGGAAAATTACGATGTAAAGGTCACTGAAACAAAAAAGACAGACATGCAAACAGCTGTACCTGTATCAGAAACTTCTAAAGTTAATCTGTACTCGGAGGTAAAACTTTCAGATGAGCATCATGCTGTGAATTTTCATTTGGGTCTCAAGGAGGAGAATGATACTGTTAATGATTCGTTAGTCATATCTGAGACTGAGTTCAAAGAAGATAATGTCCAAAACCTTCTTCCTTCCGAAGTAGTGAATTTTGAACAAGAAACTTGTGATACGAATTCTGCAGAAGCAACATCTCTTGAGAGCCAAGGGCCGTCCAATAAAAAATGTAAAACTGTTGGCCCATCTTTAGATGATTCCAGAGATAATTCACTGGAATATTCTACTTTGGAGATTAACAAAGAAAAGCCAGAGGCTGTCCTGGAGAAGGAACTAACAATAGAGAACATTGCCAGTGTTGAAACAAATGCATGTGAAGCTGAAGCAATATTTAATCCAGAAGTAGTAGAAGCTGTTGAATTGGATACAGAAAGTGATCAATCTGAAGCAGGCTTATCTGAACAAAAGGATGCCAAAACTGTTGTTTTTGAAGAAGAGGTAATGGAGATAAACAGTGAAAGATGTGATAACTCTGAAGCAGAGGCAGCTGAAGAACCGAATGCCGAAGAAACAGTAACTAAAGAATTTAATTCTGGTATTGGTTATTCTGATGATACCACACCTATAAAAGTGAGTGCTCAGGCAGAGATACCTGAACAAACAGCACTTGGGGAATTAGATGAAGGAAGTGATGAATCTAGTCCAAACTCATCTGAAGAAATGAATGCTAAAATGGAAAATTATGAAGAGACAGTGATTAGTGAGGTAAATGCTGAAGCTGACCAAGTCAGTGAAACAGAGGATGGGGACTTGACGACTAAAATATCTACTAAGCTTGTACAGGCCAATACAAAGACATTGACTATGGGAATCGACAGCTTTGTTTTCAACACCCTTGAGATGAGTATTGAAGAAGGAAAGGTGGACTCTAATAAAACTGAAGCAAATATTGAACTTAGTAAGTCTGAAGAAACAACATTAGATGACAATCAAATGGTAGAAGGGAATGATGAAATTTTACAAGAAATTCACCATACTTCAGAGAAAGTGGAGGAAACCTCACAGTCTCTGACATCTGAAACAGCCATCTCCGAACTAATAACAGAAGACAATAATGCATCTCCTCAAAAATTAAGGGAACTTGATCCTTTACTTCTATCAGCAAATGGCAGTCCTAGTGGCATGCAGACACGCTGTGTCTGGTCTCCTTTGGCTTCTCCATCCACCAGCATTTTAAAGAGAGGATTAAAAAGACCACATGAAGATGAGATATCGTCACCTGTTCACAAGGTAGGGGAATTGAGGTTGAATATTAATTAGCCCATATTTACTTTGAGTATTTTGGTCATACAGTGACACCTGTTGAATGACAGACTATTAGGCCACTTATTTTTGAATGTTTACCAAGGTGACTAGGGAAAAGGGCAGGCAGAAGGAAAAGTGTTGATAAAAGTGGACTTAGATCTGTCTTTACTTGAGGACACTGAAGATTTTCAGCCATGTACATTTTTCACCTTTTGCAGAATTGGTGAGGATTTCTCATAATTTTTTTGTTTGTTTTGTTCATAACATGAGGAAGCATTTAGAAATGGTGGTAAAACAGCTTTAGTTAGCATTTACTGTGTGGTAGGACATTGTATGGTCTGTTTCACATTGAAGTGTTTATATAAACTCATTTCCAGACCTTACAACGAAAAAGTCTCAGGCTGTGCCTTTATCAATTTCTGGATGGGATTGCATTTCTAATTTTATTTCCCCATCTTCACTAAAGTCACTCCTTTAGTTTGTGAAAATCGATTATCTGTGTATCTGATTTAGCTCCTGACCCTATAACTTACACATAGTTTGTTGATTGAATAAATTAAAAAAGGAAAAGTTACACATGCTTACATAGCTGAGCTTGTCCTCTGCTTAGCAAAGGAGTTCTGAAAAGGTATGATGTGAGCATTCTTTAACTTTAAAATTGAATCTGCCATTTACTGCAGAATATGTGTGTTTATATATACAAACATGCTTTATAGACCTAAGATATACTTAATTTTGCCTTTAGCAAGGACATTGTGAAGACTTCTCAAATACACCAAAAATTCTTACACTGACAGTTCGGTTTTTTGGTTTTGTTTTGCTTTGCTTTTATTTTGAGGCTGTGTGTGTGTGTGTGTGTGTGTGTGTGTGTGTGTGTGTGTGTGTGTGTGTGTGTTTTGTAAGTATCTTAAGTTTAATTAAGTTGTCCATAGAAGTCTTTGAAAAGTATGAAGATAGAATGCTTTTTCTTCAGTATAATTTATTTTTCTTCTGTATATATATTTTAGATTGGTGATAAAAGTTAACTAGTTATGTTTTGCTTGATAGTACCTCATATTTAATTTTTATGTAGGCAATAGTAAGACATTGTAGTTTCCTATAGCAAATACATACAGAATCTGCCCATTCTTGGGCATACATATATATATATATGTATGTGTATGTATATATATATATATATATATATATATATATATGTATATATGTATGAGGATTTCTCATGATAGTTTTTTTGTTTTGCTCATAACGTGAGGAAGCTATATATATATAGTTAATGGCATAAATGCTCTATTGTGTATTTATATCAAATAGCTGAATGAATGAACACATCATAAGAGTTTAGTAGAAGCTAAAATGACTTCATGCTGGGACTAAGAAAGACAAAAATTGCCACTCAGTTGCTGTGGTTCTGGTATCCTCAAAGAGTTTAGAACAGAGGTTAGTAAGACACACCAGAGCCCAGTTAGTACCATTTCTACCTCTTTACCTTATTTTTTTTAAGTTACTGTAGTAAGCCTACAAAGTAAGTAGAATTTGATGATACAATTTCAACTGCTGCATACAATTTCATTGTTTCTGCCACTGTCCCTGTTTCAGTCTTTGTTGGTATATATTATGTAGAGACTATTTAGAACATGGATGATTGGAATGATCTGTGGTATTAAGTAATATCTATGAAAGCAGCCATTAGGAAGAACTACAGCAATGTGCAGTTGGCTTCTACTGAAGTAAATTAAGCTTCTAAACCCACATTCTATTTCAGGGAGGCCTGATAATGAGAATTTATGGTGTGAATTTTTTTTAACTTTAATTATGTTAAATAAAAACATGACCTGTGTTTTCAGGTTCGCCGTGTCTCCTTTGCAGATCCAATATACCAAGCAGGATTGGCAGATGACATTGATAGGCGATGCTCTATCGTTAGATCCCATTCTTCAAATAATTCTCCCACAGTAAAAAGTGTTAAAACTTCACTTACACAATCTAAGGTAAGCTGTAGGCTTTGAAATATGCATATATGTATTCAGGCATAGAAATGAGTTAAGTATAATTTGTCTTAAAAATAGTAAAGAACAAAATTTCTTTGGTTTGGATGTATTGTTTTGTCTGTGACATGGTAAGCAAACACGAAGAATGGGAAGAGACAGTAAGACAGCAAGTAATTGATTAGGTAATAGTTGATTACATTTTTTCATTTTCTCAAAATTTTAGGAAATTACTGCAATCTAAGTAATAAAATTATAAAATTAGAGTTTCTAGGGTTCTGAGTGAGTTTTTTTTTTCTCTTCTTTCTTCTGTCTAGCATAATGCCACTTCAACCAAAGGATTTCTGTCCTCAGGATCACGTAGCCCTAAATTTAAGAGCTCAAAGAAGTGTTTAGTAAGAAGTGCTTTAGTTTTCATGCAACTTTATTTTTCATGTTCAGTCAGGTGACCTCTGTTTAACGGCTTTTGAAATTTATTCTAAGATTACAGAAATGGCTAAAGAACCTGTGCCGTGTCCAGCAGAAAGTGTTTACCCAGCTTTGGTGAACTGTGTGGCTCCAGTTGATATCATTTTACCTCAGATTACATCAAATATATGGTAAGGAGTTATTTATACTGGTCTAATACTTCAAGATGCCACTTGTTTAAGAGGAAAAGTTAAATGAGGTTCTCCTATTTAGAACTGATTTACATGCACTTTCACACATTTTATTTTAAAAATAAAAATTTATCTGGGAAGATGAGGCAGATAGGGCAATCAGAGAAGCATCTATCATAATTAACTAATGTCTAAGATAATTGTGCTCAATATTTGCCAGGTGCTATGCTGAACTCTTTGCATATGTTCTTATTTAATCCTAATTATAAGTCCCATAAGGAGTATATTTATTATTTTCCACTTTATAAGATGAAGTTTACAAAAGTTAATCCACCAAAGTCAGGTAGCCATTAAATCATAATGTAGGTGAAATCTGACTGACACACATTGGGTTTAGTCTGTGTCCACTGCTATTGCTTAAGCTGGACAAACATGTCAAATTCAAATTTTGTTTTAACTTAAATGTACATGTGGCTATCCTCAGAGTGGGTTAAGTGTGCCTGTATAAATGCAGTTATGACTGAGCATAAGTCAGGAAATTCAACTGGATAGGCCATCACAAATAGAATAACTATAGAGTTGCCTGGTTGGCTTAGTCAGTTAAGTGTCTGACTTTGGCTTATGTCATGATCTCAAGGTTCTTGGGTTAGAGCCCCACATCAGGCTCTGTGCTGACAGCTCAGAGCCTGGAGCCTACTTCAGCTTCTGTGTGTGTGTGTGTGTGTGTGTGTGTGTGTGTGTGTGTGTCTCTGCCCCTTCCCCATTTGAGCTCTCTCTCTCAAAAATAAACAAACTTTGGGGTGCCTGGGTGGCTCAGTCTGTTAAGCATCTGACTTCAGCTCAGGTCTTGATCTCATGGTTCATGAGGTCAAGCTTTGCATTGGGCTCTGCGCTAACAATGCAGAGCCTGCTTGGGATTCTCTCTCCCTCTGTCTCTTCCCCTTCCCCCACTCGTGCTCTTTCAAAATAAATAAGTAAACTTTAAAAGATAAGTAAACATTAAAAAATAGCTATAAAACTATATGATGACGTATTTCTCCTTTTTCTCTTACCTCTTTAGGGCAAGAGGACTGGGACAGCTCATTAGAGCTAAGAATATAAAAACAATTGGTGATTTGAGTACTCTTACAGCATCTGAAATAAAAACTCTTCCTATCCGTTCTCCAAAAGTGTCCAATGTAAAAAAGGCTCTCAGAGTTTATCATGAGCAACAGGTAAACTTCAATGTTAATAAATCATGTACAGATAAATGATTTAGCAATACAATTACAGAAGTTTGTACTGTTGCTTAAAAACTCATTTTATGTCACCTCCTCTCCACCCCCCCCCCACCCCCCGCCCCCAGGTAAGAGTAACTTAGAAGGTCACTTTATAATTTTATAGACAAAGTTGGCTTCTTGAGTTTGTATACTGTCTTTGTGTAATGCATCTCTTCTTCAGTTCTCCTACCCCCTTGTCTCATTCGTTTCCACCAAATTCGTGATTGTGGTTCTGTGGCTGCTATTCCTAAAACCTGGTCATTCAAATCTAAACATTGTAATAAAAATCTTGCAAATTTGTAGTCAACAGTACTTTGGTCTTGATATCCAAGACGACTGGGACTAATTTTTCTTGCTCTTATCAACTTTCTGCACATATTTTGGCTTATAGACATTTTTGAAGATTGTCCACCCACCCCCCCCCACCCCCCCGCCTGCCCATAATATATACAGAAGATTCTGTATATTATTTCAGAAGGATTTAGATTGTACTGAAACCCATTCAGAGACCCTTTATGTGTCCATTGAGATTATGCAAAATTGTGAATAAATGTGGGGGGGGAGATGTTAAGATTGAAAAACCAGTGTTTATGTTAGAATTTCTGAGACTGCACCTTACTACTGAAGACTTCTATTTTCTTGAAAGTCTTTGATTGAAAGATTATTTGTGATCTTTAAAAACCTGTTAAAAAAACAAACAAACAAAGACTATATTAGTAATTTTCAGTCTCAAAGATCAGGAGCTCAGTATCTGAAGTATACTCAGTGGTCTGTGGGCCCTGGGATTTGTCTCTGAAAATTAACATTTTTTAAAAGTGGTTTTATTGAAATACATTGATATACTGTAAGGCCCATCCAGAGCACACAATTGATTTTTAGTATATTCACAGAGTTACACAGTTGTCACCATGATCTAATTTTAGAGCATGTATTACCTCCCCAGAATGAAATCCTGTATAGCCCTTAGCAATCACTCCTCATTCTCACCCCCCCACTGATTTTTTTTTCTCTATAGACTTGCCTGTTGTGGGCATTTCACAAAACTGTGTTCATGAAACCTGTGGTCTTTTGTGACTGGCTTCCTTGAGCATAATGTTTTCAAAGTTCACATGTATCAGTATTTCATTCTTCTTTATGGCTAAATAATATTCTATTGTATGAAAATATAAAATCTTCATATAAATTCTGTATGTTATTTAAAGTTTAGAAATCTCTTCCTTGGGTTTTCTTTTCCCATGCTTCTAAACTTGGGAAATATAATGTAATTTTCTTGGCTATCATGGATTTCTCTTAAGAAGTCCATTAGAAAATATGAATTCCTAATCAGCTCTTTGAGAAAACACTTTGTAATCCTGCTTTTTGTGTCGTAAGTAGAACATAGTTTCTTAGCAGTATTATTAGCTAAGTTAATAGTCATGTGATAGGCTGGGAAACATACTATGTCAGATTTTTTTCCAGCTTTAGTGTTTTTTAGTCGTTTTAAAAACAACTTTCCAATTTGTTGATTTTGTTTTTTTTTTTTACTGGCCTGAATGTATAATCAAGGTAAAGTCTCGTGGACTAGAAGAGATACCAGTTTTTGATATTTCTGAAAAAACAATAAATGGAATACAAACTAAATCTCTCCCTTCTGATGAAGAAAGACTTGCCTCAGGTATATTTTAACAAAGTGGGACAATTTTATTTATAGGATCAGCTAACTTGAAGAAATATTGTTATTGTTCTAGTTTTAATTTGACCATGCTCTGTTAATTTGACCAGTTTTTGTGGTGTTGTGCTAGTGGCCAGGTGCATGAGAAAGCAACTGATTTGACTTCAAGTATGCCTAGTTGTTTTTATCTAATTGTTAACTGCTATTCCATCAAGGTCTTAAATAGGGATATAAACTAAACATTGTGTTCCAGTTACGCTGTTAATAAAAATGAAATTGCCTGACCATTTCTTTAATGGCACAGAACAAACTATGGTAGATATTTCTGTTGGCCTTTTCCTTTTGAGGAGCAGGGATACAGCCTGCACTCCCAACTTAAATCCTAGGTACTTAAACTTTGTATTAACGTAAAAAGAGATATATACAACTTAATTTTTATCTCGGATAAATTGTGCTTTTTTTCTTTTTCTTTTTAGATTTAATTGATCCTGTTGCTTTAGAAACTTCATTACCTAAAAATCTTATGGCACAGATTAGTGCACTTGCTGTTCAACTGGATTCAGAAGATCTCCATAATTATTCAGGAAGCCAGCTGTTTGAAATGCATGAGAAACTTGGTAGCATGGCAAACTCAATAATAAAAAATTTGCAGTCACGCTGGAGGTCACCAGCCCATGAAAATTCCATTTAGTATCTTAAGAGAAAATTGAAGGTTTTTTGTTTTTTTAACATCACTGGATTTTTTTGATTCATAAAATAAGTTCTGAAATACAGCACAGTTTCAGTCTGACTGTTTGCAAAGTTGATATTTCAAACCCTGAAGGGCTGTGACTTATTACGTAAGTTCAGTTTGTAAGTTCATATGTAAAATTTTTGTTCATACATTTTCTTGGCTGCTATGCATAGCTTTTTGAAAAATTTAAATACCTTGCTGAAACCTGAAAAGCAAAAACTAGAAACAAAAGCATTTTATTTTACACGTCTTAAACTCCTGGATATTCTGATGAAATGTTCATGTAAAATACATTATTTTAAGTAAAATTGAACATTTCTATTTGAATTTTTGCTGAACTGGTAAAACTGTTTATACTTTTTTTTTTTTTTTAATTTATATTTGTTGTGCCTGAGGTTTAAGAAATTTGTTCTTTGTAGAACACCTCAAAGGAGATGCAGAAGAATTGAAATGTTTTTTCGCAGATGTCAATTTTGGACACATTTCAAAAAAATACCAAAAGTTGCAACTTTTGGGGTTAATATATTAAAGCCGAATTTACTAAAATTCCATTCATTTGCATTAGCAAATATTTGTGCAACAGCATTGGTGAAAATTTAGTCGTTTGAGACCTACCCCATTCATTTTAAAATGCATGACTATTTGTACATTATGTATAGATTTAAATGTTTTTAATTTATAAATTTCAGCCTTTGTTAATGGCATGAATTTTCCTGCAGCTACTTGTGAATACCTTTGTTTAATAGAAACCTATTTTGTATATATTAAATGCTGAGAGATCAGTATGGACAGTTAGAAGTGATTTGTGGGCTTGCTGCAGATGATTGTAGGATTCTGTATCTACAAATACAAATAGTTTTGTACTTAGTAGTCTTAGTAAAAACATGAGTTTATTTTCTAAAGTAACCAGAATGAGTTATAGAAATGAGAAAGTGTTACATAAGAACTTTGCTATTCATACCTATACTTTTTTTTTTTTTTTTTTTTTTTGGAAGGAGGGTGTCCACCACTAGAAAACGTGCTTCATCACATTTCTTTTTAATGGAGAGTTAGTATGACTATTTTTGTTACAACTTGGACTATAAGAAATCTAGACTTTATCTGCTCTTTTCACCTATACCTAAAGCAAACTTGGAAGAAATTTGAAATTGTTCTTTTGAAATATGTATGTTTTGCATAGTTTAAAAGAATAGGGTGTATATAATTAAAACGTTTGTAAATTTTACCATCTAGTATTAGTGCCTGACTTCCCACATTTGTTTCGTCTCTTCACAGTGAGAATATCTCATTTGCTCTCTGAATAGAATGAGTGAGTGACCTCAGTTTCATCCTTTATTCAGAACTTAACCAGATTGAAAAGGCACACATTATTCAGCAAGTTACAGCAAGTTTAATCCTTGTGTCTAGTTAATTCTTATAATACTCAGAAGGGGACCACCAGTCAGCCAGCAAAGTTGGTGTCAATTTCATAATTATAAAATAGTAGTTTATATCGTCTCTCTTTTCCCAGATTCTTTTTTATAGTAAAGAGGCACGTAAGTTTTTTTAGTTAACAGATGTAAGAAGGTGTGTGTGTGTATGTGTTTGTTTGGAGAGTTAAAATTGGCTTATTTCTTACTGTGTCTTAATGTTTGTGTTAACTGGTTGGTGAAATGAGTTCTAGGGAACATGAACAGTATAGCAGAAAATGTGACTAAAATGATTATCATTTACTTAAATCACTGAATTTGATACAAGCACAGCTATTAATTTTCAAATGTTATAGTTGCACAAGGATGTATTTTAAAATGTTTTTTGAAGGCAGAAACCAGCTTTCTAAATCTTCATTCCTGATATAGTTGTAAGTGTATATTTGAGGCACCTTAATTTTAATGTTCTTGCCTTAAATGTTTCTGCACATTTTCCCCTGAATGATTCCTGAATAGCAAAAAGTATTAACACTCCTTGATCAGTTTCAGTGTGTTGTTTCACTATTAAAATAACATCAGTTTTCCAGCTATTTTCTAAGGGTTAATAAAACAAATGGCAAATATTAGTAAGAGAATCTAAATGTGATTTCTTATTTTATGCATTTATGAAAAGAATCTGTTGCTTGCAGAAGCATAGTACAATTTATGTTCCAAATGGACTTTGTATAGTGGATTTAAATTTTCAGCATTGCAGTGAGCCCATTCTCAAAATGCTGTGACATTTGAACAAGTTTGAAAGCCATTGTTGAATGGTATGGAGCTTTTGTTCTAATTCCATATTGTCTAAGATGAATCGGGTTTTACACCTTGAAAGTAGTCAGGGATTCTGTTACATTTTAAGAACCATAAAAATGTCAAGCAATTTGGATTATGTTTTGCCTAAAATAAAAGTGGCAGGGCAAGAAACAAAATTAGGGGGAAAATGGGAGAGGGGTGTGTCTTTGTGTGTGTGTGTGTGTGTAAAATTTACAATTAGCATTTTTCTAAAAAATTAAAAAAATTTTTTAATTAAAATAATTAAAAATAAGTGCCATTTAGAAAACCTTTCTTGGAATTTAACAGAAAATGTGAGTGAAAGGGGTCACATTTTCCCTTAATGCCATTCTTTTCCAACTTGACTTTACAACCCAATAAGAAGGGCCTAGTTTCTGTCTTAACATTCTTTGTTATTGATTTTCAGGGAGATACTTTGCAGCTGGGCTAGGAGGTCATAAAATAGCAGCTATTGACAATATTACGATTTTGGTGGAAGGGAGAGAGCTGTTTGCTCAGTAGCACAACCCTTGTCTGTTTTATTCCTAAGCCATCAGAAAGGTTATGTACATTGTATACAAACATTAAAGTTTTGACTTTTAACAGTGCTTCTCAAATTTGGCCTGTATGTATGAAAATGCAGATTATGATTCAGCATTTCTGGGCTTGAGGCCTGATAGTTCATGGCCAAAAATTTCCACATGATCCATACAAATGCTCATGTCTGTGGGTAGGCCTAAGATGCTTCAGGCTGCGAATTAGGTGATAATAACTCAAGCAGGTTTAAATCCCAGGAATTGTTGCTACAAAAGATAAAGATTAGTATTTTTTAAAATAATTTTTTTTCAGATTTATGTTTGGGGGTACAGACTGGTCTTGAAGCCTTCAAATTAAAGTTCAAAGTTTTTTCAAGAGTTAAAGGTAGAATTTTGCCTCATTTGGAGCCTTTTTTAAATATGGAAGATTTACGGTATTGGAGAGATTTATGTTTTTAAGTAGGCAGTTCTATATTTCATATTGTAAAGAACCTTACTAAGCAGATTAGACGATTTGAACCTTTTTCATTAGTGTATGTGGATTATTTTCTCATTTTTCTAATATAAAAGTAAAATTTCAAATATTAGGAATGTATTTAGTCTCTAAATCTTGCCTTCTAAGTTATGGGGCTTCATATTTTACTAATAAACATTGAAAACAGACTACCCCTAATTAAGATTAACTTGGCAGTAAAGTTAGCAGTACCAAAATAAGTCCTAAAAGATGTGAGTTGTCATTTTACTAAAGACTTCTGGTTACTTTGCCATTACATTGTTGACAGTTTGTGTCATCTTAAAATGGTGTTTGAAAAACAAATAATTTTTCCCAAAAAATGAGTTTCTCTGGGCATTGTTATGTTGTGTTTCCCTAACATATTTTAAATACTTTTTGTGTGGATTGCACTCCTTCAGAGCACTTAAGAAAATGTAGCCAGAAGTTAGGTAATGGGTTTTTTAAATTGATTTATCAAAATTTGTTGATTTTTTTTTTTTTTTAATCTGTAAAATAAATCTGGGCTTTGGTTTGCAATGGTCCAGTTGATGATAATGTCTGTTATATGCCAGCCTTTGTATATTGCTTTTTTTTTTTTAATTTTTTTTAAATGTTCATTTATTTTTGAGAGAGAGAGAGCACAAGCAGGGAAGGGCAGAGAGAGACACACACAGAATCCAAAGTGGGCTCCAGGCTCTGTCAGCACAGAGCCCGATGTGGGGCTCGAACTCATGAACTCTGAGATTGTGACCTAAGCCAAAGTCAGACACTTAACTGAGCCACCCAGGTGCCCCTGTATATTGCTTTTTGAAAGTATGTATTAAAATCTGAGTCACGAGGATTTGAAGATCCTTAGATATTTAAGAGTAGAATTGAGTATTCACTCAGTTCTTTAATAGAATGTTAAATTTTATAACATGGTCTTAACCATTTTTTTCTTTAAATACCAAAGAATATTTAAAACCAAACATGAAGTGCCAAGCTGTAAATGCTTACTTTCTTGAAGTATACCATTAGAAGAAAAGATAATCTCTCCCTTTACCTGAGAGTATAAGATTGAAGGCAATATTTTAAATTGATATCACATGGAATAAGAGAAGTATATAGCCTTTTAGTATAGGAACAGTCCTATATACTTTGAAAATAGCTGGTAGTTATCTTACATCCTATACACATAGTACCAGAACTGGTACTAATAAATACCCTGAATAATTGTTTGAGATCTACATTATTTATGGGTTACTCATCTGGCTCGGTCACTGGTAGAGCATGCAACTCCTGAGCTCAGGGTTGTGGGTTCGAGCCCTATGTTGGGTGTACAGATAACTTAAACATAAAATCTTAAAATATATATATACACGTTATCTAATATTCTGCCCCCCAAAACAGTAGATAAAACGACTTCCAACAATAGGCAGAATCATTCCTTAAATGAATAAATTGGGTATAACTAGGAAGTTCACTTTCAAAATAAAGTCATGGAATGGAAAATGGAATATTGTGTAATAGCTGTTTTGATAATTGAGTAATTAGATGTCTAAAGAAATTTTTATTTTTGTAGAATGGGAATTTTCTAAAAGAAGAATGAAATTAACAAAGAATTTGAGTGTAGAAACTGAAAGATGTCAGTCCTAACCTAGTAAGTTTTTATGAACAGGTCAAAAAACTATAGCCTGCCACCTGTTTTTTATACTTCCTGAGAGGTAGGAATAGTTTGTACATTTTCTAAAAGGTTGGAAAAGAAAAAAGTAATATTTTGTGACACATGAAAGATGAAATTAAAATTTCAGTGCCAGTAATAAGGTTTTATTGGGACACAGCCATGTTTATCTACATACTGTCTTTGGCTGCCTTCCTGCTGCAACAGTAGATTGGAGTAATGTGACAGACTGTATGGCCTGTTAACACCTAATGTTCACATATTTGGCCCTTTTGCATAAAGTTTACTGTTCCCTGGTACAAAGGGTATGTTTGTTCATATATGGCACGTAAGTCCATTTGGTCATTTGCTTCTAAATGGCAAAACGGGGATCTTGCTTCCTTAAATCCTTAATTTATTGTTGTTACTTAGATTTTACAAAAATGTGTTCTCCTGATTCCACTTATATCTCAACAATATTGCTCAAATACATATATACTAGGAGGTACTGGTACTTTTTATGTATACTTTTTTCCTCCTATTTAAACTCAAATTATAGTTCTGTGTTTGCCATGGATGTTGAGGGGCGTTGATGTGAGGGAAAGGCATCTGACATTCAGTGGTTCTGTCATTCCTGTGAAATAAATTGGGAGTTTAGGGAGTTTGCTTTCTGTGTTGGTGAGGAATTAATGCTTTCAATCTATCTTAACACTACCTCCTGTGGATAGACTTGACTAAATGCACTTAGACTGAGAGAAGCCAAATCAGTCATTTATTAGCCTATGATAATTTTTGTTCCCACCACTTGATAAACTCGAAGAGAACTTAGTTTTACATTGAAAATATTTATATTTGATAAGTCAAATGACTTAAGTTGAAATTTCACAGAAGTACCTGTTCATCACTCAATTAACTGCACTAGTATTTGGGAAATAAGGATGTAGTCAGTATTATTTGTGTAATGCTTTATACAGTGTTTGAAGCAGGTAGACCAATATTAAAAGTTTATTTTCAGGTTCATTATGATCGGATTCAAGGAGGGAGAATCTCTGTCTTACCCACCATAAAACTTTTCATGATCTATTGAGAGCTGTTATCACTTGCCAATTGAAACTGGATATTGAAACATTTTTAAAGAAATGCACTTTAATCTGAAATAAAACTATAAAAACTAAGCAATTCTGGCACTGTTTTTGTTTTGTTTTTGCTTTGAAATTCATAAGATTAGCATAATCAACATACATAAAGTGAACACTGTCCCTCCAGAAACACATGAGCTATTCATATTTTATGGCCTATCATAGCCTTAGAAGAGGTTCTTTTTCTTGTCCTAGTTTTCTAGGTTTCACACTTCTAGATAACATATCTATATTAAAATTGAATAGACTTAATGATACTGAAAAATACTGTATTAGTTTACTATGGCTGCTATAACAAAGAGTCACAAACGGAGTGGCTTAAACAACAGAAATTTATCGTCTCACAGTTCTGGAAGCTCGAAGCCTTGAGACCAGTTGTTGGCAGGGTTGGTTTTTTGTAAGGGCTGTGAGGAAGACCTCCGTGCTTCTCTAGCTTCTGGTGCTTTCCTAGCAATATTTGGATTGGCATGTAGAAGCTTTGCTCTGATCTCCACTTTCATCTTCACCTGGTGTTCTCCATGTGTGTGTATTTGTCCAGACTTCTTTTATAGACATCAGTTCTGTTGGTTCTGAGCTCACTTCATTTTAACTACTGACTTTTGCAGGGACCCTAGTCATAAATAAGGTCACATTCTGAGGCACTAGGGGTTAGGAGTTGTGGAAACCTGAAGAACCCATAACGTGAATTTCACAAGAGTAGCCCTGAATAATAGTACCATGAGCACTGGTTATCAGGGGAACTGTGTGACTCCAGTATAACTTCATTCATCAGTTCCTCTCTTTATTATAGTCTCTTGAAGATGGTATGAACAGCTAGTCACTGAGGATCTTTGCAGCCTTAGGTCTTCACATTTGTGTAAGTTGTAGGTGTCTGTACAAAGGACTTCCTTGGTATCGCTGTACTGACAAAAATGGGGGTCTAGCCTTTCAAACAGGAGGCTAGAAATAGAAAGGTGGATGAGCAGGAAAGTTTGAACCCTGGATGTGGATTGTCTGTTTTAAGGTGTATCCATTGTGATTGTTTTAAGATGTGATTAATAGGATTCACTTTAAGGTAATGGAAGGAGGGCATTGGTAGGGTAGAGACAGAACAAGATTAGTCATGAATGGAAAACTTTTGAGGCTAGGAAGTGAGTATAGTTGGATTCTCTACTTTTGTATATGTTGAAAAATTTCCAAGCTTTTAAATAAAAGTCCTAGAGTTAGGTTAAAATTGTCTGTTTAATAGCAACTGCAAAGTGTGCTTTGGCAGTCTTAAAAAGTGAAATTTCAGAACTAAAACATTTATTATAACTGAGACAGCCTATACTTTGTTCTGGAAGTTGGAAAACCATGCACAATGGTATTGCTGTCATTTAACCTGGATTTTATCCCAGTTAAAATGAAGATTGAAGATGGGAGGAGAGAGTGGCTGTCTTGCCCACCATTACACTTTTAAGGCATGGCCTGCTTTTTTCACAGGACTCTTAAGTTTCATGAGGACACCAACTGTCTCTGGCTCATCACTCAAACCCCTGCATGCAGTGTGATCTCTGATCATTTCCACATGTGTGCACTCTGCACTGGTGTTCACTCTACTAGTGTGTGCCTACTGTGGGTTTCCTCAAGAGACAAGAAGCTTTGGGACAGCAGTTGAACGCCTTTCGCATGTGCTGTCAGCCCACGGCTGTGGATTAGAAAGATACCTGCAGTTAGGATTCGATCCCATAGCTATTTCCTTTTTGTAAGTTTAACTTTTAGCTTTGCTGTAGTGAATTTATTACCTATTTCAAAATTTAAATTAGTGTTTAAGGATATGTATTTGTATATCAGGGGAGGCCAACTGCCTACTTTTCATTGTAGTTAGCCCTTCTCAGGCCACATTTCCCCTAAGTGGAGGAGCCAGAGGGAGACTACTCATGTTTAAAGCTTCCTCATTGTATGGGGTGCCTGGGTGGCTCAGTTGGTTAAGCATCTGACTCTTGATTTCAGCTCAGTTCATAATCTCAAGGTTTGTGAGATCAAGTCCCACATTGGGCTCTGTGCTGTCCGCTAGACACAGCACACAGAGTCCGCTAGAGATTCTTTCTCTCTCTGCCCCTCTCCTAGCTCTTTGTCTTGCTCTGTCTCAAAAATAAGTGAACATTAAAAAAAAAATAAAGCTTCCTCATTTTCCATGAGCTCCCTGCGTAGACACCATTTTCCATGGTGCTCCCCCAACACCATGCAGTGCAAAAACAAGCAAGTTGTATTATTAAGCAAATAATAAGTTGGTATTGAAAGTAAGTTATATGAAGTTTTTTTTAGCTTTTAATTACAGTATAGTTAACATAGTGTTATGTTAGTTTCAGGTGAATAATATAGTGATTTAACAATTCTGTACATTACTTGGTGCTAATCATGATAAATGGACCCTTAATCCCTTTTATTTATTTCATGCATTTCCCCAACCAACCTCCCTTCTGCTAACCATCAGTTCTCTATAGTTGTCTTTTTTTTTTTAATTTTTCTTTTATCTTTGTTAGTTTTGTGTCTTAAATTCCACATATGAATGAAATCATACAGTATTTGTCTTTCTCTGACTTCACTTAGCATTTTACCCTCTAGATCCATATATATATGTGTGTATATATATATATACACATATACATACCATATCTGCTTTATCCATTCATCTACCAATGGACAGTTGGACTCTTTTCCATAATTTTGCTACTGTAAATAATGCTGCATTAAATAGAGATGCACTTTTCAAATTAGCGTTTTCATATTCTTTGGATAAGTACCCAGTAGTGTAAATACTGGATCATAGAGTAGTTCTATTTTTAATGTTTTGAGGAACCTCCACACTGTTTTCCACAACACTTTGGCTACGATAGTTTGATTTCCCACCAACAGTGTACAGGGGTTCCTTTTCCTCCACATCCTTGCCGTTGTTTATTGTTTCTTGTGTTTTTGATTGTAGTCATTCTGAGAGGTGTGAGGTGATCTCTCATTGTAGTTATTTACTTAATTATATTTAATTTTGGAGAGGGAGAGAGGGCAGAGGGGGAGAGTGAAGATCTTAAGCAGGCTTCATGCTGTGTGCAGCCCAACATGAGGTTCAGTCCCATGACCCTGAGATCGTGACCTGAGCCAAAATCAAGAATTGGGCACTCAACTGACTGAGCCACCCAGGTGCCCTTCTCATGGTAGTTTTGATTTGCATTTCCCTGATGATCTGTGATGTTGAGCATTTTTTCATGTGTCTGTTGGCCATCTGTGTCTTCTTTGGAGATCCATCTGTTCACGTCTTCCTATTTTCATTTGGATTGGTTTTCTTTGGTATTGTATAAATTCTTGATATATTTTGGGCATTAGGCCTTTATCAGATATGTCATTTGCAGGTATCTCTCCTATTCAGTAGGCTGTTTTTTTTTAGTTCTGTTGTTGCTGCCTTTCCTGTGCAGAAGCTTTTTATTTTGATGTAGTCCTGATAGTTTATTTTTGCTTTTGTTTCCCTTGCCACAGGAGACATATCTAGAAAAATGCTGCAGTGGTCAATGTCAGAGATATTACTGTGTGTGCTCTGTTCTAGGAGTTTGCTTCACATCTCACATTTAGTCCTTTAATCCATTTTGGTTTTTTATTTTTTTTTTTTTGGTATGGTGTAAGAAAGTGGTCCACTTGTATTCCTCTGCATGTAACTGTCTAGTTACCCAATACCATGTGTTGAAGAGACCATCTTTTTCTCATTGCATAGTCTTGCCTCTTTTGTCAAAGATTAATGGGTCATATATAATTGTGCGTTTGTTTATGGGCTTTCTATCCTCTTCCATTGATCTGTGTGTCTGTTTTGTGCCAGTGCCATACTGTTTTGTTAACTACAGCTCTGTGTATATTTTGATATCAGAGATTGTGCTACCTTCAGTTTTATTCTTTTCCAATATTGCTTTGGCTGTTTAGGATCTTTTGTGGTTCCATACAAATTCTAAGATTATTCTACTTCTGTGAAAAATGGTGTTGGGATTTTGATAGGGATTGCATTAACTCTGTAAATTGCTATGGATAGCATGGACATTTTAACATTTGTTCTTCCAATCCATGTGCATGGAATATCTCTCCATTTTTTTGTGTTGTCTTCAATTTCTTTCATCAGTGTTTCATACATTTTGGACTACTGGTCTTTCACCTCCCTTGTGTGAAGTTTATTCCTAGGTAGTTTATTATTTTGTGCAATTGTAAGTGGGAGTGTTTCCTTAATTTCTGTTTGTACCTCATTATTAGTGTATAGAAATACAATGGATTACTGTATATTAATTTTGTATACTGCAACCTTACTGAATTCATTTAGCAGTTCTGGAAGTTTTTTGGTGGAGTCTTTAGGGCTTTCTATGTATAGTATTCATGTCCTCTCCAGATAGTTGAAGTTGTACTTCTTCCTTGCCAATTTGGATGCCCTTTATTTCTTTCTCTTCTTTGATTGCTGTGGCTATGACTTCTAGTACTATGTTGAATGAAGGTGGTGAGAGTGGACATCCTTGTCTTATTCCTGACATTAGGGGAAACACTCTCAGTTTTTCACCATTGAGTATGATATACGCTGTGGGTTTTTCAGATATGGTCTTTATTATGTTGAGGTATGTTTCCTTTATTTTGTTGAGGGTTTTTATCATGAATGAATGCTGTACTTTGTCAGATGCTTTTTCTTCATCTGTTGAAATGATCATGTGAGGGCGTCTGGGTGGCTCAGTCTGTCGGGCGTCCAACTTTGGCTCAGGTCATGATCTCATAGCTCATGAGTTCAAGCCCCGTGTCAGGCTCTGTGCTGACAGCTCAGAGCCTGGATCCTGCTTTGGATTCTGTGTGTGTGTCTTTCTCTCTGCCCCTCCCCTGCTCACACTCTGTCTCTCCTTCAAAAATAAATAAAATATCCTCTTGATGTAATATGTCATGTTGATTGACTTGTGAATATTGAACCACCCTTGTATTCCATGAATAAATCCCACTTGATCGTGGTAAATGATTTAATTTTTTTTTTTTAATGTTTTATTTATTTTTGAGACAGAGACAGAGCATGAACAGGGGAGGGGCAGAGAGAGAGGGAGACACAGACTCCGAAGCAGGCTCCAGGCTCTGAGCTGTCAGCACAGAACCAGATGCGGGGCTCAAACTCACGAACCGTGAGATCATGACCTGAGCCGAAGTCGGACGCTTAACCCACTGAGCCACCCAGGCGCCCCAGTGATTTTTTTAATGTATTATTTGATTTGGTTTGGTAATATTTTGTTGAGGCTTTTTGCATCTGTGTTCATCAGAGATATTGGCCTGTAGTCTTTTTATTTTTGCTTTCAGTGTCTATCTGGTTTTGGAATCAGGGTAATGCTGGCCTCATAGAATGAACCTGGAAGTTTCTTTCTCTTTTTGGAATAGTTTGAGAAGAATAGGTATTAACCTAACCTTCAAAATGTTTGGTAGAATTCACCTGTGAAACCATGTAGTCCTAGGCTTTTGTTTCTTGGGATCTTTTTAAATTACTGATTAAATTTCATTGCTGGTGATAAGTCTTTTCAAGTTTTCAAGTTTTCTGTTTCTTCCTGATTCAGCATTGGGAGGTTATATGTTTCTAATAATTTATCCAAATCTTCTAGGTTGTCCAATTTGTTGGCATATAATTTTTCATAATATTCTCTTATAATCCTTTGTATTTTTGTGGTGTTGGTTATTTCTCCTATTTAATTTCTGCTTTTGAGTCCTGTTTTTTTGTTGATGGATCTGACTAAAGGTTTACCAATTTTGTTAATCTTTTCAAAGTGCCAGCTCCTGGTTTCAGTAATCTGTTCTATCTTCTTAATTTCTATTTTATTTCTCCTCCAATCTTTATTATTTCTTTCTTTCTCCTGGTTTGGGGTTTTATTTGTTCTTTCTTTTCTAGCTCCTTTAGGTGTAAGGTTAGATTGATTGTTCATTTGAGATTTTTCTTGCTACTTGAGATAAGCCTATATTGCTATAAACTTCTTAGAACAGCTTTTGCTGTGTCCTAAAGATTTTGGACCCTTGTGTTTTCATTTTCCTTTGTATCTATGTAATTTTTTTTCTCTTTGATTTCTTGGTTGATGCATTCATTGTTTAGTAGCATGTTATTTAACCTCTATGTATTTGTGTTTTTTCCAGATTTTTTTCTTATGGTTGATTTATAGTTTCATAGTGCAGCAGTAGGAGAAGATGCATAGTAATATTTTGATCTTTTGAATTTGTTGAGACTTGTTTTGTGGCCTAATATGTGATCTATTCTAGAGAATGTTCATGTGCACTTGAATGTGTGTTCTGTTTTAGGATAGAATGTGTCTTCTGTTTTAGGATAGACTGTTCTGAATATATCTGTTAGATCGACCTGGTCCATTGTCTCATACAGAGTCACTGTTTCCTTGTTGATTTTGTTTGGATGATCTATCCATTGATGTAAGTGGGATGTTTAAGTCCCCTACTATTACTGTATTACTGTCAATTCCTTTATGTCTTTTATTAGCTGCTTTATGTATTTGGCTACTCCCCAATTTACAATTGTTAAATCTTTTTTTTAAAAAGTTTATTTATGTAAGTAATCTCTACACCCAACATGAGGCTCAAAGGTGCCCCCAATTGGTATATCTTTTTGTTGGGTTGTCCCTTTTATGATTATATAGTGTCCTTCTTTGTCTTTGTTTTAGTGTTTTTTGTCCTACGTAAGTATTGCTACCTCAGCTTTCTTTTCACTTCCATTTGCATATAGGCGGCATCAAGATGGATCTTGCTTTTTTATCCATTCCATCATCACTTTATGTCTTTAGATTGGAACATTTACTCCATTTACATTCAAAGTAATTATTGGTAGGTATGTACTTAATTGCTTTTTTGTTACTTGTTTTATGGTTGTTTTGTAGTTCTTCTCTGTTCCAGTCTTCTCCTGTTTCCTTCTCTCATGGTTTGCTGCCTTTCTTTAGTGATGTAGTTGGACTCCTTTCTCTCTTTTTTAAAGGTTTATTTTTGAGAGAGAGCGCAAGCAGGGGAGGGGAAGAGAGAGGGGAACAGAGGATCTGAAGCAGGCTCTTTGCTGATAGCAGTGAGCCCAGTGCAGGCTCAAACTCACGAACTGTGAGATCATGAACTGAGGTAAAGGCAGACACTCAACCAACTGAGGCACCCAGGTACCCCTGGATTCCTTTCTCTTTATTTTTTGTGTATCTATTACTGGTTTTTGATTTGTGGTTACCATTAAGTTTACATATAACATGTCTTTTGTACCTAGCAGTCTATGTTAAGTTGACCGTTAAGTTTGAACCCATTCTTTGGTTCTTGCCCTCCCCTCCCCGACATTTTGGGTATAATGGCGTCATACTTTACATTCTTTATGAATTTCTTGACTGATTTTTATGCTTAGTTTTACTGCTTTTGTGCTTCCAACTTTTCTTATATTATGGCCTTTCCTTTCCAAAGAGTCCCCTTTAATATGTCTTGTAGGACTGATTTCGTGATCATGAATTACTTTTGTTTTGAAACTCTGTCTCCTATTCTGAATGATAACCTTGCTGGATAGAATATTCTTGGCTGCAGGTGCTTATCTCTCAGCAGTTTGAATTATGTCATGCCACTCCTTTCTGGCCTGTGGAGTTTCAACTGAAAAATCCCCTGATAGCCTTATGGAGTTACTCTTGTAAGTAACTTTTTATTTTGCTGCTTTTAAAATCTCTGTTAGTAATTTTGCCATTTTAATTACTGTTTTTTGGTATGGAACTCCATGACGTTGATTTTGTTGAGACTTCTGTGCCTCCTGGATCTGAATTTTATTTCCTTCCTTAGGTTTGGGAAGTTTTCAGCTTTTATTTCTTCAAATAAATTTCCTGCCCCCTTTTCCGAGATTGCCAAGGGCATATTGGAGGGGGCAGGTCAACGGGAAATAGTAGTGGTGGGACTTGCTGTGCCACTGAGTTCCTGGTTGTCACCTGCTGATCCCATAGCTGTTTCTAAAATGTTATCAGCTGAGCCATAAGGGAAGCTTACTGAACACAGTATAGATCTGAGAAAGCCTATGCTTGTGCATTTTTAACAGTACATTTTTTAAAGTTTTTTTTTTTTTTGGTGAAGTCTAATGTAATGGATTTGCTTTATTGAAATTTTTTATTTGTAGATCTTAAAACTATTAAAAAATAAGTCATTACATCAGTGGTGTTTATTGCAGAATTAAAGACTTTATTAGTTACTAGCTTATCAACAGTTTATATCAACTGTCACCTTTATAACTTCAGAACTGGAATAGAATTAAAAGCATCAGCATTCGGTAAGCAAGAAAAGGGGAGTATTTCTGCCATTTTTTCCTTAATTTGTTTAACATGTTCAGAATCCTGGTATTAAATGTTAAACATTTTCATAATGGAGAAAGACTCTGGGTTGATACAGCAATAACATTGCATAGACTTTTAAAATGCCTATTCTATAATTAAACTTATTTAAAAATCCTATGGAAAATTTGCTAATGACAGTTTTAAAAATAATGAACCTATGGGTTTAATGTTGTCTCTTAAGTTTTATATCCAAGTCCAGAAAATAATGAAGTAAATCTAGTTTAATAATTGAACAGATGGGTGATATTAACATTTGTTTTCCTTGAAGAATTACTGAAGTTCATATAGAAACAAATTAAGGGATGGTATAACTATTAGTCATGTTGACACAAAAAGATCATTAGGCAGCTTGAGTAACAGTGGAGTGTCTGAACGGAAATACTGACTAGAGGTTCTGCAGGTCCTCTAGACAGGTGCGATACTTGAAATGCTTAAATAGCCTCCACGTAGTTGGCTGGCAGCATGCCAGTCCTGCCGGTCCTCTGCACAGTGCCATACATCCAACCTTCATCAATCGCCTGAACATTTACAATAGCATCTCCGTCTCTGAAGGACACCTCATCTGCATCAGCAGCCATATAGTCGTACATGGCACGGAAGATTTTCTATTTGTGAAGATGAAAAAAGGTAAAAAAAAAAAAAAAAAAAAAAAAAAAAAAGAATACATATTAGATTTGCAACAAGTACCCTAAACACCTAGTTTTAAGGTCTCTTACAACTTACTTCACAAATTTAAGTTGCACAAAATAGAATGAGCAACTACCACCAAGAAAGTAAAAAGACTACTCACAAAATAGGAGAAAATATTTGCAAATCATCTATCTGGTAAGGAATTACCGTCCAGAAAATATAAAGAACTATAATTCAATACTGATAAAAGGTGGGGGGAAGGGCAAAAGATCTGAATTCTCCAAAGGAGATGTACAAACAGCCCGTAAGCTCCTGAAAAAAATGTTCAAACCTTAGTAGTCATCAGGGAGAACCACAATGAAATACCACTTCACACACACGAGAATGGTGATACTCAATAACCAGTTTAGGGGAAGATAATGGAGAAATTTGAACCCATATAAACTGCTGGTGAGAATGTAAAATGGTACAACCACTCCGAATAGAGTTTTGGAAGTTTCTCCCATCTTAAATACAGAGTTAGCATATTCCGGTGCTACGTAGGTAAATACGTCCACATAATAACTTCTACATCTGCCACTGATAGCAGCCCAAAAGTGGAACTAACCCAAATGCCCACCAACTGATGAATGAAGAATGAAAAGGTGAGATTTTCATACAATGGAATATTATTTGTTGATAAAAGGAAATGAATTATTGCTGTATGATACAACTAGATGAACTAAGACCATTAAGTTAAAAGAATCTGGTCACAAAAGATCACATATTGTGTGATTTCGTTTACATGAAATGTCTTGAATAGGCAAGTAGAAACAAAGTACATTAGTGGATCACTTAGGATTGGATGGTGGGGGATGGGGAGTAACTTGATGGGTACAGGGTTTTTTTAGGGTGATGAAATATTAGGAAATTAGATTATGGTAGTGGTTGAATAACAAAGAAAATCACTGGGCCTGTACACTTCAAATGATGAACTTAATAGTATGTTAATATATTCATAAAATTGTATGAAAAAAGAATTTTATATATAGCCTTTTCTTCCCTTTTGAGGAAGTCAATCTTGTGTTTTGGAGAAGAAAAATTTGAAAAACCATAGCAATATTGCATGTATCTCTCACTTTCGGAATTTGGGAGCATGTTAGTAGTAAAAGTTGCTACAAGCTATCCTCCACATGTTAAAAAAACAAACAAAAAAACCTGTAACGTGGGAGGGGAAAATGGGGAATTAAAGTCAACAAGCATAAAGTTTCAGTTAAGCAAGATGAATAAGCTCTAGAGATCTGTTGTTCTGGAGATCTCTAGAGATCTGTACACACAGCCTTGAACCTATAGTAACAAGAATGTACTGAACACCTAAAAATGTGGTAAGAAGGGGGGGCTCCTGGGTGGCTCAATCAGCTCAGCATCTGTCTCTTGATTTCAGCCCAAGTCATGATCTCGTGGTTCAGTTCATGAGATTGAGCCCTGTGTTGGGCTCCATCTGACAGTGCAGAGCCTGTCTGGGATTCTCTCTCCCTCCCTCTCTCTGCCCCTTCCTCCCCCTCATCTCAAAAATAGTTTTTTTTAAATGTTTTATGTATTTTTGAGAGAGAGCAAGTGAGTATGCATGAGCGGGGGAAGGACAGAGAGAGGATCTTTCTGAGAGAGAGGGACAGAAGGGAGGATCTGAAGCAAGCTCCATGTTGACAGAGAACCTGATGGGGGCTTGAACCCATGAACTGTGAGATCTGACCTGAGCCGAAGTCAGATGCTTAACCGACTGAGCCACCTAGGCACCCCCCCCCCCCAAATTTTTTTTTAAATATGGTAAGAAGGTAGAGCTCATGTTAAATGTTCTTAGAATAGCAAAATAAGATTTTTAAAAACTGTAACAATTTGGAGATAAAAACAAAGATTGAAAGTGCCCAAATTTTCTTGATAGGAACAGGCACTAATTAGTAATTAGTATATAACCTACATATTTTTTCCTAGCATTCTGAAATATACATACATATATTCATATTCAGCGATAGGTTTCCCCTTTCCTGCTGTATAAGTAGAACAATACTATAAATAATACTTACTGTTCTTTCCATTTAATACAGCTTTGAGGTCTTTCCATATTTTAGTAATATCACAAATTAGCCAGGTCTATACTTTTGGTCATTTAATTGTTACCATTTTTTCTTACACTAATCCCTGAATGTTTGTCTTCAGGCAAGTATTTTAGAAAAAAAAAAAAAAAAAGAGCTTTTAAAGGTGAAAGGTCAAATGGTATGTGCATGTTAATTTTTTTTAATTTTTTTTTTAACGTTTATTTATTTTTGAGACAGAGAGAGACACAGCATGAATAGGGGAGGGGCAGAGAGAGAGGGAGACACAGAATCGGAAGCAGGCTCCAGGCTCTGAGCCATCAGCCCAGGGCCCGACGCGGGGCTCGAACTCGCAGACCGCGAGATCGTGACCTGAGCTGAAGTCGGACGCTTAACCGACTGAGCCACCCAGGCGCCCCTGCATGTTAATTTTTTTTTATTCACTACCATAATGTTCTAATATGCTACTTTATTATTGTTTTAATTTGCATATTCCTGGTTAGCAATCATGGTGAACATCTTTTTTGTTGGGTGTTTTATTTCTTCTGCTGTAAGTTGTTTATTCATTTGCGTACAGGTCTTTCTTATTTTGACTGGAAGGGGAATAATTTGTCAATGAATTTTTCAGTGTTATGCTTTTTAGATATAAATCTTTTTGTTATGTATGCTGCAAATATTTCTTCCAGTTTGACATGTTTCTTTTTGTTATAAAAACACTTAAAGTTTTATGGTTAAATATATGTGGTCTTTTCTTACACATTCCTAGGTTCTAGAACTTGCTGAGGAAGGTCTTCCCCTGTCCCCAGTATTATAGAAGTAGTCTCCACTTTTCTATAGTATTTTACAATTTTTATTTTTTTTTCCCCCTGCTAATCTGTAATTCTTTAAGGGTCCATTTCTGGACCTCATCTATTTTCACATCTTTTCCCATGCTAAGATCCATATTTAATGACAATTTTATAGTATGTGTTGCTCTTATTTGGTTAATAAGTTCCTATTGTCACTTTCAAAATTTACTTGATTATTCTTGCATCTTTACTCTTTCAAATAAATTTTAGGATTAATATACAAAATGGTTTAAAATTCCTCTAGGATTTTGAGTCGAGTTGCCTTGAATTTATGTATTTATTTCAGGAAAAATGACAACTTTACAAGATTCCCTTCCTGAAATATAATGGGTCTCAATACTTAGATCTTTATGTCTTTTAGTAAAGATAGTTTCTTCATACAAATATTTTTATTTCAACCCTAAAGAATTGATGTTTTTGTGATATTATGAATGAGTCCAGGGTTTTAAACTAACAGTTTTTTAAGTAATCTGGTGAACTGTAAACATGATTTGACTTATCTCTTCTTCAATGGATATTAACAAGGGAAATCTAAGATAATGACATGTTTATATGTGTGACATGGGCACACATACATATATTCTTCAAGAATGAGGGGCGCCTGGGTGGCTCAGTCGGTTAAGCGTCCGACTTCAGCTCAGGTCACGATCTCACGGTCTGGTCTGTGAGTTCGAGCCCCGCGTCGGGCTCTGGGCTGATGGCTCAGAGTCTGGAGCCTGCTTCCGATTCTGTGTCTCCCTCTCTCTCTGCCCCTCCCCCGTTCATGCTCTATCTTTGTTTCAAAAATAAATAAACGTTAAAAAAAAAAAATTAAAAAAAAATAAATAAAAAAAATTAAAAAAAAGAATGATTCCAAGCAGCAAATACAGTAAGATAGTGGGTAGGACCAATGAGCCCCAAATGATCATTTGCTTTAGTTTGTTCTAAATCACTGAATAATGCTTTTTAATTAACTTGAGTTTGGTAATGAAAGGTTTCTGATGGGGCGCCTGGGTGGCTCAGTCGGTTAAGCCTCCGACTTCAGCTCAGGTCACGATCTCACGGTCCGTGAGTTCGAGCCCCGCGTCTGCTTCTGATTCTGTGTCCCCCTCTCTCTCTGCCCCTCCCCTGTTCATGCTCTGTCTGTCTCTGTCTCAAAAATAAACGTTAAAAAAAAATTTAAAAAAAAAAAAAGAAAGGTTTCTGATATTACTGGTAACATGAGATGTGTATTAAAAGCATTACATGGAAGGAAAAATAAGATAAAAACAGGGAAGGAAACCCTAAGACAGTCTCTTAACTACAGAGAACAAACTGAGGGGTGATGGAGAGGAGGTGGGCATATAATGGGTTAAATGAGTGATGGGCATTAAGGAGGGTACTTGTGATGAGCCCTGGGTGTTATATAAGTGGTGAATCACTAAAGTCTATTCCTGAGACCAATATTACACTGTATGTTAATTAACTAGAATTTAAAACTTGGAATTAAAAAAGACCAGAATAGCGATAATCATTATTGCACATATGAAAAGATAAGAATGATTTCAGTAAGCTCCTGATTGCTTACTTACCCCCGCGGTAGATGGGTGAGATGGGATAGAGGATACCGTTGTCTGTTGGGTGGCAACTGAAGAGGATCGCTGTTGTGGGAGTTCCGTGGTTTTCGCATGTTTGTAAGCTACACGGTAGGGGGAAAGTAGTTTACGAGAAGAAATGGTGGCTAGACGTCATTTAATCAGTGTCAGTGGAGCAGTGTTCTCTTTTCCCCTAACTTACAAAGAACGATTTCCAAGAAAGGAGGCTCTAATAAAAGTTAATGAATGAAACATCTGGTTTCATGTGCTTCTCCACAGTTCTAGGCTTTTCTCATCATTAGAAATGATTTTTAAAAATCCAGATTTAAAAAAAAAAATTAACTGAAAGCATCTGCCCTAGTAACCCAGTCAGCGGGCGGGCCGCGACTGGCCAGGGCAGCGCCACCCACTTGTACCTGCGGAGGTGGCTGAGAAGAAGACGCCGCCGTCGCTGTAGGTGGAGAGGCGCTGGTCGGCCGCTTCCGAGTGCTCGGACTTGTCCTCGCCGCCGCCGCTGACGCCGCTGACGCTCAGCGCGCTGGCCGACCGCGACTGCTCCCGGCTCCGGCGCTGCGCTTGCGCTGGGGGGCGGGGAGCAGGCGTGAAACTTAGGCGGTAGCAAAGCCTGACTGTAATGAATCTCAGTTCGGTGGGGTGGGGGATTTGCGAAGCGTGGTTTTCGGTAGACTTCCACGGATTAAACCCTCGAAACCCTTGTATATTATGTGGTTGTCATCCTCATTTTCCACATGACAGCTGAAGTGACTTACCGAAGGGCGCGTGACTGCTAAACGGTACAGCCACGCTTCAAATCTCAGCCTTTCCTGGCCAACCCCTTCCCTCCACCCTGTCCGTTTTCCTGGCTCATCAAAATTCACAAACTCCCCGTTAAACTCCTCCAGAAAGCCCTCCCTCACTTCCAAATTAATTTAGATCCCTTTCTCTGAGTTCCTACAATTTGTGTGCAGACCTTTAAAACTGCACGTGTCAGGGTGTAACCACTGATTTACTGGTCTCTCCATCAGGAGAATAGAGTGTAAATTCTTTAAGGACAAACACTATGTATCATTCTACATTTTAACATGAACAGAAGACACAAAGGCATGTGGCCTGTCTTGTTAATAATCTTCCTGGATGACATAAGAGTGTTCAGAAAGTTGCCAAAGGTCAAATTCATTCTCTTCCCAGTGCCTATGTATTTTTTTCCATTATGTCTCCAATAGAAAGATGTACTACTTTTTCTTGAGAAACAAAATGATAATAGTGGGGCCTAAGGAGATTTACATGGAGGCAGTGAGGCAATCTTTCCCTGATTTAAATTTTCGTAGAAAATGATATTGTCCCACTGGTCAGGGAGGTGTTTCTCTGCGGAATGACAACTGAGAACACTGAAGACCCTTGAGTTTCCTTGAGGTCACCGATGCTAGCCCACTAAATGGTGACATTTATTTCATAAGCTATAACATACCATTAATCATGTGTAAGCTTCGTGATTGTATATTGTCTTCTGCTGGATCATAGTCAAAAACTGAGCCCGGATTAGTACGCCAGACACGTAAACCTAAGATTGAGCGAAATTAAGGATCAGAACAGATGTTTTTGGATGACTCCTGATATCTTGGAAAGCAAAGCATGAGCTTAATTAACCACAGGACCATGAACACCAATTTAACTTAGTTCTCAGAGGAGAACAAAGCAGAAGAAAGAAGAGAGATCAGCTTTGCAAGCCGTGAAATAAGTTTTCTTTTACAACTAGTGAAAACAGAGACTGAGGTCCCTTTATCCTTTGCCTTCCTATGGGTAATTCCACTCCTGTTCTTCTACCCCCTCAGTTTAGAGTTGATTTTCCTTGTAGGCCTCATATACCTGTAATAGTCTCCTGATCCTGGTCATTCCGTTTTTGTTCCATTTCTACCACTTTTCTCTGAATACCTCGGTAGTTAATGTCACTGAAGTCCTGTGTGTTCTTCTTTACTCGTTCAGTGATAGGGTCCGTCACCACTGGTGTGAAGCAACCCTTGTGTTTCTCAAAGTCTTCATGATATTTCACCTGAAATTTCATTAATTCACTTTGTAAAAATATGACGGTGTGATCATTTCCTTTTCCACCTGATCCAGCAGGCTGGCCCGTCAATCCTGAAGAATCCCGGACTCACCGTTGAGATGTGACGTTGGGTCTCCCGCACCCGTCTCATCTCTGGAGTGTCTAGGACATAGGCAGCTTTGCCTTGTATTTGTTTCCGGAAGCTATCAGAATAAAGAACCTGGTAGAGGAGAGACCATGAATTAAGTCCAGGTCATGGTACTGTTCTAATTCTGAAGTCTCAAAACTTTTCCAGCACATGGAGATAAAAGTAGCTGGGAAGGGAAGCTTGAGTCAACTGAAAAGACCCAGTGATACCCTTGACTAACGGCTGAACAGATTAGCATGAGGACAAATGGGCAGGGCTCTCATCAGGAGAGAAAGGACAAGTTTTGTCTTTGAAAATGCAACTCTGATTTCCAAGGGAGATAGAGCACAGAATTTCAAAGAGGATCGGAAGAAATTGGTCTCTTGGATTTGCTGGGAATTGCAGCACCAGCAGACTGGATGGTATTTGGCACTAGGTGTGATTCTGACATTGAAAACAACTATCCTTTTAATTTTTTAAAAGTTTAATGTATTATTTAATCTCTACCCCCAACACAGGGCTCGAACTCATGACCCTGAGATCAAGAGTTGCATGCTCTTCTGACTGAGCCAACCAGGTGCCCCTAAACAACTGTCCTTCCAAACAAGTGATCATTTTCACAGGTTTATGTCCAGATTTCATAAACCCATATGTTAACACAGAAATCAAGGTCCTCCAGACATGAAAAGCCCAAAATACCAAAGCCAAAGAAGGCATCCACCTCAGAGTATTACCTGTTTCATAGAATACCTTAAAAATAAAGGAGAGCAGAAGATTGAGGCTGTTAGGAAGTCAATTTGTTACAGTTGGTTATGTAAGACTACCTAGTTGGTTATATAAGACTACCTTGGAGTAAAATAAAGGTAAGAGAAAACATTGGCAATTAACTTGTTATTTCTTAGTATGATCATTTGGAATTTAAAAGCACAGTTGTGTTAATTTTAATGTAAATTTTCAGTTGAATGAGAAGGTGCACATTTTTATGGTGTTAAAAATGTTATTTTCCAAGATGTTGCATTTCTTTTTTTTCATTTTAGTGTGCTTTCCAAGTGAATGAGAAAGGCGTGTTTCTATGATGTTAAAATGTTATTTTCCAAGTTGTTGCACTACTCCTGTGTTTAATCCTAGACAATACCGAGCTAATGTTTTCTTGGTTGCGCTTAGCTCGCTCCATCTCTGGAGTAACAGGTGTCGGAGTTGCTTTTCTCATATTCTCTTTGTATAATACCTAGAGGAGCCAAGAGAGCATCCAGACATCAGAAAGCAGAAAACCAGTTCTGAAAACCATCATCTAGCTTGTGTTACGGCTCAATTATATCACACTCTATAAGAAACGCATCAGGGAGATAAAGCCATTAAAATGTTATTGTATAAAGCCAGAGAAGAAGAAAGAATTAAATCAGTTTGAGCTGGAGGGGTTGGTTGGTTGTTTTTAAGTGGGTAAAGATGAACTTAAAAGTTCTGGGAAAAATGTGAGGTAAATTAGTGATATAACCATGATTGCCAGGCTTATTAAAAAGGTAACGATTTCTTTTTTCCTCTCCGAAATACCGAGCTAAAGTTTTCTTGATTGCGTTTGACTCTTTCCATCTCAGGAGTAAAGGGTGTAGGGGTCGCTTCCCCCGGTTTCTCTTTGTATAACACCTGTGAGATACAAAGTTGGACCCGAAAATCACCAAGAGGCAATATTCAGGCTATTAAATATAATGCGATTTGGGGAAGAAAACTCCAGGTTTAATCTACTACATTAGTGAGAACGGCTCTCAAGAAGAAAGCTTAAAAAAATAGTTAATGGCAATAATACATGGAGTAGGTCATTTACAGATTCTAAAAAAATTGGCATTTTGCTGGTTTTTAACCTGGGATGGAGTTAGGAGCAGGCCAAACTGCAGGGGTTACTTTGCAAAGTTAAAAGCACTTTCGTTTCTCAAGACAATACCGAGCTAATGTTCTCTTGATTGCGTTTGACTCTCTGCATCTCTGGCGTGACAGGGGTTGGGGTGGCTTTCCCCACATTTTCTTTGTACAAAACCTACACGGGTCCAATGGATCCAAAAAGCCAAAAAGAAAAAAAAAAGTTACAGTTACCAAAAGATTAAACAGAATAGATAATTTGTTATGAGGTTCAGGGTGTCAAACCATTTAGGCAACAAGGTTAGGCGGAAAGAGGTATGTTTCCAAAGGAAGCTGAGTATAGTTACAGCCAGACACACATTTCCAGGGTAGGCCCCTGCCCTGACATCCTGGCAGACCGCCTGACAGAACTGCAGTGTGCCCCAAAAAGGATGAAAGACAGCCTTCATTTGCCCACTAGTCCATGAATTTCAAGCACCAGACAGATCATCTAGAAAGGACTGTAGGGGAATGCGCTTGAGTGACACGGAGAAGGCGGGGCCGGTCCCTACACAGGAGTGGGCGACTGGATGGTTGGTTGTGCAGCAACTCTGTATATAGACACATCCATACAATCCTGGGCCCACAAACAAGGATTTCTCCTACTCTTTTGTTCCCTGCTGTCATCCGTGCTCTGTCTCCTACCTTAGTTCACCAGCAAACTTCTCAGTAAGGAAAAATGTTCTCAGCGATTACATCATTAGCATCACCATAAATCCTTTACCTCAGTGTCTTACTTCAGTGTCATTCATGGGGAATGGGTTTGGGAAATGATGTTCAAGAGAAGGAATTCTGTTCAAGTAATGGTTCTCAAAGTGGGGTCCCTGAATAGCAAGCTCAACATTGCCTGAGCGCTTTGCTAGAATTGCAAATTTGCTGGCCCCACACCAGACCCAGAAAATGAGAAACTGTGGGGACAGGGCCCTACAATCTGATGTAACAAGTGCTCCGGGTGATTCTGATGCCCTGTGCTCAAGTACTGGAGAAACCCACACATAGCGCTGATGTGAGGGGTTGCAGGCTTCTTCCTTACACGAGCTAGTGTCCTCCCCATACGAATCCCAATCTCTGCTCCCCCCCACCCCGTAATCACTAAACATATATAATATCACAGAGCACAGGCTTACAGGAAATGGTTTACTAAAGCTAACAGTTAAAGACCACGCTAAAGACAAAAAAAAAAAAAAATTAAAATTGGTAAAGCAAAAACAGTTCGAGTGACACTTTCCTTTTTAAGTAAATTGATAGTCATGTGCTGAAATCACTAGTGGATCTTAGTTTTTTCATTTCTATGAGCACAGTACCTCCAAACAATCACATGGGGATTTGAGATTGTTAGAACTCAGTTTTGTTGTTATCCAAGCAAACTAAAAGACAAGTGGGTTTTTTTTTTTTAATATTTACAAATATCCGATGGAATAGAAATGTCATTATCCTTGAAGAAGAGAATCAGGGGTTATTTCCCCAAGGTCTCTTTGTCTAAATCTGACAGGATAAATTAGAACCAAAAGTCATAGGTGCAAAAGCTGAAGAAGATCACAACTCCAATGTTCCAGAAAGAGCTCTCATACCTACCCCACCCCCCAAATTTCATGAGTGCATAAAACAAAGAGACCTTGAGGATAGTAGATAGAGAGTAAGTTTGGGGAGAGATGAGTGAAAGGATATTTTATTGGAAAATCTGTTACTTCCTGATATTAGAACTTTATGGATTAAAGCAATCTTGTTATTACAGGGTTAAAGCTAAGAGTAGCCTTCTAGGAAAGAAGGATACATGTGATAAACAAAATTCACAAAATTTAAGTTGTTTTTTAAAAGTAGGATTAATAAGTATTATTTTAAATCATTAAAGAAGTAGTTTTTGCTTTTCTTGCCAAAGTACCGAGCTAATATTTTCTTGATTGTGTTTGACTCTCTCCATCTCTGGAGTGACAGGTATAGGGGTTCCCTTGCCCATATTTTCTTTGTACAACACCTGTGTGATGAGAAAGCATCCAGAAAAAAACAGCCGTCAGTAATATTTCATTGGTTTTAAGATTTTAAGGACGAGTTCAACTTCCTTGTTACCACATGACACAGGAGTTACAGGTTGACAATTTGCCACAAACTACTTTAATGGCAGCCAGTCTTGGGCTGGGAAAGAGGACTGTAGGGCAGCAAGGACCTCAGCTGCTGGGGAAAGGTTGTCAGTTATTCATGTTATTGTTCCATTTCTGTGAGCACACTGCCTCCCAATCACGTGGGGGGTTGAGATGGTTAGAACTCGGTTTTGTTGTTATCCAAGCAAATTAAAGACCAGTGGCTTAAACAAAAATATTTTAAAATATCAGATGGAATAGAAGTCAATTAACTAAAATTAAAAACTGAAGCCATAGTAACAAGGTAAAAATGCAAAAGTATGTCTTTTTGCTAAGTGAGGTATGTTAGAAACAAAGGAAGGGTAGTGGGTTTTTAAAAAGGAATAAATGTTAAATATCTATTTAATTATGAGGTTAAATGGCATCTTCTTTTCCCTTTCTTTCCAAAATACCGAGCTAAGGTTTTCTTGATTGTGTTTGACTCTCTCCATCTCTGGAGTGACAGGTATAGGGGTTCCCTTGCCCATATTTTCTTTGTACAACACCTGTGTGATGAGAAAGCATCCAGAAAAAACAGGCATCAGTAATATTTCATTGGTTTTTAGATTCTTAAAGACAAGTTCAACTTCCTTGTTACCACATGACACAGGAGTTACAGGTTGACAATTTGCCACAAACTGTTTTAATGGCAGCCATTCTTGGGCTGGGGAAGAGGACTGTAGGGCAGCAAGGACCTCAGCTGCTGGGGAAAGGTTGTCAGTTATTCATGTTATTGTTCCATTTCTGTGAGCACACTGCCTCCCAATCACGTGGGGGTTTGAGATGGTTAGAACTCAGTTTTGTTGTTATCCAAGCAAACTAAAGACCAGTGGTGTTTTTTTTAAAATATTTTTTTAAATACCAGATGGAATAGAAGTCAATTAACTAAAATATAAAAAAAATGAATCCATAGTAGTAACATAAAAATGTAAAAGTATGTCTTTTTGTTAAGTGAGGTATATTAGAAACAAAGGAAGGGTAGTGGGTTTTAAAAAGGAATAAATGTTAAGTATCTATTTAATAACGAGGTTAAACAAGGCATCTTCTTTTTCCCTTTCTTTCCAAAATACCGAGCTAAGGTTTTCTTGATTGTGTTTGACTCTCTGCATCTCAGGGGTGATGGAGATTGGAATTCCAGTCCCCAGGTTCTCCTTGTATAGCACCTGTATGATAAGAAAGCATCCAGAACAAAAAGAGCAGTCAACCACTTTCCCCCACTTGTGGAGAAGTGGGGAGTAGAAGGGCAAAGAGGAAGAGAATGAGTTAGAGGAAAGGAAACACCAGAAGCTTCTAGATCCAACCTGTACGAGCCTAGAGACATAAGTAAGGGAATGCAGGAAAGAGCAGCAAAAACGAAGAGATAGGAAAGGAAAGTTTTGTTATTTTTGTTGTTTGAACAAATCCCTGTAGCACTGAACAACAGAGTGCACCATGAAAGGGAAGGATTAGTGCCCCCAGTTTGTTATGAGGAAGAGAAAAAAAATTAAAAGGGTAAGAGACAAAAGGAGAACCCAGGAAGTTATTTTTGATTTGGAAATGTTATTAATAATCCACATAAGGGTATTTGGGTTTTAGAAACATTGTATATATGAAGATACCTACACAAACCTTCTTTTGTTGACTTTTCAAAAGAAGTCCAAGTATTTAATTTTTAGTTTGGGTGAACACATTGGGAGAATTACTTATTTTTAAAGCAAATGGAGAGCAATGACAAGATTCTAAAAAAGGAAACTTCAAAAAATCTGTACAAACACCAGTAGGGGCAGAGAAAGTTAGAACAGAAATGAGACCAACATTCTGATCTTTGCTAAATAAATTTTTATAAGCTTTACATTCAGATCAGATTTGCCAAAGCAGGATAAATGTGGGTGCTTAGACACTGAGAAGGTTATGTTTTTAAAGCCTGGGATAGAATACTGAACACTTTTTTGTTTTATAAGTCAAATGATTATATTAATACTTAACCAAAATGGGGAAATGGATTCATAGGAAATGGCAGCATTAAGTTGTGAACAAGACATGTCAAAGTTTTTATTGGGATAAGCTGATTAGATTAAAATTATAGCCATTAATTTTTGGTTTAAAAATAGTTAAAGGGATTTTTTTTTCTTTTAAATACCGAACTAAAGTTTTCTTGATTGTGTTTGACTCTCTCCATCTCTGGAGTGATGGGAATTGGGATCCCTTTCCCGAGGTTTTCTTTATACAACACCTGTATGACACAAGAGAGCATCCAGAAAAAGCAAAAGCAGTCAAAACAGCCCTTTCATCTGTCCTGTAGGGACCCTCGTACGAGACTACAGACACCAAACAGGAAAGACAAATTCACCAAGTCAACCTAGCTCTTCAAATACAGATCTGGATGAGAACACGCTCCATATTTCCTTAGCTAACGTGCCAGTGTATTTGGTATTCAACTCAATATCAACTCATATTATACTGAATGTTTGTTTCCTGTGTTGGGAATTAAGGAAAAAATTACAAATAATTTCATAAAGGCACTAAAGTGCTTAGTGTACAATAGAAAAATTATTTTTTAATTAGATTGACAAATACCTATTTTACCTACATAGAACATCTATTTTGCAGAATAATAGATATTTAAATTCCCAGGCCAAATTTATGCAATATAGCAAAATTGGTCTTTGTTGAGTAAATTCAAATTGTGGAGGTGGCCAAGTCAGAAAGGTAATGTTTTAATACATAGTACTATTTATTTCACACAGAATCTTGAAAGCTCTATGCACCACCAGACAATTTTGCCTAAATGCAACCTGTGTAAAAATGAACACAATGGTTACGTAGGAAAAAAAAATTGCCCAGTACTGTCAGGATCATTACGATCTCAGATATAAACAGTATACTTACTCTAACGTAGAAGAAAATAATTAAAATATAGTTTTGAAAATTAATGCAAACCTTAATTCTTCTAAAAGAAGAAATCATTATCATCATCATCATCATCATCATCGTCATCCCCCCACAGGGAAAATAATGACTATAACATTCCAAAGGTAACATTAATTTACATTGACAATTTAACAAAATCAAAAGGTTGTTAGTGAATAGTAATTAAAAACAAAGGAAAACAAAACCAAAAGACAGTGGGACCAAAGAAAGTTACTGATCTAATTATGTGGAAGACTAAAACTTTCTGAAAATATTTAAACTGACAATAAAAGCCACTTTGGATCAAACCTGCTCCCCCCAAAAAAAATCCAGCTAAATTTTCCTGTTGATATTTGATTTTCTATCTCAGGCATAAGTGACTGTTAGGATCCTTATATAGCAGTTTCACAGACTGAGTATTACGGAATTTTTCAATAGCATTAATACAAGAAAAAATAACATTAAATATACATTTATGATTTGATTTGTATATTAAAAAAAAATCAGAAGGTCTGGATCTGTATTCATGGAATAGCTTGTTCAGCACAAGTATCAAGATAAGATTGCTTTGGGTTCCAACAGTGAGCTACTTTCTTTTTTTGTCCTGTGTTTATCCAGATAGGATCTAGGTTAAAGTAACCACTGCTCCCAAGCAAGAGCCACTAGTTCTGCATGTGGTCTCAAGTCCTATGTCTAGGACTTCTGCTAACCCAGAAGCATCAAATAACAAGAGTTCTGAGTAAATAAGAGCTATGGTGTTTGGGTTTTTTGGATATCAAGGAACTTCAAAAGTCCCAGTGGCAACATAAAAGTTGAAAAAAGAAGGAAAGGAACCAATTAAAAGTTTTAAGGGACTATTATAGAAGGTATAAAATGTTAGAATCAAATGGTAAGTAAAAGACGTGAAAACAGGATCCAGTTGATGATATTAAAAAATGTTAAACTCATTATTTTAAAGGGACTAATAGTGAGAAGTTTGTTTTATAGAAAGTTGTTATTATTTTTAAAATATGGAATTAAAGGAGCTTTCTCCTGAATACCGAGCTAAAGTTTTCTTGATTGCGTTTGACTCGCTCCATCTCAGGAGTGACAGGAAGGGGGGTCCCCTTGCTCAAGTTCTCTTTGTACAAAATCTGTGTGCACAAAACCAACAATCACATCAGCATGGACCCATCTTTTAGGTAATTAACCTTCAAATTAGTCTTTAAAAGTATTTTTGTTTATTTTCATAATGGCATGAAATAGGCCTGACCAACTTTAAGAAATAGAACCAATCACTTTGACATTTCGTCACACACAGTAGGATGTCTATCTCTAAGTGGCATTAATAGAGACACAGCTGCCAGGCTGCAGGCAGGAGTCACTAATATAGGTCTTCTCTCAAAGACAGAGGTATTAGGCCTGATCAAATAGTGTTCAAGTTCATTGAAATTAATATCCATAATGAGTTGTTGGTAATGCTAAAATAGGGAACGAGAGAGAGAGAGAGGTTGGGGGAAATAAAATAAATATTAATAAGTATTAGAAGCTAAATAAACATTAGCTTTCAATGGTCCTTAAGCTATTCCAAAGTAAACCTCATTTATATCTGATGTGGTACACAAACTAACTGAGCCACATTTCTGAGTTACTGTAAATTGTTCTGTCGTCTCATGAATGGAAATATTAAGAGTCACATTCTTCTACAAAAGGCTACAAACACAAAAAAATAACATCAAACAGAGCCAAAATAAGCACAAATAAAATTCTAATTAACACTGACCTTTTGAAAGGATGTTAGATTTTTACTTTTGACTTATGCCACAACAGTTAGAAACACTTATTGTTATTAAAGGAGGATTTGAGAGGGGAAAAACACAGAACACTGAATATTATGGGTTTTTAAGGAAGTGACCAATAGTTATGTTTTAGGGAAAACAGTTAAAAATTTCACACCAGAACTCAAGTAACTACTAAATTAGATTTGGGTTGAAAACTGAGGTCATATTTGGTATCATTATTTTCATTATATGAATTTAGTAATTTTACAGGGAGAAAAATCATATGTTTGTAATGTGTTAAAAATATTATTTTAAATAAGAATTAAGGGATTTTATTTATGCCCCTAAGAAATACCGAGCTAAAGTTCTCTTGATTGCGTTTGACTCTCTCCATCTCTGGAGTGATAGGTGTTGGGGTTCCTTTCCCCAAATTTTCTTTGTACAAAACCTGTGAGATACAAGAAAGCACCCAAAAGACATTCAAAACAGGCACAAAGATTAAGGAAGGGAGAAAATCAGGGGCAGGGAGTTGGTGTGAAGGGGGAATCTTTTGGTGAGTAATTAATTTAGTAAGGATAATGCTTTTCCTTTTTCTTCACCACTTTAATGATGAAGTCTACCATGCTAATTCTGGGGATGAAAAAGTACATTGGTTATAGGAAATGAGTATAATGATGAGGGATCTGGTGTTAATTCTCCATACGGTAATTCAGACCTAAGTATCCACACTTGTCAGTCGCTAAAAATGTTAAAGTACCATCAGAAAAGTGAGTCACTATGTTTAAGTCCAGATGGTTTTGGTCAGGTAATAACACGCACACGCACACACAGGAGTGTTAAGATGTTACTTTAAAAAAAAAAAAAAAAGGATAATGGGTTATTCTGGTAAATTTTTAAATGGGGAAATAGAGTTTCTTATTTGATATATTTGTAAATACCGAGCTAAAGTTCTCTTGATTGCGTTTGACTCTCTCAATCTCTGGAGTGACAGGGGTTGGAATGCCTGTTCCCAGGTTTTCTTTGTACATAACCTGTAGGAGATAATTAGCCAAAAAGGTAAAATGACCATGAATCCTTTAGATTATAGCCACATGTGTGGGCTGTGTGGTGGAAACCCCTAAAAACAATCTGCTTTCAGATAAGACACTCAAGGGATAAGCAAAAGAAACTCCACAAAATTTTATGTTCCCTCTTCAAAAGTAGTAATTCTACTACCTTGAAGACTACTTTACACACAAATGTGTAATTTAGTACACATTTTCTATAGTCAACACTTAATACAGTCCTAAAATTCATTAAAAAGTGGTAATAAATTCAACAATGAGAAAAATCTAACCATTTCATGACATTTAGTATCAGTAGGTCCACGGTAGATTTGTACTTAATACATAGGTTATGTGGTTTAAAATCTTATAATCATGTGACACACTATTCTTTCAGGTTTATTGAGAATTTTGTTTTGTGTTTTCTACTGAAAATTCCTAGGCGGCACCTAGTCTGTAGGTGCCCTTAATATGACAAGATTTAAACAGTGTGTTTTTCAGGAATTCTTCCCTTGAAATTTCTACTGATGACTGTTGGATCATGTAAATTACTAGTTTTCAAACTGAGGGATGTCCCTATTTTTTAGGGGTCATATCAAAGGTCTGTAAATTTTAATGAAAAGAGCAAGGAACTTCTTGAGCCTCTGGCCTCCTTCTTTACCTTCTTCCCTCTTGATTAATGTTAAGAATTGTCAGCCTAAAGAAATGAATGAATTCTTTTTAAATAAATATATCCTATGGTGTAGTTGAGCATGGGTGGGGTCAACATGAACAACGTGGGAGTTTGTGTCACAGATTAATTCTGAAAATCACTGACAGACTAGTGGTGATATCTTTGTTTTGCTGAGAAACTTTTAGGGATCTTTAAAAATCTACCGTGTTAGACAAACTTGTGTTTCTTTACCCAGCAAGGCAGCAGACCTGGTCATGGACAACAGAACAAAACGTAACCAGAGAAAGACAGGAAGTTGTAATCAAAAGTGACTAAAGGAGTTTTCTTCGACTGGTGGTCACAAAAATCTGGATTGAAATTTGTACCATAAGGAAGCCAGAGTATAAGCAAAGAGTGAAAAGGGAGTGAGATCTAAAGAATATGAGCAGTTTGCAAGAGAGATATCAAGGGTCTCCTAATGGCAATGAGAGTTCAGTCCTCCAGAGACCAGCAGAACCTATAAGACCAAGGTCGTCACCTTTTATTGGCCATCAACTATTTCCCAAGCTCCACAGTGTCTCTTGCTAGTAGCCAGCTTTTGCTTAGAATCTGCTTACAGATGGGAAAGCTGAGGGAGTGAGCGTTTGTGCACGTGTGTGTACGTGCACACAGTGTTGGGAGGTGGGGAGGAGAGGCTAGGCTAGCCTGATAGAGGTCAGGAGAAACATATGCTTAACCTGATTATTTCAGGTGTGAGGGACCACCCCCATCCCTCACACCCTTCCCCCACAGATAGACACTATGCACAGGTGCCTGAAATTCCTATACAGAACATGCTCACTATATGTCATTGTGGGTAGATAAATGACAGCTGGCACCTTAGAGACACAATGCATTTGCAAGACAGCAGACGATACAGGGCAAGAGATCTTGAAAGGGAGAGGAGAAGGCTGCATAGACTTCACAAGTCTACCTAGAGTTTTCCTGGATGGGGGAGAATAACCTGAGGTGCATACTCACGCAAAGATATATATAAGAGTAACACAAAATCTTATATATATAATTTTATATGTATATATTTTATATATTTTATATATTTTTATATATTTTTATATATATTTTTATATATATAAAAATATGTTTATATATTTTTATATATTTTATATTTTTATATAAAATTATATATAATTATATATATAATACAATATATATGCAATTATATATATGTAATATTTTGTATTTTTATATTGATATCTTTTAACTCACTTGAAATCATTCTGATAATCTTATTACTGCTGGCACTTTTTACTTTAGAAACTGCAGGCATGATGATTAATCAAGAAGCCAAGTCCCTTCTGCTCCTTAATTATGTGAAGACAGAAGTTTCTAATCTAGGATGGAGGGAGGGAAATTCACACCCTCCTCAAGGCATGGGAAGCCCTTGGTAGGAGGAAGAAGGGATGGCAGAAAGGTAGGTAGCAATTGGGAGGTGGCTGGTTGCACAAATACATGCCCAACACACGGGCCATTACCGAGCTAATATGCTTCTGTGTCTCCTTGACACGTTTTACTTCAGGCAGGTCAGGGATTGGCGTTCCTTGTCCAATGGTTTCCTTATACTTCACCTGCAGATATAAAAATGGGAACATGTGCATGTGTTTGGTTAGTAGCTCTGCAGTTTGTAAAGTCACAATTTAAATAATACAAACTCTACACTTAGTGTGGACGGGGACCCAATCTGATGCTGGGTCGGAGAACAATTATGGACAAGGACACTTGATCTCTTTCCTATCAATTAAGGGTGGGGTGAAGGAGGAGTCCATACTTAGACTGTAGCCCCTCATCTTTCCGTGCACTCCGATGTTCTTATGCCCAATAGTTCATTTGGCCAGGACAGATATATTCACATGTATATATCTAGGAAGGTTGATTTTTTTACTTTAACATATTCTATTTTCTTACAAATGACAAAAAGTCTCTCCTAGACCAAACTTTAGGCAGGGTCCTCTGATTCCTCTTTCCAATCACTCCTCAACTTTTGGACTTCCAAGTCTGTCTCTGTATTTGCCCAAATTTAGCAAGAATCCTTTAGCCAGAATCCCCCTACCCTTGGTATCTCATCACTCTTGTTATCTGACCAAATTCCTTAGCCCACCAGGCAAAGTCTGGTCCCCCTCACCTGCTGCCAGCAAGAATCTGGTTAGGTAGGTTCAGCCAGAACCCTCCCTACCCCTGACATTTTCTCTAAGTTTCTGTCCTCCCTCTGCCTCCTTACCCCCCTGCCCTGTTCCCACCCCCAATTATAAATCCTTTTCTTTTTAAAAAAAAAAATTTTTTTTAATGTTTATTTAGTTTTGAGACAGAGAGAGACAGAGCACGAGCAGGGGAGGGGCAGAGAGGAGACACAGAATTCGAAGCAGGCTCCAGGCTCTGAGCTGTCAGCACAGAGTCTGACGTGAGGCTCGAACTCGTCAACCACCAGATCATGACCTGAGCCAAAGTTGGGCGCTCAACTGACTGAGCCACCCAGGTGCCCCATAAATTCTTAGCTTTCCTTGCAGTGTTTGAAATTGAGCCCAGTTCTATACTCTGATCTCTTTCTCCTATTTTAACAGTCCAGACTAAAATCTGTTTTTACGTCTTGAACCAGCATCTAGCTCTGGTTTGCTCTGATACCAGCCTCTCCATCTCCTACACATAACCTCCCCTCATGACACCTGCTCAGCACCGCACTGACTGTGTGACGGTGCTCAGCACAGGCACCCATTCCAGCAGCTCCTGGCGACAAAGGTTCTGAGGGCAGCTCAGCCCTCAAAGTAAATTATCAAAGGGAGGCAGAAGACACTGCAGGTGAGTTCACGGAGGCGTCCTTACCGAGCTAATGTGGTCCTGTGTTTGCTTCACTCTCATCATCTCAGGGGTCTTTCCAATTGCCGTTCCCGGAGAGACATCCTCTTTATATAAAACCTGGCCATTCACAATCAGGACAATGTTACACAGAGGAAAAGAAAGCCCAGCGATTCCTGGAGGAAGACTAGGAAACATAGCTTCTGTGAAAACAAAAGACCCTAGAGAATGTCCTTAGCAAGGTACCGGAGTATCTGACGATCTGACATCTGCATCAGCATCAGTAACTCCTACCATATATACAACACGGATAACTTTCCAGATCTTGAGAGCTCTTTTAAGATTACCGTACTGTATTAACACAGGATGAGAAAAACCAGAAAAATGTTGATTTAAAGAAAACCCTCCCATATGAAACACAAAATCCGTTAAAGAAGTGTGAAGTCAGTTATTCTGGGGAAGGAGAACAAAAGAAATCACAATGTCAAAAAGAAATCTATCTTCATGGAACAAGACAACACATGTTACTCCTCTGGGATTAAAAAAATTAGGAAGAAAGAAAAGTTACTGTGTTAGCAGATTTAAGTTGTTATTTCAAATGGTCCCCGGCGTGATGTTTTTAGAGCAAAGTATGGGAAATTCGATCAAATAACCGCTGGTATTAACTGGGGAGGTTAGATGTTAATTGTCTGAATCAACAAGAGGCTAGCATATTTCTACAGAGGAGAATGGAATTATTCGGTTAGCATTAAATGGAAAATAAATAGTAAATATACCGAGCTGAAATTCTTTTGATTTTCTTTAACACGCAGTATTTCTGGCGTGTCTTGAACAACTGTAATTTTTCCTTTACTGTTTTTAAGGTCACACTGGTATTGGAGCTATGAAGAAAGAGTAAACATCTTGTTAAGATTTCAACATCTTAAAATATATTTTAAATTGTCTATGTGTAAAGGAAGTTAAAATCCAAATTAAAAAAAAATATGTATGCCACAATAATCATGGTCCGATAGCCAAAGGGAAATTCTTTAATAAGAATTTTATATAAAAAAATTTTAAAGACGCTAAAATTTGTAAAGTATCAAATTAAGTTTCTTAAAAATGCATCCCTTCCTGAATCGATTTTGAAAAAGACCAATGTCAGCACGAATGGAAGATGGAGACAGTTCACATGCAGTGGCAAGAAGCTACTAACACAGTAGCAGGTGGGTCTTTCACGTTATGATTTGGTACTGAAATATCAGGTAATCCCGGAGCAGAATGGAGCACACAGTTCCTGGGCCACTGGTGGGAGTTGTAAAGGGCCACCGCACAGCCCCACTGCAGGGGGATGGCCCAAGTGTGTAGGCCCAGAGGCATCCACAGTGCCGGCCTTATCCCAGGGATCAGTGGGCTGGGTCTTAGATTCAATAAAAACTTACAAGGCTGAAGTTCTTTTGGTTCTCCCGGACTCTCTGCATCTCTGGAGTGTCCAAAACAGTCTCATAATAGGACATGCACTTCTCTGCATCTTCCTTGTACTTTTTCTGAGAATAGATTCCAAGAAATAAGGATGGAGAACACCACAGGAATATGGGCCAATGGGACCTAAAACTGCCCTTCCTGCTCAGTCAGCAGAAGGAAAGCCCTTTGTAGGTTTTTGACTGTTCCTGGATATTAGGTTGTTCTAAAGCACGGCCCTCTCTGGTCAGTGAGTGCCATGCCTTTTCTTTCTGGGAGAGCTGAGGCTGGGCATTCAGTAAGACCCACTGTCACGGCAAAGATGGCAGAAGGAGGCCCTCGCTGGCTGGCCCACCGAGGAAGGGGACAACCAGGCTCCTGGCAATGGGGTGCCTACTGTGAACTGGATAGGGAACCAGCCAGGAGCCAGACTTCCACAGGCAGGGAGAGAAAAGCAGGAGGGTTAGGAGCCATCAACAGGCCTCTGTAAAGCTGGCCTTAGCTGGTGACAAGGAGATTTTTGCTGAGCTGATGTGTGGCTGGGGTTCCTGGCCACAGGATGCACCAGGCAGGCAGGACCAGCAGGTACTTCCAGAATGTGGCTCTGATGCTGCAGCACTGGGGGCTCTGCTAAACAGCATTACGACCAACTGACTGGCCAAGGCTCTGAGCTGGCCTTCACCTCTCTCAGGCTTTCCTGCCCCTGCCGAGCCTTTGGTTGGACACTGTGCCCACAGGTCTGCTCTTCTGCCAGATACCTATACAGTCAGTCCCTGCAACAGAACTGACTCACTTTGGTTAATCTCTGCAGCAGAACACATACTCTGCCTGAGAACCAGATTTTTCTTTTATTGCTTGTCACTAAGTCCTTTCACTTTTCTCTCCAGCTTTGTTTAGCTCCAGTTTCTCCCACTTTTCAGGGAAGTTTGGGTGTGGCAGAAAGGCTAGCTACTTTTGCAAGGGGATAAAACTATGCTTTGTACAGCTCTCTCGTCTAACTTGTACTACACACGCATTATGAATTACATTTATATGTTGAAAGATTTAATCTCAAAGATGATAGCTGTTTCAGTCAATAAGAGATTTCAGTTTAGATTTTTAACAGGAAGCCAGTTAAAACAAAGATTTCTGGAAGGAAAGAACAGTTCGTCACATTCCCAGTTCAGGAAAAAGTAACCTGAATGAATTTTCTTAGTTACACAAATGTAAGGCAAAGAGTTTTCTTTCTTCTGGGAAAGGGGTAAGACCAGTCCTTCTTTTTTCTTTTCCTTTCTTTTATTTTTTTAACGTGTATTCATTTTTGAGAGTTAGAGTGCCAACGAGCAGGGGAGGGGCACAGAGAGAGGGAGATACAGAATCCGAAGCAGGCTCCAGGTTCTGAGCTGTCAACACAGAGCCGGATGTGGGTCTCAAACCCACAAACCGTGAGATCATGACCTAAGCCGAGGTCGGGCACTCGACCAACTGAGCCACCCAGGTGCCCTTTTCTTTTCCTCTTATTTTCTTAACATTGAGCAAAAGCTGCCTTAACTGCTTGGCCAAGCTAGTGATGGTCACTAAGAGGGGTGATCAGTTTGTATTTGGAACTTGGGGGTGTTATGAGAGGCAAGAGTCCCAGATCCCTGGCATTAGGAAGTATTTAGTATATGGGGCACCTGGGTGGCTCAGTCAGCTGAGTGCCAGACTTTAGCTTGGGTCATGATCTCACAATTTGCGGGATGAAGCCCCACATCAGGCTCTGTGCTAATGGCTCAGAGCCTGGAGCCTGCTTCAGATTCTGTGTCTCTCTCTCTCTCTCTCTGCCCCTCCCCCACTCGCACTCTCTCGCTCTCTCTCTCTCAAAAATAAACATTAAAAACAAAAATTAAAAAAAAAGTATTTAATATATTATCCTGAATTTGTGAGTCCATTTAGACTGTTTGCATTAACCCCCAAGTATGAGATTTAGAAGTTATAAAATATGTACTTTTCACTGGAAACCAAGAAGCAATTTTGTAGAAAGCACCAGCACTACTACATCACTGAAAGGTAAATACTAATTTAAATTGGGAGGGAAGTAACTCGTCTGGCCATATTTTATGCCTTGAGGAACTAGCAGAGGAAAGTCCCAGGAGAACAGAGTAAGTGATTTAATTCTTCCCTGGAAAAGGCCTGCACTCTGGGGTTTTCTTGAAAGATCAGCAGTGTCAAAAGGCTCAAGGTTATACAGCTGGCAAGCCTCTCACAGCCCCAAGAATGCTGAACTCCCCCAATGAACACAACATGGTAGTTTGGGGCCCATATAATTTTGTTAATAAAATGATTCCCCACCCATCCCCAAAACAAAAGGTTTATTTCTCCCATTTGAATATATCTATTTCTTAAATAAACAATTCTCTAGTGATAACGATTTTTCATGTCTAATTTTATGATATAAAATTATATGTTGATAGTATAGGATTTAAATCCATAATTTCCCTGACGCAATTGGCCATTGAGAGATCACCTGTGACGACTGAAAAGAAACAAACAAATAAAAACAGATTTCCAGGGCCTACATCAGGCTTAGTAGCTTTAAAATTCCAGGGTGGGACTAGGAAAATTATATTCTCAGGTGTTTATAATGCATAGCCTAGTCAGGTCACCACAGCTTTATAACTCACTGCTCAGAAGACAAGCAAAAATTCTACCTTGTAGGTTCTTAAACAAATTGCAGATCCCTGATATCACTGAAAATGAAAGCAAATGAGGGTATATCCTGGTCTATAAAAGAACTTCTACTTCCCTTCATTTCTGTTTGTGGGAAGATAGTTATCTCTCATGGGAAGAATTGGGGTTAGATTGCATGGTTGGTGTTGATGACCTATTTCAATCTGGTTAAGGAGACTGATAATCCAGATAGGGACTGTCTACTTTGTTTCTTCCAGATTTGCACATAAATTTTACATCCACATTATAGGAGATTTTACTTGTTAAAATACTGATTCATTAACATGGGTGGTACCATGTAAGAGTTTGTCAGCACCTTAAAGTTCCCTCCCATAATCTATTTTAATTTGGATACAGCAATCTCAACTTCTCTTTTGTTGGGCAAAACTGTGTTTTGAAAGAGGCTGCTTAGGTATTCATGGGAAGACTTTTTTGTTCCTCACGCCTGGGGTCTATGAGTGATATTCCAATGAATGTCCTTACCTGGCTTGAAAGGTTCTTGACTTGCTGGGCATGAATGATCTCTGGAGTATCAACCACAGAAGTGAAATTGGCTTTTTCCATTTCTGCTGATTGCTTATACTTAATCTGCAACAGAGCACCCCAAAATTGGGTAAATGTTTACAATGTACATGTTCGTTGATTTTGTTTGATTACGAGGTGGTCATTATTTCTTTTCCAAAAGGATTCATTCATTTGAGATTCGATATTTTTTTCCTATTGTGTTTATAGCTTTGTATGAAAGAGAGAGTCAGAAAGGTTGAGTCCTAGCTATTGAAAGACTTACTATGTAATTTGGCACAGGGGCTGGGGAGGTAAGAAGTAATGGGAAAGGAGCAAGATGATCAACACATAGTAAGGCATGGATTGTTTACATATAGAAGAGCTGGGAGCAGGACAAATAAGCAAAAGACAATGTGAGATGTCTAAAAACTACGTTTAAATTTAGGTCTTGAAAGGAGGAAAAGAAAGAACTCCCAAAATAGTCTAAACAAGGAATTCTTCGTGCTGAATGGGGGGTGAATTGATGAACAAATATAACCAAGATGTCAGAATCTGCCCTAGCTCCAAGTTCCCCAAGTTCTACCCTTTGCTCTGAATGTCTTCTGTGGTTATAGACTCAGAAAGACAGACAAACCCTTTGCAGGCCTGGCATAGGGTTTCTGATTCTTATATTAGAATGGATTCCACCAGGCAGATGTTTAAAAATGCCACTATATACATATGACTGTTATTGACCAAGTCAGATAATAGAAGGACAATATGTGTTGTTGTAATCACAAATTTTTTTTTTTTTTTCAATATTGACCTGAAATAATCACACTGACCTGACTGGCAATATCAGTAGCATTTCTGGCCCTCATGAAGTCAGGAGTTTCATTGGCCATGGCATTCAGACCTCTTCCTTTGACTTCCAGCTCCAAGTCTCTCTTATATTCTTTCTGTAGTAGCATTAAAAAACAGTTACCTAACTTTCACGACTAGGTAGTAAATGTATAGCATGAAAATAAATCCACATAATATACCATTTCTGTTACTAGTGTTCACCTTCACCATTCCATGTGGTCAGAGGCAATAGTGACCACAGAAACCCAGAATAGGAATAGAATAGGAAGCAGGAATAGAATAGGAAACTATTCTACTCACATCAACATGGAAGCCTTCCTTTTAGACACTTTTAGCATTCTCTACTTAGAAAATCGAAGTACAGGGGCACCTGGGGGGCTTAGTCAGTTAAGCATCGGACTCTTGATTTCAGCTCAGGTCATAATCTCAGTCATGAGGTCGAACCCCATGTTGGGCTCTGTGCTGAGCATGGAGCCTGCTTGGGACCCTCTCTTTCCCTCTCCCTTTACCCCTCCCTCGCTTGCACACACACACACACTCTCTCTCTCTCTCAAAACTAAATAAATAAAAAGACAACCAAAGTATAAAAAAAATTTTAAATTTGGTCTGCTACATAACTAGTTTTGAACCTAGGTGCCCAACACTCCAATATGGTATTTTAATTTAAACAAGCTCACTGTGGGTGCCTGGGTGGCTCAGTCAGTTGAGCAACTGACTTCAGCTCAGGTCATGATCTCACAGTTTGTGAGTTCGAGCCCAGCGTCAGGCTCTGTGCTGACAGCTCAGAGCCTGGAGCCTGCTTCTGATTCTGTGTCTCCCTCTCTCGCTGCCCCTCCCCCACTCATGCTCTGTCTGTGTCTCAGGAATAAATAAACATTAAAAAAAATTTTTTTTAAACCAGCTCACCAAATGGATTGTGGTTAAATCAAATAGATCTATCTGTCTATCCATTTATCTATCAAATAGGTAAATAGATTATGATAGCCACTAGATACAAACTTATAATATCAACTCATCAGAAATTGAGATATCACTTATTTAATGGTTAATAACCATGTTAGATATGGAATTTGAAATTCAAAACTTTTTCTCTCTTCCTTTTTCAGCGTAACTTGGCTTGGAGGAAGAAGATGCTCTGTTAATTATATGCATGCAGTTGGCTGTGGGCCTACCTCATTGAGGATTTGAGTGGCGTTCTTTGCTCTTAGCATGTCAGGTGTGTCTTCCATTTCACTGAGACCCTTCCCACGGATGCTTTCCTCTAGATCTTTCCTGTATTCTTTCTATATCACAAAATAAAAGCAACATCACTGACAAGAAAACCTGGATTGTTCCTCTTAAATAAAGAGCCAAAAAAAAAAAAGAAAAAAAGAAAAAATACCCTTCCAATTTTAGATAGTTACAGTTTAGTGATTAAAGATATGCATAAAGGCAGGGTATAAGCTTCATCGGTTAATACTAAATATCAGATAAGAAACTAGACATTAACAGGATGCTAAGGTAAGCATATTTTATTAGGTATTCAATTAAAAAATGAGAAGTATTAACGTGGGTAATAGATTAGATGGTAATACCAAACACATGTGAACCCAACTGGAAACCCGCGAAAGTTAGGTAGTGATGAACTTGCTAGAAGGAACATTGATGAGTGTCATTAGTGCAATTATTGGGATCAACAGGGAAAGAAAAGACCAAGTGGGCACTACCTCGCTGGCTATTTTGGTTGCATATTTGACATGTAATAAAGCTGGTGTGACCTCCAGGCCCGTCAGGTTTCTGCCTTTAATGGACTCTTCATAATCTTTCCTATATTCTTTCTAATGTGAGTAGGAAGGAAACACAAATTAAAAAAAGAATCTTTATCACAACTTATTTCTCAAACCTAGGAAGAAAAAAAGATTATAACATTGACCTTCTATGTATGGCCTTTTAACTGGATCATAGTTTTGCTAACAGTCACACGTTTGAAACGAGTCTGATTATTCTGGAAATTCTTTGTCTACAGCAAAAGAGACTCAGCTATTGAAAAGCCCTGTTGGGCTCCTTGTTCACTTGTCAAACGCTGTGACTCAGGCGGCCCCACTCCCTGCTTCACAATAGGGCAGGACAGCAGAAGGTCACAAGCGCCATCAGACTCTGAATCCATTGTCATCTCTCCCCAGGCAACAAAAGATTTTACTTCTGGAACTAGAAGTAAGTGAGGGGAAGATAACAATGCAGAGGAAGAAGAGCCTGAGGGCACCAAATGCAAATTTGGCCTTTTTAATTTTGATAGGATTTTAAATTTACAGAAAAGGTGCAAGACTAGTACAAGGAACTCCCACAAACCCTTTGCCCACATTCACTAATCATATGAAACTATGTTTAACTTTTGATTATTTGGCCTTCTATATACCAGAAAGCTCTGTAAAATGCTACTTTATTAACAACGATTTATCTTTATAGTTGGAGATATGCCCCATGGGGGGAGAGGTAAAATGCAATCCAAAATAAGTCTGTTTCCCAGTGAAAACAGACTTCCTAACATTCAAAATAAGATTCCATTCTTCTCTGCTATTGGTTAAAAAGGAAAAAAAACAATTTTTTTAGATGCTTCCGGTTACATTTCTAAAATAGGAAATATGGCATCTTGGCTTTTGCTGTTTTGATAAACATCTTGATTACTAATCTTTTGTTTGGTTGGGGTTTCCTATTAAGACAAGAGCAATCCAAAGCCAATGGTGGGTCTGTGCAGAGGGAAACTCTTCATTTGTCAAAGAAAAATTCATATTACATTCAATATAATTTGTTTCAGAGTTAGGAGTAGTTTGCTATGCTCTAAGGCTATGGAAATGAGAGTTGAAATAAAACATATACAATAAATGTTTACTATTCAGAATATTTGTTATAACCGAATCATAAGATTTCTGAGATGGAAAAATTTTAGTGACCACATGTCAGTAAAATTTCCGTCATCTACAACTTTTGGATAACAGAAGGCTGGACACATTTGAGGGCAGAGTTTGTTTTTAACAGCTTGATGTATGTTTGCTGTGTGGTGTGTTTTTGTAGAACTTACCCCACTTTGCATCTGTTGAGACTCTTTGGCGGTGATGTACGTTGGTGTTTCAAAGTCCAACATGGGCTTTCCTCGTTCCTTTTCATACTTTTCTTTGTATTTCACCTAGTGATGAAAAGCCTTATTAGATATAACTCCTCTGATCAATTCACAGAGGCCAGTTTAGGGATAGTTTGTAACTGATACATTAGTCCACCTGAGTGGCACCTCATTGCCACCCAAAACAGGTTCCTGTAGTGTTTCAGATCTAGTACTTTTTGTTATTGCCTGGGAGAAAATACCATTACTGTCTGCAAGGCATAATAGGATTTATGTTCAATCCAAGGAGATGAAAGAATCACTGCAGAAGAATCAGCTGAGAGAAGAAATGTTGAGGAAGGAAACGCATGGGGAAAGCCACCCATAAGATGAAGGTTGGACAAGATCTGGTATGTGTAGATGTGAACATTTTAACCATAGCATCTAACCATATTTCTGAGAAATATCTCTAGATTTTCTTTTGTAAGGACTTTTATCAGAGACCTGGGGTCCTAATTTGATAGATAACACACACAACTTTATTTATATGTCAATAACTGGGTCGATCATAACTGGTCACATATTCAATGCAGTCAATATAAATTCATATAGAAATGAAAACTACTTTACATGTTGGATGACTTAATAAATTTGACCTTCACAAAAGACCCCTCTGAGCTATTTTACAAATACAATATTCTCATCCTCATTACATGTGATTAGGAGTGGGGGCAGACCATAGATATTCAGAAATTGAAAGTCAGAGAGACAGAGGCCCTTGTTCACAGAGCATCTTAATGGCAATGCTCAGTCTCAGCAATCTTGCTCAAAACAGAAAGCTGGGGATGCGGGCTGCTTCCCAGATGACGCGAAGACACTTCCAGTAATTTAGCCCTCTTTGTGAATGCCCAACAAGAAACCTAAATAATGCTAACCTAAATAATTTGTGATATAGGAAGTCGTGTGACAACAAACTCCTTCTCTGAGTCCTTTCTTTTGAGAAACTTTATTTTACAAATTTTGCAATTTCTTAAATACCCTTAGATATTTCGGTGGTATATCTGATCAGGTCACTTCTCTGCTCAAAATCCTCCTAAGGCTCTCTATCATCATTGTAAGGCTTACATCCTTAGTGGGGGTGCAGACTTGTGAGGGCACAGTGGGGTTGGTGTGAGGGGTCTGTCCCCCTTGTAACATAATACGTATGCTTCCAGCCCCTGTCAGTAATCTGAATAACACACATTGCATACACCGGCACCGTGTCTCCAATACATGTCGATGCTCTTATTTAGAACATAAAGTTTTGTTTCAAAACGCCGCTAAATTCCAAGCCCCCTTATATCATTGGGCAGTTTTCTCCAGCAATGGTTATTAAAACTGTAACTACCATTCTGAGGGGGAATCCATGAACATTTTTGACACTGTGGCTGAACGAGCATCAGGACAGAAGGCGGTCTTGATTGACTTACTATACTCTGTAATTCTGTGGCCTCCTTTAGATGAAGCTGCTCCAGATTATCTGGTATTGTGTGGTAGTGGCCTTTACTCTTCTCATAATTCTTCTTGTACTGGTACTGAGGGGAAGGTGGCATAAAGGCACATTGAGAGAAAAACTGCTCAGCATTTCTGTTTTTCCTCTTTAGGTTAGACATTTATGCAGCAGCAGCATCAAGACCAAATTAAAACCAGCAAACAGTAAGTGGGCGGTTACGAAAACCTTTTAAAGGAGGAAGATCCACATTCTGTACTGCCAGTTAATACAGGATGGTAAATACATTGGTTATATGGCTTATTCAAAGTAGGTTTTAAAAGTGAAAAGTGAAAGAAATCATTCCAAACCATAATTCCATGTCCTTAGAAGGAGGGAAGGGCTTAGTTAATTGGGAAATAAAAGTTTAAATACTTGAAGAATAAAAGCATTTTTATGTTCTGAGAGATGTTACAGTCAGTGGAGAATGGATAGACTAATGTTTAATTTGGAAGAATGCATTCAAACAACAGAAGAGTTTTCTAAAGCTAGCATCTCAGGAGCAGAGAAGATGTGTGTGAGTTCAGCAAAGGAATTCAGCCACAAATGGGTGAAACATGCTGTTTCTGTAGCAAATGGCTGAGCTTACAGAACTGGCAAGCTGACTCGTATTCAGCACGTGATTCATTATCAGAGATTCCTTCATATCAGTCACAGGTTTGTGAAGTTTCTTCAGGTCAGCCTTATATTTAACCTGCAAGTCCAGGGGAAAGAAAGAAATCACATAAATAGGAAATGGAAAACAGTACTAATGGAAGCCATGCTACGATATCCCATATCCTGAAACAAGTGCTGGAGATGGTGATGAAAATAACACCCCTAGTTCACAGTAGCTAAACAGTGGCAACAACTCAAGCGTCCATCAACAGATGGGGAAGTAAAATGTGGTGTATACATACAAGGGGATTATTATTTAGTCATAGGAAGAACTTCAGTTCTGACAAATGCTATGTCATGGAGGAACCTAGAAAACATGGTAAGTGACATAAGCCAGACAAAAAAGACAAATATTGTACGATTCCACTTATATAAAATTCTCTAATAGGCAAATTCATAGAGACAGAAAAGAGATTTATAGAGATTACCAGGGGCCTAGGGGGAGAGAGGAATGGAGAATTATTGCTTAATGGTTGTAGAATTTGTTTGGGGTGATGGAGAGAACGGTGGTATGTGGACAACACTGTGAATATAGTCAATGGACTCAATTTTACATCCTGTGTGTGTGTGTGTGTGTGTGTGTATTCATTTAAGTAATCTCTACACCCAGCGTGGGGCTTGAACTCATGACCCTGAGATCCAAGAGTCATATGCTTTTCTGACTGAGCCAGATAGGCGTCCCTCAATTGTACATCTGAAAATATTTAAAATGGCAAATTTCATGTTATATATTTTACCACAATTAAAAAAACACACACACATACCTCACTTGCAAGATTGTTAGCATCTTTCATGACTTTGTAGAGCTGGCTGTCTTTTGGATTGTATTTTGGTGTTTTGCCCTTCTCTTTGTTGAAATTTTCTCGGTATTTAACCTAACAGGAAGTGCAAAACTCCAAATTATTTCTGAACATCAATTATTTTGAAAACTAAGAAACAGACGAAATATAAATACAAAAGAACATGTCCTATGTAAAGTGATCATACAACTTGTTACCCGAATAGGACACTTGGAAGCGTAAAGAAAAGCATAGCTAATAGTTATGTTCATCCGTTCATCCCCTAGGTCTTAGCCCAGTCATGAAATATACGGATGCTGAATGAAAGAATAAAGGTGGCTGCATCCGGGTGGGTTCTAGAAGTTCAAATGTCATTACTCGTGCCGGTTAAGTTCCCACAGTTGACCCAAGTATGAATCCCACCCTTGGGATGTAATCTTACTACCTGAGGAGAGGTGCCAGTAAGGCCCTCACAATCGATGTTTCTCTTCCATGAAGACAGTTAAGCACACAAACATCTAGACACACCCACAAGTGGAAAAGTGGGGAATGAGAAAGGCCTGAGATGTTCGACAGAAAGGAGAGAGAAGGTCCTTGGTACGCCTTCATGATACCACTTTTCCAAGCTCAGCACTTTTATCAAAGACTGAGGATCTCTTTTGTTGCTACTATTGCACTTTCATTCTGGGAACAACTTCCTCCCACAGGTTTTTCACATGAGAGCTGCCACTCGCCCATCTGTATTACCTGGCTGCTCAGCTTGGCTGCCTTCTTGGCCATTTCAATGTCTGGGCGACCAAGCATGCTTAACCCATGGCTGCCTTCCTTACGGTGCTTGGCTCTGTACTCCACCTGAATCAAAAAAAACCAAGATGGGCAATACATTCTAGGGGGTGGGTGCCTTGTACTACTTGGTGGCGGTGACCTCTGGGGAGCAGGTACATTTTAACCACACCCTTACCTCACTGGCCTGTTTGGCTGCCTGCGTGGCCTTCTTGATGTCCGGCCGATCGGCCACTGTGGTGTAATGCAGGTTTTCCTTGGCATCTTTTTTGTAAGCAACCTTTGTTTGGAGAAAAAAGAGTGTTTACTCACTTGGGAGATACGCTATCTTTGAAAAAGTCCTCATTAAGCACAAGGAAACTTTTTATTAAAACCAAGCCAATTTTTTAAGCTACCGTATTTTTTAAACTACCAGACAGAGAAAGTAGGGCTACCACTCACAGGAAACAGCTCAATATGCTCCAGTTTAGGATCCACCGGCTCAACAGAACCCCTGAGAGTATAGAGGGGTAGGGGGACTTACATTACTCTGCTTCTTGGCCACTTCCATAGCATGTTTCACCTCTGGGGGCTCCAGCATGATGGAGTAGTTGGATTTCCCTTTCTCCTTGACAAACTTCTTTTTGTAATTTGTCTAAATAAAGACAGAATTATTTATGTGAGCAGAGGAGTCTGGGAACAGAACTGATTTACTTGAGGAACTGTGAGAAGACCTCCAGGAAAATCTGTGGCTTGCTATTTTGGCCTCAGTGTGGAACCTGGATCTCTGATCCATATTCTAGCTCTTCCCGGTCATTTCTGTCCTGGAACCCAACACTGGAAACACATAGCAATCTTTGGAGAACTGACTACAAGCCAATTAAGCTCTTTCATTTGCCATTTCTATCTGGGAAAAATACATGGAACCATAAAGGGCTTTAAAAATATAATACCATGATTATTAAAGCATCACTGATAAGGACAAGGTGGGCAGAGATTACGGAGATACAAAGTAGTGATTTTACTTCTCTAAAATTGTTGAGCAGTTTAATGACAGGAGAGGCCACTCTTAATCAGCAATGCTTCCACCTTTTATTAACGCTGGGTTACTAACATCTTATCCTGCAGATAACATGCCCTGTGGTAAAACCCACATTTTCTCTAGTTGCCATAATTGGAAACCTAATAAATATCAAGTCCTCCTTTGAAGCAGAATTGAAAATTCACAAATGGGCATCGATGGTAAGGGTGAAGCGACATAAAGGAAAGCCCTTGTAAGCAAAAAGGCAGCTTGTGCCGATTTCCCTGGGTTCTACGGTAAAGTGGTATTGCTGTGCCAAGAGTTGTGGGGCTGGTCACTTACATCACTGACATTCTTGGTCACTTCCTTGACGTGAATAGTATCCCTGGTCTCTGGCAGTGTTGTGTATGAGCCCTGGGCCAAGTGCTTCTTGACGTGGTCCTTGTACTTGTTCTGAGGGAATCCACAGAGAGCTTGTTAGAGTGTCTGCTTGGGGCATTAGCCCAAGATGGAAGGAGAGCATATGGTTGCTAGAGGATTACCTCAGACACCAGATTGCTAACAGTCTTTGCCAGGAGGATCTGAGGAGTGTCAGGCACAGCATGGCAGGTTCCTCTTTCCTTGACATGTTTCTCTTTGTATTTCAGCTACAGGGGTGAAAAAATATTTCTTTAGTTAGTCTGGGTGTCCTGTATATATTTATTCAGTCCCCAAATCACTAGACAGAGCTGGGAAAACAGCGCCACTGACACCGGATGAACATTAAACTCAATAAAAGATTCGATGTTTGGAAATCTTGGAAAATGTACAAAAGAGATGTTCTTTCTCTCTTGCAAGTTGAGGCTTCAATAACAATCAAAATGGATTTCATGATGAATCTTTCTTTATACACCTAGCCTTAGTTCAAAGGACTTTCAAATATGTCATGTGATCTGCCCCCTGAAGCCTGGGAGGCATTACTGTTTCTCCTTTACAGATGAGGAAACAGCAGCAGAGGAAGAATATGATCACACAAAAATGAATGTTTCCGCATAGAATCCAGCCAGAACTTCAGTTCCCAATTCTTGCTGTGTGAATTATCTCGTGGTGCAGTATAAAACAAGAATGAACACCTGGATTTAATGGTTTCCCCCTGCTGTGGCCCTACTCCGCCATGTGGCTGGTGTTCAAGGGGCAGGGTCGTATTTCAGGACTCACGCCTGAGCTCCTACACCAGCAGCCTTCTCTGTCGTTCCTTGGGTGTGGCTGGAGACTGTGCCACAGAGGACAGCCCCGAGTGAGGTGAGCCATCATGGAAGGCACCGGATACTTACGTCACTTTCTATTATAGAATTCCTCAGGGCCAAGACCATGTCTTTATCATCAGTGACAGAGAGCTTGCAACCCTTGAGGAACTCTCGGTCCAGCTTATATTCAAACTGAAACAGAAGAAAGGCAGAGGAAGAAGCGGGCATTTGATTAAATTTGTAAGGGATCCTCCTTTGAAGGGCACTATGATGACTTGCTGCTGGAATGGGGGCAGAGGCTTCCTGGCCCCTCACTGCGTGCTGGGCTCCCCCTCTCCAGCCCCGTGGCCAGGACCAAGCCCTCCCAGCCTGCTCACCCCCAGTTTCCAACCCCACCTGCAGGAGACCAGGCTCCACGGCAGCGGCTCTGCTTCCTGTACTTGCCTTCCACCCCTCACACTGCCCCTCCCCCCATCCTTACTGGATCTCAAGTGAACTAGGCTGACACCCGCAACAGTGGCTATTATGAGTAGTCTTTCATTTTTTCTGCCTCAGGCATGTCATAGAGCCCAACCCTCTCTCCCATCTCACATCGCTCTGCTGCAGGGATGACTTGGCTGCCTGGATGAAGTCCGGTCGGTCAGGGGTCCACCTCCAGTGGGCTTTGTTGGCCTCATACAGTTTCTTGTAGTCCAGCTGTTTATAACAAGATGGAAATCAATCATTTTGGTCAGTGGACTGAATTCATAACCGCATGTGGCACAGAGGGACTCCTCTTACATTTCAACAGACAACATTATCACTGTTCTTTATGCAAGAGAGAGCCCCAATTAACATTTCTGTACAATTTATGCAACTAGTCAGCCATTTAAAAGGTCATCTTGTGGGACCATTTGGTCTCAAAATAGGGGCTAAAAATTTTAAAGGCCTCCAGGTGAAATAATCCTAAATCTATCTGCCAGTGCAGCTTTATCATCTTCAGAGTCAAGTGCCGTTAATTTCTAGCTAAACTCAGGCTTAATTGTCTTTTTAATTATTAAACTTATAGTATTTATTTCATGCCAGGCACTCTTCTAAGTGCTTCATAACTATGAACTCATTTTAATCTTTATAACAACCGCATGAAATTGACAGCTGAAGAACCGTGGAGAGGGCTAAACAACCTGCCCAAGGGGAGGCAGCTAGTAAATGGCAAAGCTGGGACTCGAACCTGCAGAGACTGGCTTTGGAGACACTTGCACACTTGCTAGACTTTCACCTGAGCTCGGCAGCTGGTGGCCTGGGGCCAAATCTGAGGTACAGGTGCTACATAATTTAATTTTTCCTTGGAAGAGCCCTCACTATCAGGCACATTTCTTTCCTCACTCTTTTTCTTTTTAGTCAAGGTACCTTTTGCACATAATAAAATCTGCATGCTTTTGACAGGGTTGCTTTTGGTGCTATTCTATGAGGTTTCCCCCCATGTTATTATGAAACTTTTCAAATATACAACAGAGCTGCAAGAATCTGAGAGAATACCCACCCATCCATACATGCCTGGATTCTACAATGTACATTTTACTGCATTTGCTTTTTCACACACCCATCCTGCTACCTATCGCTCAATCCAACCTCGGGACACCTACAATACCTTTTCTACAGCCAGCCCCTAAAGGTGTCCGCTGACCCTGATAAATATATGTTCCCTCTGGAACTAGTGGGCATTCATTGAGTTATTACAGTTTCATTATTTAACCATCTATATATCTTTTAAAAGTCAATACTCCTCTAAATGCACAAAAATGTTTCTGTGGTTGAGGCTTTAAGATGTCCCACCACAAAAAAAGTAAGGAGTCCGTGCAGGGAGATCTGAAAAGGAGAAAGGCCTAGGCCAACCTCTGATAGCCTCAAGTAATTGAAATGTGTGTGTGTGTGCGTGTGTGCGTGCACGTGTGTGTGTGTGTGTGTGTGTGTGTGTGCGCACGCATGCGTGGGTGTGCATGTGTTTTCCAGAAGAAGCAGGTTCTAGGATTCAAGGCAGGAGGAGGATACAGAGGGTGGAGGGAATGAAAGATGCTGAAACACTTATTTCAGAATAAAATCTCCTATTCTTCAGCCACCTAGCACACAGGCTGAGGGGCATGCCATCTGTCGTACAGGGTTAGGCCACCTGTGCTCTTCCCCGTCTCCTTTGTGACAACCAAAGGCAGCATTTAGATTCCAGCATCATTAATCACGCTGCTGGGGCCTAACTCTTGATCCAGACTCATTATAGCTCAGTCACCTGAAGAGATGTAAAAGGAGGTCATGTGTCCTGCAGAAGCTGATAAATCCCTCATTAGACTTAGGGAAGTTTCTGGAACTTACATTGGTGTTGACCTTGTAGGCATCCTTGGCTGCTTTGATATGAACAGCATCTGGCACAATGGTGCAGTTGGACTTATTTCTTTGGTAAACTTCTTTGTATTTCAGCTGTGGGAGGAAACACAGTGACAATGTTAATTTTTTTGGTGACCTAAGCATTTTAAAAAAATGACAAAAAATTAAAACCACGACTGTAATACATAATGCTTCTTAAGACAGAATAACCTGTTGTGAAGAAAGAATGTAGCCATGCACATTCCTGTCTCAGGTCTTAAAACTAGCTCCCCAGAATAGATGGAGTATGCTCACCAGGGTCACTGTAGGATTTATGTCCCCTAAGCTTGGCTGAAAGGGCCATGTGTGTTTTCCTTTCCCCAAATCAGAAAGTCCTGAGTTCAGCACATCTTGAAAACTGCTGATGGAAGAGAAAATCCCCCCACTAGCTTACCCAGATGTTGTTAGTCTTGCCCTCCTTCTGTGCCCCCACACTTCTGCCTTTTACCTCATTGTGTTGTAATTATGTGCTTACCAGTCTATTCTTCCATTAAGTTGAACCCCTTGAGGACAAAGATTGTGCACCAGTTTTGAAAAACGAAGGAACTGATGGGTGCTGTCCACTACCATAATTGCCAGAGCCACATCTAGCAAGTTGGGCGTGTGTGGGTTTGGATGGGAGAGAGAGAACGGGAAAGCTTAGCCTCTGTGGGCTCAACAGGTACTTGCCCATCCTGGGCCTGGCATTTCTAGCTTCACCCACTTCTGCTCCTCTTAAATCCAGGCTCTGGGACACCCTCGGGGTCTTCCCACTACTTGTTGCAGAGGACTTTGGGTTTTAGTGTTCAGCCTGAAGTCAAACTGTTCTAAGGAAGCCCCTTATATCATATGATTCGTGATATAAATCACGATCGTCTGCCACTTTGCCATAGACCTAGTAAATCAGTATTTTTAGGGAAAAATCCACATTTTTCATATCTCTGGTTATTGTTATAATCAGAAAGTTTGAGGGAATGGATACAGAAATGCTTCGTTTTTCTACAGTTAGAGGGAATGGACGGCTCCACACAGAGGATCTGATAGGTGTTTATGAACCAGTGATGTTCATGTTTGAAGTGCCAAAACTTATGTTCACATAAAAAACATTTTAAAAATGTTCTATACATTTCTGCCTTCATAAACAGTGCACTGGACGTAATTAACATTTTTCACGGCAACTCCGGGTCAGCAGTGTGAACACATTTATTTACCTACCAAAGAATTCCTGTGCACCAGCCATAGTCAAGGTTTTGGGGTAGGGATGAACTATTCTACAGTTGTCTTTACTATTCTTTCTTGTGCCCATATAGCCATGGAGTTCTTTAAAAATTTTAATCTATTTTTTAAACTAAAAGGTAGATAGCCTTCAACCACAGAATCTAGCTACATATCTGAAAATTTATTAATACAATTTCTCCTCAAATTCAGAGTGTTAGAATTTAATGGTTACCTTGTTCTTCTGGGTCAAGATAAAGCTTACAGAACATTAATAGCACACTGCGTTTATGGCACACTGCGTTTTTCAAAATGGCCTCAACAATGCCACAACCCCTACTGGCACCCCCTCCATGCTTCTCTGCAATGTGATCTTGCCATTTGTTTATCCAAGGTGGCACTTATCTCTTCATCCCTTGAATCTGGATATGCACCTTGCCTAGCAAAATATGGTGAAAGTGACTCTGTCAATTCTAAGAGTAGCCCTTACCTGGTCTGGAAGTTTCTATCCCAGGCTCTTGGAACCCTTCTGTGCTTTGACATGTACAAACCACATGGAAAGGACACATACAAGGGTTCCTGTCTATGCAACAGTTCAGCTCTTAGCCCATAGCCATCCTCAGCTGCCAGCTATGTGAGTGAGCCATCCTAGATGTCCTGGCCCACCTGGGCTTCAGCTGCCTGCCAACAGCACATGATGGAGAGGGTCCACTCATCTGTGCCCAATTAGTTCACAGAATCATGAGCAAAAAAAGATGATTCTTGTTTCAAGCCACTGAATTTTAGGATGATTGCTACACAGGAATAGATAACTGGAAAAGGGTTTATTATATCATGTTAGCAAGAGCCCAAGATAACAGGTGCTGCAAAGCCATTCTTGTACTTACATCACTGACTTCATCTTTGACCTTTCTGACATGCAGCAACATGGGTGTGTCGTGGATTGTGGTGTAGCCTCTGGGTTTGGCCTTGTTGTATTCCAATTTATAAAGTATCTGAAGGAGAAGTGAAAGCAGAAGGAGACAATATGGTACATCTCAATTTATAATACAATGTAATATAAAACATAGACACAATTTTTTTTGGATTTTTTTAGTGTACATAAAGGAAAGACAATTCTATAAACTCAACAGGTAATTTCATGCTTTCTGCAAAAGCTCCACTGCCTCTAAAATGGTGTGTCTGCCGATTTAGTTGAAATAATTCTTTATTACAAAAGAAGAGTTGTAAGCATACCAGGACATTTAACATCCCCGTCTCCCTCCCACTAAATGGCAGTAGAATCTTCCAGATGTTGTGACAATCAAAAATGTCTCTCCGTATTTGCAAATGCTCCCTGACTTTGAGAATCCATTCAGTGTTTCTTGCACTTACATCACTAATTTGTTTGTTGACTTTGGTAGTACGCAGGTGTTCTGGAGTATCCACAACTGAGGTAAATTTGTCCTTTGATTTTTCATAGTCTTTCCTGTACTTGATCTAAGTTGTAGAAGAGAAGAACAAGTTAACTTGAAGTAGAATCAAGGGCTTTAACGATCTAATTTTCTTCTTGAGAGAGTCCCACAGCAAATCGTAGGATTAATACATAAGTCACAGATGTGGGGAATGTGGGGCATGGTGTCATACTTTCTCTCTTAATCCTAACAGAAATGTTTAATGTAAGTCCATATTTGATAGTGACAGTGTAATGGAGTAGCAAATAATAAGTGACATTTTCTATATTTGCATACATGTGGAAACTCAGGCCCAGAGAGGTTAAAAGACTGAACTAAGGGACACATACAGAGTGAATCTCAGGTCCAGGACTGGACCCTTGTTCTCTGGACTCTGACAGGTAATGATTACTTACAATACGCTGCATCAAATATGTATAATGTCTTAAGGCATGTATCCATATCAAAGATGAAACAGATATCAAATAAAAAAGGAGTATACATGGTATAAAGTACTTATCATTTTTAAGAAGACACTCACTTTCGTAATTTCCAAGTCACAGGTTGTTTTCATGCACATAAGCTGTTTAAAGCAGTTACAGATACAGAAAGCACAACATAATTTCATGCACAACTATCTGCTGATCACATCAGGCAGGACACAGGAAAAGGTTCAGGAAAACCGGATTTTCTATGTAGACCTCATCCCCTTCATTTCACGTATTGATTTGGTGTCAAATGTAAGTGATAAAATGAGTTTCTAATACAAAAGACTGATTAAAAATTGTGTTTTTTGGGGGGAACAATGGCATTTTACTAATATTATATCTGGTAGTTAAGCAAAATTATCACTGTTTTTTGTTTTTTGTCTTTTGTTTCGCTGCTTCAAATGTACCTCTCAGCATGTGATGGAAAAGTGGTGATGTGAGCTTCAACTGACCTTGTGGGAAGGCAATGTCACCAGAAACATCACTAACACGTGTGTGTGTGTGAGGACAGATATGTTGGAAATAACCTAGCAAATCAGCATCAAACGAGAGGCCATAAACGTGTGCAAGATTCAGAGAGCTGCCCTGCGGTCTTCATCCCTCCCAAATGGTACAGTTGTAGTGATCACTGAACAACAGGTATTAGATGATGAAAATATTATTCATATATTTTAGAAGCCATTGAATCTACTTAATCTCCTTAATCCATAAGGAACCCATTTCTTTTTTTTTTTTAATTTTTTTTTAAGTTTATTTATTTTTGAAAGAGAGAGAGACAGAGCATGAACGGGGGAGGGTCAGAGAGAGAGGGAGACACAGAATCGGAAGCAGGCTCCAGGCTCTGAGCTGTTAGCACAGAGCCCGACGCGGGGCTCGAACTCACAGACTGCGAGATCGTGACCTGAGCTGAAGTCAGACGCTTAACCGACTGAGCCACCCAGGCGCCCCAGGAACCCATTTCTTGGGGAAAATATTTTAAAAATTGAAATTAAAGTTATACCAATTTAGAAATAAAATTTAAAAAAGTCTCGGTTAATCTTACTAGGAGTTACTAGATGATGTACAGATGATGACTGCTGCATCATCACTCTTGGCCAAGCCAGAGTTCATTTATAAAGAGTGAATATTTATGCAGCGTAATCACACGAAACCAGTTTGGGCAGGGAGCCGGGGAAGGCAATCAAGGGAAGGGTAAAAGTGAACGCCTTCAAGGCCTCTCAATCTCTTCTTCACATCATTATCAAATGTTACCTGGCTCCACATGAGTGTGTTGTAGAGGGCAGTCAACATATCTGGACGCAGAATTTCATTACATCCTTGTTTCAGAAGCATCTTGGCACTAGATTTATATTTTCTCTGTTCATGCAAAGAGCAGTGAAGCACAGAAGAGACTTATGAAGACAGAAAAGAACACGGCTCTATATCCCAATCACTTCTGAGTGAAGAGATGTAGGCACGCACACTTTATGTACTCAAATATACATGTGGGTGAAGACACTAAACCCATTATACTGCCAAGTAGAACGACTGCAATACTCTCAGTTGAGCATCCGCAGTCCTTGTGAATGGGAGGTAAGATAGCTCATTCCGCTAGCATTGCCTTACAGGAAAAGAAGACATTGTTGGAGTAGAAAACTCCATGACGATGTTTCCTTCCGTGAATTTTTGTCTTTGTTTTTGCTTTTGCAACTCAATTTGCAGCTTACAATTAGACCCCCCAGAAAAATAAAGGTGAGGGGCCCCAGCTTTTCTTTTTATCTTCACCACAGCATATGTGAGGACACAGAGCATGGACTGGCACACTCAAACAGCTCATGGGCTCTTTGGGTGGCTAGACAGATATTTGAAACAGAACATCCCAATATCATAGGCAGAACCTATGACATCCTTGCAGCAGACGGAACGACATCTCATGAGAAATCTGGAGCACAGTCCTGCCTGGGCTGTCCAGCCAGCCCCATCACAGTACCTGACTTATCTGGTCGCCTGCGATCTTAGCCAGCAGATGTCTAGGCTCATCGACTACCAGATGGTATTTATCTTTCCGCTGCTCATAATCAGCTCTGTATTTTTTCTGCTCAAACATCATATCAAATTATAGCAAGAGTACAACTTCAAGGCTACACAGAAATGTCCCCAGATAAACACTCCAGAGAACCAGAAATAGGTCATTTCTAGAGGTGGGCTCCTAAGGCATCCAGGGTAGTAACAACATGGAGGCAAAGAGAGTCAAGTGAAGATCACCTAGAGAAGGCTGGGGCTTGGGATAGATATGACTGATGACACCAAAATTGGACTACCTTGTGCGTAAACATCTCCCATCTTTAAATATGATGCCATTAGCAATGCTAGGTTTTGTGGCATCTTAAGTAAGGCACTGATGAACTACAGGTTTACTATCTAAGGCTGTGAGAATCAAAAAAGCATATTCATGGGCAAATTCTACCAGTCTTCTAATGGTAGTGAATTTGATTATAAAAGAGACCCTGGAAATCTTTTGCAAATTATGAAAACAGAAAGAAAATATATCAATACTGTCTTCCTAGGAAGCTATTGCAGTAATTCTTCAGTCATCTTGCCTGGAAATCTACTGAAAATAAACGATATCAAGTTTAAAAATAACAGAAACAACACAAGATTCATATATTGAAATAAATATACTATTGGCTACATTTTCATTGTTAGATACATTTTACTAATTTTCTAAAATTGTTTTTTAATTTACATAAATCCATGGAAAATCCAAAGATAGGAAATTAAATATAAAGCCATCCAAACATAAGTTAATTCATAGCTTGCTCATTTTTGGCCATTTTAAGCTAAATTTAAATTATTGCTACAACAGTTCCAGAAAAGATTTGGGTGCAAATGGATACTTCTCTGCACCAATATGAGTAACAAATGGCACTACATTTGAATGCATGAATCACAACTATCCCTTTAGGGGTAGTTATTTCAACCACTGCCATTTCTGTGCCTTGGTAAGGGACTCCAAATGAACCTTGAGCTTCTGGGTCTCCCAATGCTCCACAATATCATTTTTAAAGGAGTTCAGCTGTTAGTCAACAAAATCCTTGACCTCCTTCCTCTTGTCACCTAAAGGGCTGTGCTGCCCTATGCTAGTGTGAACAGAGGCAATGATGGCTGTGGGACCCTTACACCACTCTGGACAGTCCCTTCACTTGTTTTATTTACTGGACAGTTTCTTCCCTCTGCTTTTGGCAGAGCCCATCAGATGGTGACATTATAAGAGCCCAAATCTTTATCTTGAATCAATATTTAAATTGACTTTCCTGTCATTTTATGTATTGGGCTTCAATCAAATAACTCTATAGACTTCTTAAGGGAACAGAATAGGTTGAACTAGATAATGTCATACATACCTCATTCATCAATTGAGTCGCATACTTGAAATGCTTATTGATTGGACAATCTGCTTCATACTTGAAATCTGACTTTGTCCTTTCAAATACCTCTTTATACTTATACTAGAGAAAACAGAACATGGTTACTTGATAGCAGGCTGTGATTACCTTAAGAACAAGACGTGTCATTTATTTTATCATACAACCGAGACAATTTATTCAGTGGAGGCTAACAAGCAGTTACTGAACACTTACTTTGTCTCCTAAGGCAATGAAAAGTATACCCACATGGAAACCCTAAACACTAGCCCCACAAGACATACTTTATTGAATGGATGTCAAACCCATCTTCCATTCTAGGCAAAAATACAAATTAGTTTCTTCTTTGTTTCTATATATTATACTGATTATTATTTTATTTTGTTTTACTCCAGGTGAACTTGAGGGCATTTTTAATCCATTAATTTGAAATGATTTTCCAGTAATTAATCAGATAATCATAATACTTTAAAGCAGAGGTGAGCTAACATCTAAATCACCATCTGTTTTAAAATGACCCCATGAACTAAAAATATTTTTTTTAAATAATTTTAGGGAATTATAACAAAGACTATGTGACAGAACATGGTCCACAACATCTAAAATATTTACTATCTGGCACTTTTCAGAAAAATTTGTTGACTCCTATTTTAGAATTCAGAGGAAGCTAGTCCAACTGCTTTATTTTGTAAATAGGAAAATGAGGACAGAAAAACCAAGTTATTTGCTTTAAGTCACACATCAGATTTGTGGATTAAAATAACCCCACTTTATATTTGCTAACATATCAACTCTAACAAGGTAAGTCACTCAGAGACACAGTAATAGGGACGGAATTCTGAAAGAGCCATGAGGAGTTATACTGAGATGACTTTTTATCAAATTCAAATAAATGATACAAATAAATGGCGACTACAGTCAGTGAAGTCAGTACGAAGAAACTTCCCAAGCAGAGTGAACAATTCAGTATGCACTCTAGCTATAGGGTCTAGAAACAGAACAGGGATGGACATATGAAAAGTTGTTTCTTCGGTATTAATTCTCTCTGTGGGCACTGGAATATGTTACATGCAGGTGGCTCTTATACTTGAGTAGACATACCTTGCTATAGAGAGTCTTGTTCTTTTCAGCCAGAGTGAAGTCAGGGGTATCATAGGCATAGCAACCAATGCCCTTAAGCCAGGTCAGATCTTCTTTATATTTTACCTGGGAGAAGAACATCATCAAAGAATTTTACGAACCCGTCTCCAAACAGTAGTAGGTTACAGTCAATACAGGTAGGCCAAATAGCAGCTCTGACTGCTGACGTATATTCAAGGATTAAGGCAATTATTTAACAGAAGTTTCTACTAATACTGATTTTTGCTCATTTTATGGTGTACTGTTCTACATGGAGATTTTATTTTTTAATACTAATTAAAGCGGTTCAAATTAAATGGGCATATTTTCCTAGAAAGTATATTACCTCAGCAGCTGTATTTTCAGAGAGAGAGCTGAAATTTATTTCCAGATGAGCATTGTTATGTGTCTTCATTGATTCATGAAGTTGTTCATCAAAAGATCAAAAATACGCTATTTCTTAAATGAAGCATATCACTTCCAGTCATGTAATATGATATTATGCAGGTAGGTTTATAAATTTGAATATAGATTTCTCTCTCCTAAGTTAAAGTTCAGTTATTTAGCAAGGAGTTTTAGGATTTAAACATCCATACAGAAGATCTAAAATCTAGCCAAGTGTTCAATTTTTATTCAGTGTTTAATTTTATAAGTCACACGGGAATATGAATTTATATATAAAAACAGAAGATTTTAAAACTCACATCACTGACTGCATCAGTAACTGCCCGATGGTGGAAATGCTCTGGGCGATCAGGAATGGACCTCCAGATCCCCAACTGACTCATGTAGTTCTCCTTGTATTTCACCTATGGTAAAAGCACGAAGACAGCTATAAAGTCTTACCCAACTTTAATGTAAAAAAAGTCTATTTTTCTCTAGAGAGTTTTAGGAAAGGAAGAATACTTAAAAAAAAAAAAAAAGGTGGTAGATTACTAAGCCCAACACAAGTAGAAATAGTAGGGACATACTTTACTAATGTCATCTGTGACTTTGCGATGATAAACAATGTCCAGAGCATCCTTCACAGTGTGGTATTTTCCTTTGGTCTTTTGAAATGTTTCTTTGTAGCGTAGCTGGAAAGAGAAAAAGCACACAGATTGTAAAAACAAAGAAACAAACAAACAAACAAAAAAACTACCAAATTAAATAATTGAGTTCTTTTCAGCTTGAACTCTCTTGAGTCTTCTCTCTTGAATAAATTTAGGAGAGATTAAAAAGCTCATTTTCACATCCTGGAAGAGAAAAAGGACATTGGGAAAAAAAAATTGTGAAACCTGAATATAGAGTTTAGTTAATGATAACATATCAATATGAATTCATTGGTTGTGACAAATGTACAATGGTAATGTAAGGCATTAATTAACACGGGAGGAAAATGGATGTAGGGTATATGGGAACTCTCTGTACTATCACTGCAACTTTTCTGTAAATCTAAAACTACTTAAGAAGTTTATTTAAATCTGAAACAAACAAAAAGCTAATTTGGAGGAGGAAAAAAGAAAACAGCCTTGTTGAGCCCAAGACTTACTAATGTATGTGGAAAGAGGAGAAAGATTTAGTTTCTCTTAGTATTAAAATGCCTTCTCCATGAGGCAGTCTTAAAATTTTATTTTATAATCTTGATCTTTGTGGTATAATCTTGATCTTTGTGCTATATTATAATCTTGATCTGTCAACATCTCTTGACTTAAATCTAAGAATATCACACAAGATTCATCCCATTTACACAAGATGGGTACTTCTCTGAGTAGTCTGTTTTCAATCTCAAGTAAGTGTTTTCTTTTGGGGTAGCTGAGCAAATACGTAATTGAAGATGACTTTTCTCCTGACATGGTAACTTTAGTTTTCAGATCTTATAAAATTGCTTAGCTCTACTTGCGGGGACAGCCACCTATACATAAGCCAAACTCAATGCCAGATACAACCCTGGTTACACTGGACTGTCTTAAAGGTTAGAGTTATCAGCATTGGTATGAGAAAGTTCTAGGGGTGGGCTGTCCATTTGGGGCATAATGAGCCCCGGGGGCCAATTTCACTGTGCGACCACTCCCAGAGAGTGGTGATGTAGAGTAGGTTTGTTCAAATTCATATTCAACAGCTAACATTGAAGTGATAAAGATGAGGATGTCACAAGACGACTAAAAATACCCTAGGGGATAGATTTTGAGGGTAGTATATGACTTTCTTAGCTTATATTTTAAGCAAAATGTTCTGCCCCTGGACCCCTAGAGTGTAAAACCAGTGCCTTGGTATGTTGGTACGCTGCAGGGCTGAGCAACACCTAGACCACTTCTATGGGCATTTTACCTTTAGTGAAGAGCATGCTAATTACTTTGGATGTTTTAGGAGATGCTGGCATTAGATGCTCAGCCCATTTATCGGGCCATTGGATCTTGTGCAACTGTACACCAGGGGTGGGACCTGAGGTATCCCAAAGGGTCAGGAGCCAAGGGGCTAGTCCAGTTAGCAAACTCCTTTCAGCTCTAAACGAACTGAGATATTGTTTCAATTTGCTGTATCCTTTCACATTTCTGTTTAGAGATCACTGTAATGACTTTAAGATGCCTTGAAATCCTAGAGCAATATTCTTTCTTTTTTAAATTTTTTTTTAACGTTTATTTTTGAGACAGAGAGAGACAGAGCATGAACAGGGGAGGGTCAGAGAGAGGGAGACACAGAACCTGAAACAGGCTCCAGGCTCTGAGCTGTCAGCACAGAGCCTGACGTGGGGCTCGAACTCACGGACCGCGAGATCATGACCTGAGGCGAAGTCGGCTGCTTAACCGACTGAGCCACCCAGGCGCCCCTAGAGCAATATTCTTAAATTGAGGGCTTATAGGGTTGCTTGAGATTTTGCCTGAGTTTATGTCCCAATATACCCAATCCTCCAGGATTCTGGTTCTGGTAATGGGTGCAATGCATTTGCAGATGGGCTCTGAGATACAAAACTGATAAGAACTGGTTACCTACGTTGAGCTGATTAATTTCCTATCTTTATTAACAGGTAATCCCATTACCATTAAAAGCTAGTCACGTCCTTGATCATGTGGCATGGGAAATGAAAATCTGTCCTAATTCTAATGAATGTGTCATTCTCATGACTTAGGTGGTCAAGAGAAGAAAGGGAACAAACGTTTTCTGAGTGTCAACTAAGAGCCCAGCACTGCACCAGGAATATTATGTACATTATCTTGTTTTGTCTAATTATCCTCATTTCACATATAAGAAAACAGAGTCTCAGAGAAACTAAGTAAATAACAGAGTCATACAGCGGGCAAGTGACAGCAACAGGATTTGACACCATGTTTGGCTGATTCCAAGACCATGACGCTATGGACAAGTAACAATTAGTTGTCAAATATCCCTGAAAATGCTACCAGAGAATTATTAGAAAAGGTCATAGTTTTGTCCAGAAGGGCAAGGAGAAGAACAACGGGCTTTTAGCATCTCTCAGCATTATTCTTAAGTACTGTGCCTGACTGATACTAGTTATGCCCTTTTGTGGTTTCAGTGTTGTTGTTCTCATGACCCATGTTGTGGGCCAGGTCTTTGAAGTATGGATGACTGTAATATCTTCTGTTTCTTAGGTATGATGACCTGGGCTGTCCCTGTCATAACAGAAGAAAAGAAGAAAGGGATGCATACATCACTGGCATTCCAGTAGGCCTTCTTGGCTCTGATGAGGATTGGCGTATCTGGAACGGGGGTGTACTTGTCCTTCATCTTTTCATACTGAATCTTGTACTTGTTCTAAGACATAAAGATGGAAAAAAGAGACAAATGTAAGTTCAAGTGTTTTTATCCTTCCCAGTTCATAACCACATCACAGATCCAGCCTAGAAACATGCTGTATCAGGCTCAGTAAGAGAATAGCTTACCTTCCATGTTTTAATGCTGCTGAGCACGATTATAGAAGTGTGCTCTCTGATCAGAGGCAGCAAGTGAAGGTTTTAAGGGAATACTTTTTTTTTTTTTCTTTAACCCAGTGCACTTTGGTGCCAAATTCCCAACTTACCTCACTGACCAAGTCCTTTACGTCTTTAGCGTGCTTCAAGGCTTTAGTCTGGTTTCCAGCATGGTGATGGGGTCTTTCTTTGGTGGCAAGTTCAACATACAGATACTAATCAGAGAATAGGGATCAGATGTGATAGAGATAAAACATTCATTATTTAGTATCCAGTTATTTTCACTCATTTCTACCCACTAAATGGGAGGGCCATGTCTACCTATTGTTGTCCTGGTTTTTTATTTATCATATGTATTTCTGTTCTTTTATTTCTGTGTTTCACATTTGGAAATATGTGTACAACATGATAGTTACCTAATACCCTTACTGTTGGGTGTGGCCCAATCTAAATCCCCGTGATAAAGAATGCCAAGGGGAGAATGAGAAGGTTCTGGCAAAGCCCTCAACACATTCTTTCCCCATTTTCATCTGAATGCATACACTGTGGTTTCATTTGTCATGAACATCAGATAGGTCCTACTGAATGAATCAAGCAGTTTAGTCCATAGATCACTCATCCAATAACAGAAGTTGCATAGAACTTAGAAAAGTAGACATGGGATTACTTGTTTATGTAAAACACAACCACAGTTATGATGGCCCAAAAGAAAACTACTTCTTGAAGTTAAGGGCCATTAGGCTTTATCAAGGACAACCAAGTGTGAGGGGCTGCACTGACCTGGAGTGGTCAGCCACACATAACCACCCCCACGTGCTGCCAGCGCTGTAGGTTTATGAATCTTACCTGACTCTGAAGCTTCTGTCCTCGCTTGGCTCTTAAAAGATCAGGTGTATCAGGAACTGAGGTGAAGATAGACTTCTGCTTTTTGCCTGCAGCTCTGTACACCAGCTGGACATAAAAGTCATTACCGTTATTTCTGCTTCATTGACACATTATGTTCTCTGCTGAGAGATGCCTTTACTACCTACTTCATAAAGAAATCAGGGCCTGCCCCACTGCAACAATCTCAGTTTCTGCCCAATAAACCAATAATTTACTTACCTCCCTAGCCCTCCTTTTCTTTTTCCCTCGTATCAAAATAAGACATTCTACAACCTGCTCAATATTCAAGCCTCCTACTGTGTTCTTGGTCCTATGCTCGCCTGTTCCATTCTAGAAGCCTGTGCTAGCAATTAATTATACCCTTCCCCTCTACACCTTCAACCTTCCTGTTTCTCCAGCCCTCCCCCTTCATCTGCTAACAAATTCCAGTCCCTTCCCTTTCACTAAGCCTTTTCCAATCTCTACTGATGACCTTGTTTCTGCCTTTCACAGCCAAGAAATACTATGTATTTCTTCTTTTTCTCTCTTTTGATTAATTTCTCAAGGCAACAGTTTGGCTTGCACCCAAACACACCAATGAAGTCATTCTTATTAGGTCTACCAAAAACTTTACGACTGCCAAATACAGACAGTTCTCTGTAGCAACTAAAACTGCTCAGCAGTTTTATTCCCAAAAGTGCTCTTTTCTGCCTCCAGCATTCTAAGTGGCCTCCTATCTTTCAAGGCACTCCTTGGCTTCCTTCTATGGTTCTGCCCTAGCTGCCACTAGCTGGAGTCAGGGTTGGCCTCTTTCACCCTATGTATTTTCCATGCATAACCTCATTTGTATCTGTGACCTCAATCATCAATTTGAGATTGAGGATTTCCAAATCTATACATCCATTATTTTTCCTGAGCCAGACCCAAATTTTCAACAATGTCCTGAACTTACCATGTTCAATGTGGCATTCTTTATATTACCATCTCCAGCCCCAACCTGCTTCTTCGCCTGTTATCTCTTCTACTTTGCTAAATGGCTCCTTGATCTCTATCATGTAGGACAGAAACTTGAGGAGTCATCTTAAACTTCTCCCTTATTCCCACAATAAATGGTCATGAATCCTGGGCTCCTAACTTTGTGATATCCTTTAAGTCTGATCCACTTTCTCCTTTCTCACAGCCAGTGCCCTAGTTCAGCCTCCTTTATCATTTCTTCTCTACACATCCTCAAGAGCCTCCTAAAACACCTTCCTAAGTCTCCCATTGGACCACTCCATATGGCTTATTCATCTTTCACAAATCTGAGAAGATTTTATTAATGCTCATAAATAATTCTTCAATGATTTTTCATCAAGTCCAATATTAAGATAGAGCCCTGGAGCCTTTATAAGCTGGCTTCTATCCTATGTTTCCAGTCTCTTTTCCTAACATTCTTCTACACTTCCTTTGTGCTATTTGAAACTATTTCCAACTTCAAGAACTGATGATGGCCATTTTCATATACTGCCTTTTCTGCTTAGAATGTTCCCCCCCTCTTATCTGCCTGGAAAGCTCCTAGAGTACATACTGTCTTGATTATCCCTACAGGATATCATTTATCATATTGATGTTTGTTTCTTTTCACACATTATGAGCCCATGGAATGCAGGGGCTCAGCTCTATCATTTTTTTTTTTAATCACCATGTGTTTGGATAAAAGATCTGAAAGATAGTAGTCCTCTGACAAATGTTGAAGGAATTTAATATAATGAGGCAAACTGGGAAATAAATCTGGGACAAAAATTCAACTCTCCCATGCCATTTCTATAATTTTATTTGTCCTTTCTTTCCCCTATACTTAGGTATGCATTGTTCATGCTTCTTGGGACAATATCCCTGCTTCCTAGTATTACAATGTATAAAAAGTCAAGAGTCTATACAACTCAAAGACAATTCAAAAGTCAAGAACTTGAACTTCCTTTTGCCATCAAACTTTTTACTCAGACAATATTTATGAAATTTTCCTGATCCTAAAATATCCCAAAGTCCTTATTAAAACAGGTCTATAGGTTCTACTGAAGATTTTCCAAATACAGAATAGTGGCTTGGATCAGTATTTTTTTTTAAATTCAGTTTATTTAAATTAAATTTCTCCCTCTCACTTCTCCCCACCTACGGTGCCCACTATATGTATATACATATATATATAATTTTTTTTTAGATTCCACATATAAGAAAGGTCATATGGTATTTGTGTTTCTCTGACTTATTTCACTTAGCATAATGCCCTTGAGGTCCATTCAAGTTGTTGCAAATGACAAGATTTCATTCATTCCAATATTTGTGGCTACCACTTTCAGGACACCTCTTGGTCACTTGGCCCTGAAGGTCAGGGGAGCTTGTGTTTCTGGTCCCATAGGACTGTTATAAGCAGGGTCATCCAGAAAGGAGCTCATAGCCTTTTTTAGGAGCCTAATTTTTGCAGCCAGGAGACACCTCTATACCATCTAGGTCTAGTGGCTGGTAGGGCCTGCTCTTATTGGTCTCATAGGACTTTAACCAATGGAGAAAAAGTTCCTAAATAGCTACCATCCCCAGGCACAGCAAAAGACAACAGACCTAGGACCTCATTCTTTCAGTAAAGACTTTGTTAGCTAATCATCATGACTATAGCTTGAGGGGCAGGCTTCTAACTAAAAATGTATCTTGGAGCTGACTATAATCCTTTTCAGAGATCTTAGAGGGCATGTGCTATCTTTATGCTCACCCTCCACTGTGCTTCAGAGCACCAGCATCTCCTGGAGGGAAACTTTTTACACAGCTGGTGCCTGGGATTTGCAGCTGCCAAGCAGGGGACACCCCTTGACTGCCTAGCACTAGTAGCCTGGGGGGCTTGCATTCCTGGGTCCCACAGGACTATGACAATCGGAAAGACAGTTCTTGGTAGGCTACCACCCCAAGGGCACAGACTGAGGCATACTCCTAGTCTTTCTATGAAGAAGGCCTTTTTCCTTTTCCTGAATCTTTAGCCTGAGGGGTAGGTTTTAGGTTTGACACACACTTAGTAGCTTATAGAGCTGCTAACAAGGAACATAGGTTGTGGATGCCATATTGGTTCTCTACCTTTGCCTTGCTCCAGCTTACTGGTTTCATCTAGAAAAAAATGTATATGCTTGTCTGGGGTCCCAGTTTCTATGACCACCAGCCAGGAGACAACTCCAGATTGTCTGGCTCTGGTGGCCAGCAGAGTTTATGCTTGAAGTCCCTTAGGATTGTATTTATTTACATACATTTAAAAGTTGATGCCTGGGGGTCTGGCTTGCAAGCAGCCTAAATCTAGATGCTAAAAATCCTTCCCTTTGGGACATTGGGTGGTGTTAGCACATCCTCAACTACTGGGAGCTATTAAAAAGATAATAGGCTACTTGCCCAAGCATGAAGGTTTGAGAGACAACCAAGAAATGAAACATGATTGAATAACAAGTTTCACTTCCAGCATGAAGCCACTCCTTAAAGACTGGGAAAGGTAGTTGCTTCATTTATTGTATAGAAATTAACACAGAGAGTTGAACAAAATGAAGAAATAGAGAAATATATTTCAAATAAAAGAACAAGATAAAACTAAAAAAATAAAAACAAACCCAGAACAACTTAGTAAAATGGAAATAATTTACCTGATAGTTTAAATTAACAGTCATAAAGATGCTCACCAAATTGGAAAGAAGAATGAATGAACACAGTGGGAATGTCAACAAAAAGATGGAAAATATAAGAAAGTATCAAATAGAAGTCACAGAGCTGAAAAATATAATAACTGAACTGAAAAATATACTAGAGGGGTTCAACAGCAGACTAGATAAAGCAGAAGAAAGAATCAGTCAATTCAAAGACAAGGCAGTAGAATTCACCTAATCAGAGCAGCAAAAAGAGAAAAGAATGAAAAAAAAAAAAAAGTGAAGATAGCCTTAGGGACTTGTGGGACAGCATCAAATGGACTAAAAGTTGCATCATAGGGCTTCCAGAAGGAGGAGAGAGAAATGGAAAGAAATCTTATTTGAAAAAATAATGGCTGACAACTTTCCTAACCTGGAGAAGAAAACAGACATCCAGATCTAGGAAGCTCAGAGAGTTCCAAATTAGAAGAACCCAAAGAAACCCACACCAAGACACATGATAATTAAAATGTCAAAAGTTAAAGACAAGAAGAAACTATTAAAGGCAAGAGAAAAACAACTTGTTACATACAATGGAACCCCCATAAGAGTATCAGCAGATTTGTCATCAGAAACTTTGCAGACCAGAGGGAGTGCCACAATATATTTCAAGTGCTGAAAGAATACTTTACCTGGCAAGTTATCATTCAGAAATGAAGGACAGACAGAGTTTTCTAGACAAGCAAAAGCTAAAGGAGTTCATCACCATTAAAAGCAGCCTTATAAAAAAATAAATAAAAGCAGCCTTATAAGAAATGTTAAAGAGACTTCTTTAAACTGAAAATAAAGGGTGTTAATTAGTGATAAGAACACATGAAAAATAAATCTCAATGGAAAGGTAAATATATGGTAAATACAGTGAATTAATCATTTATAAAACTAGTATGAAGGTTAAAAGACAAAAGGAGTAAAAATAACTACGATTACAATTTGGGAAGGGATACACGTAACAAAAACATGTAAAATGTGACATCAAAAACATAAAACATGGGAAGTACTAATGTTGACCTTTACGATGAGATCAAACTTAAGTTGTCATCAACTTAAAATAGACTGCTATAAATATAAGTTGCTATAAGTCGCCTCATGGTAATCATAAAGCAAAAACCTATAAGGAACACACAAAAGATGAAAAGAAAGAAAAATAAGCATACTGTTAAAAGAAATCATCAAACCACAAAGGAACAAAGGAAGAGAGCAAGAGAAGAAAGAGAGAAGGAGGGACTATAAAAACAGCCAGAAAACAATTGATAAAATGGCAATAAGCTCATACATATCAATAATTACTCTAAATGTAAATGGACCAAATTCTCCAATCAAAAGATATAGAGTGGCTGAATGGATTAAAAAACAAGACCTACTGGGGTGCCTGCATGGCTCAGCTGGTTAAGCATCTGACTCTTGATTTTCGCTCAGGTCATGATTTCATAGTCATGAGACTGAGCCACACATCTGGCTCCACATTCCCAGAGCAGAACCTGCTTGGGATTCTCCCTGTCTCCTCCTCTTTTTCTGCCCCTCCCTGCTTGTGCTCTCTCCCTCTCACTCTCTCTCAAAATAAATAAACTTTAAAATAAATAAATAAATAAGATCTATCTATATGATGCTTAAAGAGACTCACTTATTTATTTTTTAATTTTTTGTGTGTGAGTTGAGTGTGTACACACACATGTGAGCAGGGGAGGTGCTCCCTGCTGAGCACAGAGCCTGGCATGCAGCTTGATCCCACCACCCTGGGATCATGACTTGAGCTGAAATCAAGAGTCAGATACTTAACCAACTGAAGCATCCAGGTGCCCACAAGAGACTCACTTAATATGTAAGGACATACAGAGACTGAAAGTGAAGGGACTGAAGAAGATATGCCATGCAAATGGAAACCAAAAGAAAAGTGGAGTAGCTATACTTACATGAGACAAAACAGACTTTAAAACAAAGACCAATAAGAAACAAAGATGAGCATTACATAACGATAAAGGGGCCAATAAGAAGATATAACATTTGTAAATATGCACCCAACACAGAAGCACCTAGATATATAAAGCATATATTAACATACCTAAACAGAGAGACAGCAATACTATAATATTTGGGAACTTTAATACCCACTTACTTCAATGCATAGATCATCCAGACAGAAAATCAATATGGAAACATTGGCTTTAAATGGTACAGTAGACCAGATGGATTTAACAGATATTTACAGAACATTCCATCCAAAAGCAACAGAATATACATTCTTCTCAAGTGCACATGGAACATTTTCCAAGATAGATTGTATGCTAGGCCACAAAACAAGTCTCAAATTTAAGGGGACTGAAATCATGTCAAGCATCTTTTCCAACCACAATGGAATAAAACTAAAAATTAATTACATGAAGAAATCTGGGAAATTCACATATATGTAGGGATTAAATAATATACTGAACAACAGATACAAAACAACAACTCTGACAATGGGTCAAAGAAGAAATCAAAAGAGAAATAAAAAAAATATCTTGAGACAAATGAAAATGTAACATACCAAAACTTATGCATGCATTTTTTTAAGTTAATTTATCTATTTTGAGAGAGAGAGAGAGAGAGAGAGAGAGACTGCATGAGCTGGGGAGAGGCAGACAGAGAGGGAGAGAAAGAGAATCCCAAGCAAGTTCTGCACTATCAGCACAGAGCCCAACACAGGGCTTGATCCCATGAACCATGAGATTGTGACCTGAAAGAAATCAAGAGTTGACTGAGCCAACCAGGTGTCTTTGGGTGCAGTTGTAATCGGAAAGTTCATAACAATATATACCCACCTTAAGAAACAAGAAAAGTCTCAAATAAACAACCTAACTTTACACCTCAAGGAAATAAAAAAAAGAAGACTAAATGAAGGCCAAAGTTAGTGGAAGGAAGGAAATAAAGATCAGGGAAGAAATGAATAAAATACAAACTAAAAAAATAATGGAAAAGATCAGTGAAAGAGCTGGTTCTTTGAAAAGATAAACAAAATCGACAAATCTTTCACTAGACTCACGAAGAACTCAAAATCAGAAATGAAAGACAAGATGTTTTAACTGATATCATAGAAATACGAAGTATAAAGGAGACTACTATAAACAATTATGCACTAACAGATTGGACAATCTAGAAGAAATGGATAAATTCCTAGAAGCATACAACCTACCAACACTGAATCGTGATAAAACAGAAAATCTAAACAGACCAATTACTAGTAAGGATATTGAATCAATAATCAAAAACCTCCCAACTAACAAAAGTCCAAGATCAAAAGCATGCATGAATTCTGCATTGATGAATTCATTCTTCACTGATGAATTCTACCAGACATTCAAAGAATGAACACCAATCCTTCTCAAACTCTTTCAAAAATTGAAGAGGTGGGTCAATATTTTATCATTCCCACGTCATTCTTCTGGTGAGCCAAGTGTGGGAGGAAATGAACTACTGAAGAATATCTATTCTTTTTCCTCAGTGTTGATGCATAAGATGCAGAAAATCCCAATAGGAATTAGGAAAAGGATAAATTAAAGTTTTAGATAATTCTGAATCCAAACAGCCAAGAGAAATAAAGGTATTTCAGAGATACCAATAAGCAGTTTAAGTTACCAAACTATGTTTTATTATGTGGTAGCTGGAGGACAGATGGGATACTTTAAAGCAGTGGTTTCCAACACTGACTGCATGTTAGAATCATTTTGGAGCAGCTAAAGGCATGCAGATGCCCAGACACAGACAATCAGAAAGTTTGCTGTGAGGCTGAGGAGTTAGAGCCCACTCAAGGGTAGTTTAGAAACATTTCCCAGGTGATCCTGATACTCTGCCAGGGTGGAGAAGCACAACTTTGCTGAGACAGAAGAACGTAAGCATTCTTGGAAAAGTGCTCGTGCCGGGTGAAGTAACACAGGTAAGCTTTCAGGAAAGCAAATGCACTCAATGTAGCATTTGCAATAACTAAAGAATTAATCATCCTCTGCCTCTAGTTCACTAGGAGTGTAGGAAGCTGCACATCCCCTCCACTGAGGGCAACATTTGGTTTGCCAGGACATCTCAAGGTCTAAGAGCATAAGTGATTCCTAATTAGCAGCATCAGAACTATTGAGAATGGGGAGTCAACGAAGTGGCCTGACCGCTAACATGTGGCTCGGTGAAGTCTGATGAGGCCACAAGACAAACTGAAAGTTGAATGAGAACAGCCAATTCGTCTATAATAAGAAAAACCATTTACATTTGTGAAATGCCCTGATCTTTACAAAGCACATTTAGTCACTGGCAGCAAGGCACTATGGGATACACAACTAAATAAGATGGGGTCCAACCCTCACTGAACCAAGTATGCAGGTGAGAGCATGAGATATTTATGCACAACTGTTTATAATAAATCAGAAGTCTCAGTGCCAACCGAAAATGAAACAACATAGTAGTTTGGAATCTGTTGTGGGCAGCAGAGCAGGTAACCATATAAGACTTTTCAAATGGCAGTGCTGTGTTCAGGGTTTCTGATAGCAGGGATTAAAGAGATAGTTTTGAAATAAATTCAGTTTGGAGACTGCAACAATAGCATAAGACAGAAGACCTTTCTAATTTATAAAATCATGTGAACTCTCAGCAGCCCTAGTCACAGGTAGTCAAGTATCAACAGCCCCATCAAAAGGGGACAAAATCAGTTAACTGAGGCAAAATGAGGTCAGTTGACTTGCTTAGACATGATGGACGTGTCTGTAATTAAAGGCAGAGTGGAGATTTTTTTGCCTAGTGTAGTTGCCTGAAAAACAGTCACCGGAAGAACAAGTCACTTATAGTGATAAGTTCAGCATCCTTACCTCACTCAGATGTGTCTTCAGTTCCTGTACTTTTCTGTATTCTGGAGTGTCAAGAACCACTTTGTACTTGTCTCGCATCTTCCTTGCTTTATCGGTGTACAGGTAATTAGACTTAGAGAAAAAAAAAACAATGGAAATACAAGTTAATTAGTCATTTAAGGAACTGCGTGTCGTGGTCATATAACTCTCTCTCAAATGCTGGTATGTGCAATGTGAGCAGGCCTTCCACGTGTCCTGGATGTCTTCCCGGGGAAGGAACAAAGACAACTGTCATTTAATTGAGTTCATCACCTCTTACAGAGGCACATGGCATCTTAAGTGGGTCATGACTTATTCAAATTGGTTAATGGTAAATTTACCCTTAAAAGTAGCTGCAGGCAAAGAGTCTTTCTGTCTAGGACCTTGAGGCTGGTAATGAGACATATGGAGGCTGTCCAGGGGTAGCCGTGTGTTGTGAAGATGTGCACTCACCCAGAGCTTGCGCAGGTGCCTGGAGCGGACCATGTCGGGAGTGTCATACAAGAAGCAGCCCAGTCCCTTGAGAATCTGCAAGTCCTCTTTATATTTAATCTGTGTCACAGAAACAGAAATATAGCAGGCTGTGAGTAAATGTAAACCAGGAACAAAGAAGATAGAGTAGTGACACTTTTTATATTGATATATCTTTCATTTTGGTTGAACGCATCTACCTGGTTGAAAACTCTTAGTTTGCGTGCACCCAAATGAATCACAGGTTTTAAAATTTAATCTCTAATTCTGAGCTGAGGAGAGAACGGAGTATTATGTTATTATTATATTGATGGGAGAAAAGCATAGGCTGAATGGAGTGGCCTTTTAGGAGAAGGAAACATTTAAGGAGAAAAAAAATGGTAGAAGGAAGTTGCTAAAAAGGGTGAGAGTGGGGATGAGCAGGAGAAAGATAATATAAACAGGACCTAGGATCAGAGGTCATGTATGGTGAGGAGCTGGTAATGATTCAGTGTTGAATGCAGAATGGTGGTCAGCAATTTTTGTCATTCTCACGTGTTCCTCTTACTATTGTTTTCATAGCTGGAGAAATGTGTGGTCCTACTTCCACACAATTTTGCCTCCAAGTTGTATATTCAGTTTAGAAGTATTCAATGCAGAAGGCTGTTCAAAGACCAGTGGTGGCTTAAATGCAGACAGCCTCTTGGTAAGAGCCCGTCAGAAAGATCCCTAGGAGATGCTTACATCACTGGTGATGTCTCCCACGTAGCGGCAATGGATCACTTGGGGTGTGTATGGCAGTGAGATCATGTGGCCTTGCATCCTGAAGAAGTCTGATTTGTAGATCAACTAAAGAAAAACACACCCAGAAACACACATCAGAGACTGAATGGTTGACATTCCTGCCTGGGTTCCACAGCCTTTCCTCTCTCCTAAGAAAATACCCACCTCACTAACAGCCTCTTGTGTCTTCTTGACTTGGCGGATCTCAGGTGTGTCAGGAGTTGTATGAATCTTGTCTTTCAGTTTATGGTACAATTGTCGATACAGTCTCTACATTGGAGGAAAAACCATTCCAGTTATTTAGTGTAGGAAGATGAGGGCATCCATTGACTAATCAGCAAATATTTTACATAAAGAGCCATGAGAGGGGTGATTAAGGACATAAAAAAGTGATTGGGATTAGGAAAAAAGAGAAAATGGTATTTATCTTATTTAGGTGAAGAATTTTGACCACCAAACCTTCCACATACTATCAGATGATTGGATAGGATCAGATATACAAACCAATCATTTGTGTAGAAAACCAGGGTCATGAGTCAGACTAAAATGCAAATTTATTGAAGTTTTTTGTATATAAATGTCAAAAAATGAATTAATTTGCATTATAATCTATAAATTGGATCTGTACAATGGCATCAGCAAATATAGAAAAATGTTGCCAATGGATACCAGTATCAAAATGGTAACTAAAAGGGCTCTCTTACTCCTTGCTGATGTGTGAATTTATAGCTAAAATATAATTAACTTTTAATGCATTTCAAACAAAGCCATGGTCTTTGAAACTCAGTCTTTGCCCAACTGAATCCGCATTCACAGTACCTCACTGGTAACATTGTTGGCCCTCCGGACATGGACAAATGGAACGTCATTGGGACCAAGTGTATATCCATTTGCCTTGATGTGTTCATAAACTTCTTTGTACTTGAACTGCAAAAGCAAAGTCAGAATGAGTTCACAGATGGGTAAGCACAGAGTAGCTTTATACTTCTCAAATAGAAAAGAGCTGTCACTTTCATTTGAAAATTACTCTCTAAGCATTAAGTATAAGGAAAAGTCCTTGACAAAATTTCTATAGTAATTTGAGTCTTAAAAATTATTTTGTTTGCTAATAAAGCCAGGTCCAGAAAGGAATAAAATTCAGTGTTGCCTAGATAAATCTGTTTATAGGCAGGAAAGAAAAATACAAGAAAAAACCCTGTATTTTTAGCCCTAGTACAGCTAGGAAATTAGAAAATGCAAAGAAGACATAAGAGACTACTTTTAACACTGATGAATGGCCTTACAGACTGATTTAAAAAATGACATGTTAGATTATTCAGTCTGTGACTCTGCTTTGGAAACCATATTTTTGGGCCCCTGGCTATTGGACCCTACCTGGCCAGCAAGTTTGATTCCCAGGACTCTAAAGGGCAACATGGAAGAGACGGCTTATTCTTCAACTGATGGTTGATTTGTGTGTATGGTATGCAGGCCAGAGTCACAGACATAGTAACACTTCCCTAGGCTTTGCCATAGGGTAAATGCATCACATTCCAATGTGGAACTTTTAAATCCAGGGAAGGTTAGTGTCAGTGACATGTGGGCAAGCTACAAGTGGTGAGAGCCTATTTACCCCTCTGAGCTTTTTTTTTAAGTGAGCACAGAAGGTAAGCAGTGGGGCAAGTATCAGAGCCAGCAGCAAGGCAAGAAGTGCTTTCTTTTTCAAAGGAATACACAGTGACGTTGTTATCTTGAAGGTAATACTGTTGCCACACATCAGCAGTGCATGTACGAACTTCCATTACTGGTATATGGCTTGGAATAGTTCAGGATTCTTCTGTGCTAAAGCCAACAGAAGTAGACGTATCCTAACAGCCATAAACCATGAGCTGAAGTAACTGACTCATGCAGATGCAATCCTACAAAAGCCCTATGCTAACCCCCTGGGTTACACAGATACTGCTAAAGCAGGAGCAAGCCAATTCCATAGCAACCCTAGAAAACACACTGTCTCCCCTTATCTAGTCCCATCATTATATCACGTTGAGCATTCAGAGTATGACTAAGGGCATTAGGTAGGCTATTAACGAATATTAGTGCTCCCACCACCTTCAGACCCCATCTTAATGAGGAGACCACTCACATAACTGCTCATATATCGGGTGTCCTTGATGTGTTTGAAGTGAGAGGTGTCCACGGGAAGCCTATATCCAGTAGGCAGGGTGCGCCGGCCAGCTCCTCGGTATAGACCCTGCAGGAATGAGGAAGAGTAGGTAAATGACATCTACATCAAATAACTGATCTAAGTTAAACAAGTCACATGCAGTACACAATAGATTTTCAATTAGATACTTAATGTTCTTACGATCACCAAACTGATTTCAGGAAGAAATTAAGTAAGTTCTAAGAGTCAGGCAATGAATTAAGTTACTCTTAACTTTTGCTTTTGAAAAGAAGAGTGATGAGCGAAGGAGCTTACAGAAAATAATAATTCTCTGTTTTTGAATTTATGCCCCATTAGTTGCATGACAATCTAGTAAGAAAATGGGAAAAGTAGAGAAAACAGGCAGTCAGTGCTGCCTCTGTCATTAACCCCACTCTTAGATGCTATTCATATCACCAGCAATCCCTGAGACAGTCATAATTATAAGGCACATCTTTGGAATCCCATCCCCACCATAAACGTGGCATCCTGAAGTCAGGCTGTGAAGAGGTCAAGATACTCCTATCCCTAGTAGAAAAGGGAAAGGAGTTTCTCTGACTGTGACCTTTTAAATAGTCTGTCTTGGGGTGCCTGGGTGGCTCAGTAGGTTGAACATCCTATTCTTGGTTTTGGCTCAGGTCATGATCCTAGGGTTGTGGGATTGAGCCCTACATCAGGCTCTGTACTGAGTGTGGAGTCTGCTTGAAATTCATTCTCTCTCTCTCTCTCTCTCTCTCTCTCTCTCTCTCTCTCTCTCTCTCTCCCCCTCTGCCCCTCTACCCCTCTACCCCTCTGTCCCACTTATGCTCACTCTCTAATAAAAACTATAAATAAAAATAAATAAATAAATACATACATAAATAAATACACAAGTCTGTCTTTAAAGGGAGCTACAGGAGTAGGAACAGTGAAATGTTAAAAACTAAATTACTTTTAACATTCAATATAGGAGAGTAACATTAAAGGGTGAGACCAACGTAGCATCACACCAGGTAATACAGAATAGGGATATTAAATATATGAGTGGAATCCAGTTTCTCTTTTGAATTCCAACAGCAATTTCTAGCTCTCGCTCTTAAGTGAAGTCTTTTATGATTATGTGCCTTGCCTTCGTCACCTTGGTTTTAAGTTTTTTAGGCAGAGAGAGTAAGTTGGCTTTCTTCATTGTATCTTATAAATATTGCTCCAGAAAGTACCCATTGCTTACTTGGCTTGCCAGCCAAGAGGAAGACAGACTATGTACTATTTTGGTTTTTTCTTTGTTTTGCTTTTTAACTCTTGTGAATGGAACAGCATTTATAAATGACAAGGTCAGGCTGAGATATATGCCCAAGCCTTCTAGATACATGCCCAAGTGGCTTCTAGAGAGGCCAGTGGCCTGGCCCTTTAGGCTGCATCTTGGACTTCTGCTGGGCCCTGTATTGGGTTCTAACTACTCACCTCACTCTGGAGCTTGTATGCATGGAGGGCCCGATCCAGATCCACAGTTTTCGTCGTTGGAGCAACTTTGCCTCTGACACTGTGCACATAGTCATGGTGGTAAACAGCCTGTGTGCAGAGAGGAGAAGGGTCAGCTGATTCAGACTGCAGCAGCCTTGTTGGAAAGAAGTAAATGGAAACCCAAGTCTCTCTTAAAAAATGAGAAAAAGGTAGCCTGCTTCCCTTTGCCTAGGGGACTCTATCTGATCTATTATTGTGTCTTATTAATAGGATCACAACCAGTGTGTGCTCCCCACACTGAGAGAGAAGTAGAACAGATGGCTCAGGCTTAGGAAGAGGAAGAGTGGGTATTTTACCACTATAAGTTTCAAAATAATAGGGTTTTTTTCCCTTTGCATTTTTTCTTTTTCTTTCTTTTTTTAAATTTAAATCCAAGTTAGTTAACATATAGTGCAATAATGATTTCAGGAGTAGAATTTAGTGATTCATCACTTACATATAACACCCAGTGCTCATCCCAACAAGTGCCCTCCTTAATGCCCATCACCCATTTAGCCCATCCTTCCACCCAACGCCCCTCCAGCAACCCTCAGTTTGTTCTCTGTGTTTAAGAGTCTCTTATAACTTGCCTCCATCTCTGTTTTTATCTTATTTTTGCGTTCCTTCCTCTATGTTCACCCGTTTTGTTTCCTAAATCCCACATATGAGTGAAATCTTATGATATTTCTCTTTCTGACTTATTTTGTTTAGCATAATACATTCTAGTGCCATCTCCATTGTTGTAAATGGCAAGATTTCATTCTCTTTGATCACTGAGTCATATTACATTGTATATATGTACTACATATTCTTTACCCATTCATTAGTTGATAGACATTTGGGCTCTTTCCATAATTTGGTTATTGTTAATAGTGCTGCTATAAACATTGGGGTACAACTGCCCCTATGAATCAGCACTCCTGTATCCTTTGGATAAATACCTAGTAGTGCAATTGCTGGATCATAGGATGGTTCTATTTTTAATTTTTTGAGGAACCTCCACACTGTTTTCCCGAGTGGCTGCACCAGTTTGCATTCCCACCAACAGCGCAAAAGAGATCCTCTCTTTCCACATCCTCGCCAACATCTTATGTTTCCTGAGTTGTTAATGTTAGCCATTCTGACAGGTGTGAGGGAGTCAAAAGAATAGGTTTTAACATTCTAACTCACTGGTGGGATTTGACATTTACTTATTGACCTGGGAGGTTAGTTGAAGATAAGAAAGAACAGCTTTGTGCTGGGTTCATCTGCTGTTTTTCAGGCGTAATGGATATATGTGGTGTACACATAAGGATGCCGAGGCTCAGAGGGATTAGGGCTTTTCCCAAGCCTCATGAAGGATGTGTGGTAGTGACTGTCCACATCTCTGACTTCAGAGTTTTCTCCCTCCTCACCCTAGTGTCATTTGCTCTAATTTATTAGAATTCTTAGACAGTGAGACAGAGCTGTTGCTCTTGACACAAGGATACAAGAAGCAACTTCGGACACTCTAAAACACCAAGTATTTAGTAGACTTAGATCCCTTACAACTCCTCACTGGGAACTGATTGAACACATCAGGTTTCAGAGAACAAGAGCAGAGCTGTAAGTACTTTCTAAGGTACTAATTCTGGTTTCCCAGTTAGAAAAGACCACTTTTTTTTTTTTTTTTTGCCACTTCTGCTTGAGTGGCAGTCTGTCTTTACTACTGTCCACACTATTTCCCCATGCACCTACATCACTTAGTTGTTTCCCACTTTTGACAGCCTGCACATAGAGTGGAGTATCAGTGACCAACTTGTAGTCATTCCTCGTCTTCTGCGCATGAGCTTTGTACTTGATCTGCCAAGAGAAGAAAATAAACCTGTGTTAGACCATTCACTGTATCAGAAATTGCTGGTTTTCACAGAGGGTTTGATTGCTTTTAACTTTTTTCCCCTAAGTTTATTTATTTTGAGCAAGCAAGAGAGAGAGAGAGAGAGCACAAGTTGGGGAGGGGTGGAGAGAGAGGGAGAGAGAAAGAATCCCAAGGAGGCTCCACACTGTCAGTGCAGAGCCTGATGTGGGGCTCGAACTCACAAACCACAAGATCATGGCCTGAGCAGAAGTTAGACACTTAAATAACTGAGCCACCCAGGTGCCCCAATGTTTACTTTCATTAGCACTTATTCAACTGACCAGGATGCATTTGAATTTTATGACAATCTGTGTAATCAATGTTTATAGTCCTATAGAGCTTCCAGAGCCTTCTAGCAGGCTTGACAGCTGCTCTTCTAGGAACATTGGAGCTTTTTTACTGAAATCTTGATTACACTGTTAATTTGCCTAGCAAATCCTCTTTTTATAAATAGATCCTGTCTATAGCACCACAAACTCCTAACAAATGAGATTTTCCTAATATGCAAATCATGTGCTCAATATTTGAAATAGTCCAAATGTAGACAGAAGAAAAGAGCCAGGGGTCCCTTTGCCACAAGAAGACAGTGGGACAGCTTGAATGCAGTGTTTCATTGGAAAGCTACAGGCATTCCTGTGCAATGGCCATTCTCTGCTCCTTAGCATCTTTCTCCAGCTCAGCCATCCTCAACACCACTTACGACATAGCTGGTCTGTGACAATGTCCATAACTCTCCCCCTGACTTATACTATGTAGAAAAGGAAACATACTTTAAAAAAAGCCAAAAAACAAACAAACAAACAAAAAAAACAAGGCAAACTCACATCATTACGTAGATCATAAGCATGTTTGGCATGAAGAATTTCAGGAGTGTCCCAGATGTAGCAGCCAATGCCTTTTAGCCAGTTGAGGTCATCTTTGTATACAATCTAAAGGATTGCAGCAGACAGAAGGAATCAGACCAAAAAAAAAAAAAAAAAAAAAAAAAAACTGATCATAACTCTAACACCCTCTGGACCCAGGATGACTTTATGGAATGAAAATCAAAAGGCATTACGCTGTGAGGCTGAGGGTACCATGGAAACATGGGCACACAGAGCCCTGCTTCCAGGGACAGACCCATAGGTATGTAGGAAAGCGATAGTGGAAGAAGGCTGAGGGGAAGCAACAGGGAGTCTGCTTCTCCTCAGGATGGGATGTGGAGCCAGGGAAGGGGACCTTCATAAGCAATGGGCTTACGTCGCTGATCTGATCTGTGACTTTTCTGACGTGGCTGTTGACTTGCAAGTCAGGGTGGCAAATCCACTCATGGAGGTGTAGGCGGTAATCAATCTCACTGACTTTCTTCTGAGAATCCTTAGCAGTAACCATCTCCACCATGTCAGGAACAATGTGGATTTTCATCTTGTTCTTTTCATAAACTGATTTGTATAGGCGCTATGAAGATAAAATAACATGCCAATTATACAGGAAATTGTGCAAGGTATCCTGGCAATACGTGCTTTTCTTATATACCAGAGAAGTCAGGGTAACCAACTTACAGCAATCAGGTGGGATCTGGAATTTTCTGACACTTCCTACAGATCCATGGGGGTGGGGGAAGCAGAAATAACACTTCCCTTCTTCACATATGCACAGTCAGTGCCATGTGCATTAATAGGAAATGTTCTGATCTATGATAGATGGCTATATTACTTGGCTTTGATTTGAAGGAAGGTCTTTGGGATTACTTACATCAATGTTAAACTTGCCGACTCTGAGACACCGTGCTGTATTTGGATCATCTTCGACGCTTTTTGGTAAAGTATAAAGAGCTTTGAATTTTTCATATTCTTCTCGATATTTGATCTACAGAGAGAAAGTACAAAGGGAGAAAAAGTTTTGGAGAGTAATGGATTTATATTGTTAAAGAGTACGGGACATAATAGGAAGGGCCCAACCCTGAGATCCAGCCAACGTGGGGTCACCACTTCTCTGGGCTCGTCTCCTCATCTTTGCATAGAGGTGGACATACAGCACTAGTGCCTGCCACAGGGTGACCCTGAGAATTACATAAAACTATACCTGACAGTACTCTGTAAACTGCAGAGAGGTATAAACTTTTAGTTACTGTTTTAAAAATGCCCATACCGGGATGCCTGGGTGGCTCAGTTGGTTAAGTGTCTGACTCTTGATTTCAGCTGAGGCCATGATCTCATGGTTTGTGAGTTCAGGCACCATGTCGGGCTCTGCTCTGACAGCACAGGGACTGCTTGGGATTCTTTCTCTTTCTCTCTCTCTGCCCCTCCCCCACTCACATGCATGCATGCACATGTGCTCTCTCTCTCAAAATGAGTAAACGTCAAAAAAATAAAATAAAATATAAAAATGCCTGTACCAATACTTCTGCTACTAAAATTAATTCATTTTAAAGATTATGTATTTTTTAAATAATCTCTTTCATGATAATGACTTTGATTTTCTCAACCATGAATGAAAGATGAAAAATGTGCTCAGTTCTTTGTTTTTAGTAATTGACAAGCCTGATGCTTAAGAGACATAGTCCTTGAATTTCAGTTTTTATGAGGTTTCCCAAAAATACACTGTAACCAGTTTCTATGGGAAAACCAACTTTTAATTCTTAAGACATATTGCCTATGAATTAATGCTCCATGATTACATGAACTAGGAGGTAAGGCCCTTACAGAAATGAAGATCCAATCTCCTAGCACATGATAAAATTTCTCTCATAACTCAAAGGCCCACAACTTAGTAAAACAAAAACAAAAACAAAACAAAAAAAGGAAGATGGGATTATTTGTGTAAGAATTGCAGTGAAGCCCTTTGCTGACTGGAAACCAACAAAAATTCCCAACAGAATTTTCCAGAACATTAATTCACATGCTCCTTACATCTAAACCATTCCTCAGTTATAAAGAAGATACTATTCAAAGGCACCTTTTTTTTTTAAGCTACTGTTGAAATCTGTCTTTTAAGGGATTAATTTCTCTGTGTCCCACCTTGTTCCAAAAACAAGTTGCTGAAAATTCTGCTTCTATAACTTTTTTTATGACTAAAGGAGCAAATATCTGCTGAGCTTTTCAATTCTATCTACAAAACCTCTCTTTCCAAATGAAGTTTGCTCCTTTGGGTTAGTCTGTTTGCAGTCTTCCAAACAGACTTGGGTCTGAGAAAATCACATATATTCGTTTTTCTTTCAGGTAAAAATTAAATTCCATATATTATCTAACAAAGTCCTTTCCTAATTACACATCTCTAGGTCCCATGAGAAGGTAGTGAAATCAATTTACTGGGTCATTAGCACTTAAATGAATAGAACAGAATCGAAATGATCAGAGTGCATTGTTTTTAGTGTAGCAGTATGCTCTCTTCTGTAAAATATTTATGTCAGAAGGAACTCATGTAAACTTCAGGTGTGTGTGTGTGTGTGTGTGTGTGTGTGTGCGCACGCACGCGTGTGTATGTATTTGCATGCTGGCTTGCAATATCAAATCAATTTCTCACTGTGGGTCATGGTAAAAAAAAAAGGTATGAGAAATACTGATCTAAAATGCTATGTAAAATGTTCACAATTAAGTGGTAAAAGTCTCTAGAAGAGGCTTACTTAAGTTTTAAGAACACTTTAGGCATAAAGGGTTCAAAAGACTAAAGATCTAAATAGATCATGTTATTTAGGATTTTCTTTTACAATATACATAACATACAACATAATCCTTATGACATAACCAGAAAGATTCTAGGAGCAGAGAACTGGGGAAGTCAGATGGTGGGTGGAAGGCTATCACATTTGCATTTGACTTACATTGCTGGCCAGATGCTTCTGGCTCTTGGCATGTGTCAGGGACATAGTGCTGGTAGGCAGGATATAGCTGGTGGCTTTCACTCTATCCCAGGCCTCCTTGTACAGGTTCTGTAGGGGTTAAAAATCATCTTGTGAATACAGAAAGATGCATTCTTGTTGGCTCTTGAGGAGGGGGTCTTTCCTGTATTTGTCCTTCTCAGAGACTCCTTACCAACCTCTAGATCTTCACCTTCAGTAGGATCCACGTACCCCTACATGAATAACAGGTCTAATGCCATGACTATAATTTCACAGTTCATTATTTTGTTCTCTACCATAGTACTTATCACAGTTTGGCAGTGATAAAGAACTTTTCTTTATTCTCTTTATTCTCTTTATTCTTTATTTTCTTTATTTCTTTGTTTGGGGTGATAAAGAACTTTTCTATATCTTGAATGCAGTGGTGGACACGTGACTATGCATTTGTAAAGCGATAGTATTATACATCACAAAGAGTGAAATTTACATAAATTAAAAAAAAATTTTTGATGCTATATTCATTCTCCATCGGTCTAGGAATTCCTGGAGGATGAAAACAATTAACTTAAAATCTATTTATCCTTTCCTACTTTTTGGTAGCTGAGAGCCCCCAAAATATTTCCACTCCTACGTATTTATTCACTCAAGGGAAATGAAAACTTACCTCTACACAAAAACCTATACACAAATGTATACAGCAGCTTTATTCACAATTGTCAAAAATTAGAAAGAACTCAGATGTCCTTTAAGCCTGGATGGATAAACAAATTGTGGTACATCCATGGAATGGTATTAAAAGAATAAACTACTAGTTTATATAGCAATGTGTGTAGTACATAAATGCATTTTGCTAAGAGAAAGAAGCCAGACCTGATGGCTACATAATTCTTAATTCCATTTACATAACATTCTGCAAAAAGGTTAAAAAAATTTTTTTTTCTTTTAACAAGTGCAGAAAATGCCTCTGTGGATGTCAAGGGAGAAAAGAGGGGAAGCAAGAGGGAAATTTTGAGGTGATATAGAAGTTTTCTGTATCTTGACTATGGTGGTGAATACATGACTCCATGCCTTGCTAAAAGCCATAGTACTACATACCACAAAGAGTAATTTACAGTATGTAAATTAAAACACAGAAGCAACCAGAATGGGGGACAGGACTAAAATAGGGTAAAAACTCTAACAAATAAGTCTAATTGTGTTACAAATGTGTAACAAACTACACTGGAGGAAGTGAGAAAGAAAACTAATTTGTTTTGGAAAATGGTATTTTGTCTGTAACCAAAATAACCACACAAAATACTGTACTCTAGTTATTAAATTTGTTTCCCACAGGAATATGGGTTAGCAATTGTGAAAGCATTTTATGTGCCTATAAGAGTTGAAGAAATAAGTACATGTATCGTAGGTGATGAGAGTTGGGCTTTCTGGAAAAATTAAAAAAAGACAAACACAAGTTGGAAAAATAAGAAAGGGTAGAAGGCTAGAATGAACTCTGTGGTGTAGAGTTATATTGGAGACATCAGTAGGAACTCATGTTTTAAAACACAGATAGGGTTAGGTAAGTATAGAATACAGATATATATGCATATGTGGTTAGTATACATATATTTCTAAGCTCTGTCCCCATAGGAGTCCTAGCAGCAAATGAGCACACCCAGTATTTTGATCTTGGTTTTGAAATGCCATTCTCCAATAAATAAACTAGGGCTCCTTAGAGAGGTGGGTCTAGAACAGGGGAAATACAAGATGAACATGTTGTGGTGCCAGAAAGTAAGGAAGTGCTGGAAAACAATGATGGAGTATGTCAAGGCCTTATAGGAGACACCTTGAAAGAGCCCCCAGTGGTCAAAGGTAAAATAATTAGAGCAAGAAAATAAATAACATTATAGACTACATCCTATGGAATAAAATAAATATCCATGAGCCCATACTGATACAAATAAAAGAAACAAATGGTAGGAAGGAAGAGTTGTTTCTTGCAGAATTCCAACTAATAAATGTAGAAAGGATGCAGGAAACAAAAAATCACTAACAGGCATATTACATAGCAATAATTGTTTCAGGCAAGATCCATCAATAGATGCTAAAATACGTGAGAGAAAAGTTCGAGGAAAAACAGGATACGTGCATAGTTCCAAGTATATCCTCCATGATATTTCTTCATAACAAAGGGGAAAAGAGTAACTTTACAGTGGAAAAGCTCAGCAGACAGTGACCTAGCCAAGTTACCAAGGTCAACATCACCAGTTATTGATGTCATGTGCCACCTGCCATGATGCACTGAGAGAAGCACATCACTTTTGTGTTATGCTCGCCAGAACTGCACGCTATTGATCTAATCATGAGAAGTCATCATGTAAAACCAAATTGAGGGACATTCTACAAAATAACTGGTCAGTATTCTCCAAAAGCGTCACGATCAGAAAAAGACAAGGACGAACTGAGAAATGATCAGATTGGAGGAGGCTAAAGAGTCACGACAACTAAATGCAATGTGGGATGATGGACTGGCATCTGAAACAGAAAAGCACACTAGTGGGAAAATCCTGGTGAAAAGTGGATGAAGTCTGTAATCAACACTGCAACAATGTTAATATTTTAGTTTTGATAACTGTATCACAGAAAAAAATATGCTGGAATTCTCTGTACTATTTGTGCAACTTTTTTGTAAATCTAAAATTATTTCAAAATGAAGTTTAGGGACGCCTGGGTGGCTCAGCTGGTTGAGAGTCCGGCTTCGGCTCAGGTCATGATCTCACAGTCAGTGAGTTCGAGCCCTGCGTCGGGCTCTGTGTTGGCAGCTCAGAGCCTGGAGCCTGCTTCGGATTCTGTGTCCCCCTCTCTATCTGCCCCTCCCCCACTCATGCTCTGTCTCTCTCTGTCTCAGAAATAAACATTAAAAAAAAATTTTTTTTAAATGAAGTTTAAAAAATGCTTGTTGAATTAACCAATTCAGAGGAGGAAAAAGAATGTGTTTGCAGGCTGTAAGCCACTGGCCACCGGAGAAGTCAGGGAAGGACAAGTCCAGGGTCAATGTAGCATAACTTCAACTGCACCTGCCTTCAATAAGGAAGGAGCTCCTAAATTTGTGACAACTGCATGAAATGGTGCAATATTTAAAGTGGGGCTTATTTAATTGTAACTAGGACTACTGATGAGATAGAGTAGAAATTTGAAGGTTCATGAAAAAAAACTGGAAAAACTTTTGGGGGTAAGGTGTCTATCCGAACTATTCCCTTATTGTCTCTAAAGGAGAAAAAGAGAACTCAAATACAAAGATGAGAAAAAGAACTCACACTGCTATAAAGATTCTTCAGGTTCTTGGTTCTGTCGTAATCCACTGTTTCTAGAACTGTCGTATATTTGTCCTTAATCTGATGATAATTTTCTTTGTATTTCACCTACACACAAAAAAGATGAGTTATGCTTTTCTTCTGTTTGAAAATACATAAAGACAGTAATGGCTTGTCCTGGAAGAGTAGTATAAGGAAAACGCACCTCACTGGCATTAATGCCGCTTTGAAGGGCAGTCACGTAAAGTGGTGTATCTGTGACCAGGTTATAATTCTGTAGATTATCTTTACCTGCTGCCGTGTATTGTAGCTGTAAAGAAAAACAAGTGAGCAGAAATGGTAAAATTTCAGCTTTTACAGTTTGTGCCAATTTAGATGAGCCTTTATTTCTGGGTTTCTGCTTTCATACTAACAAACAGGCTGTCATTCTATATTCCTGCCAACATCGTTTGGCTGTCAAGACTAATAGTTTGTCTTCACCAACAGTGGAGTTTGGCTCTTTGCCAGGTCCTCTTCCTTTCTTCCTTTTCCATGCGTGTACCCCAACCCTGACTACAGTTCCACAGCCTCGACCTTCCATTAACCTGCCCTATCAGAGCCCAAACATATGCTGGGCAATTTTCCAGATATCTACTTTTTACTTCAGAATTTATCTACCTAAGGTCAAAGCATGCATTTGCATCTTACTCTCTGCAAGTTAACCTCATCAACTTCCGGACAGATGCTTGAGAGTTAGTTCACTAGGAAACACCTCCCAGGTAACTTTTTTTTATAAACATCAAATGCTTAAGCCACAGGAGATACTAAAACCGAGAAGGTCCAACACAAGAGGAGGTCACCAGGAGAGGTTCTACTGGGCAGGGATCCTTTGGTTTCCTTGGATCATGCACTGTTAAAGCAGCTTTCTCCGCCTGGGCACAGGGATGGACTAGTTGTCACCCACGGAGAGCATTACAAAGTCCACGGATTCACAGTGAGCCAGTCCTTCTAGGAAGATGCACACACCTGACTCTGGAGATCATAGGCTTTCTTGGCATGGAGGATCTGAGGTGTATCCCAAACGTAGCATCCAATGCCTTTCAGCCAGTTCAAGTCATCCTTATACACATTCTGCAAGAAAGAAGGGGTGATGAAAAGTGGCAGGTGCTAACTGAACTTAGAATTGCATTTTGATAATTTCCTATCAGCTGCTGGCTGTGCTCAGTGGTCATAGGGTGGGCTTCTCAACAGCTGGAGGTCGTTAATGCCCCGACCTAAAGAAACTCAGGAGGAGAGCAACAGCTAAGTCAAATCTGGTATAAAAACAGATTAAATATCTAACATAGGTGTCACAGGACTCAGAGGGGACTCTTACACCAAAAAGTGGTTACCTGTGCCACCATGTTTTAAAAAAAAAAAAAACAGCCACATTTACGAATACAGGGACAATTAGAGCATTGAAGGCCTAGGCAGGGTTGGGTGAAGCCTGTAACCAAGTCAAGCTTCAGAAAGGACATCATACATCACTCAAGATCTCTTGGGCATTTCGGGCCCGTATAACGTTGGGTTCCTCCGGAAGAGATGTCCACTGGTGGAAGTAGTGTCGATACTCCAGGTCACTGAGGATGTACTGGCATTTTTTAGCCAGCACGTGATTCATCATATCGTTGGGGATATGAACATTGGCTTTGGTGTCTTCATAATCTCTTCTGTAGTTCAACTAAAGAATAATATTTTTTAAAGACAAAAAGAAGAGAGGAATTAAAGTGTGAATTATTCAGATTGATCTCTCTTAGAGTCTAATCTCTACCATAGATCAGTACCTTTAGAATAAACAAAGATTAAAAAAATTATACTTTAATATATTCTTCTTTTTCAGTTTCCCATCCTTTCATAATAGAGGGGTAAATAGTTACCTTGTCATGTTCTCCTTTTTCCAAACAGCTACCTCACTCTGTGTTTTGTAGTGGAGGAGGAAGGAAGGGGAGAAGGCCCATAGCTGTCAAAGGTACACAAGGCTAACTGGCAGGGGTGGGGACTCATTCCTCACACCCCATGTCCCTCTCAACCAAAGAACAGATTACAAACAGGCAGACTAATAGTACACTTAAGGGTACAAATCCTCCACTAAGGTGAGTTTTGCTTACCGCACTCCTCATCTTTTGGAAATCCAGACAGTGAACCACACCAGGGAACTCACTGATTTCTTTTCCAGCCAGATAATGACCCTTCTGCTTCTCATATGTCTCTTTGTATTTAAGCTGTGAAGTAGGTACAACATTGAGAATCACTGGGATTTTCTAACCACCTTCCCAATCAAGAAAGACTCTGAAACCTATGAGAGGAAACAGTACTACTGACCTCACTGTTCACGTAGTCGGCATGCTTAGCTCCAACAATGGGAATATAGCGTTCATCCAAGGTATAGCCATAGGCCTTGGTTCCTTCCCATGCCCCTTTATACAGTATCTAGAACAAAGAAATGTGTGTCAACAAGTTTGTATTCAACTTCCTTCAGATATTGCTAAAAAGAAAATGGTAAAACCAAGGTAAAATATTTATGTTTAAAGGCAAAGCTTACATCTTTATTTAGAGCCATGATCATGTCTACCTAAGAACAGGGCAGAGTCTTCTGGCTTATTGCAAATTAAATCTACAGACACTGAGGCATTTTATAACAGAGTTTAACTAAGTTCTAATAAAAGTGAAAAATAAATTTTCACATAGGGAGAGAATCACCAAAGATTGCTTTCCATTGGGCATACAACATACACACTACCTACACACAATCATCATTTAAATTAGCTGAATTAAAATTTGGAGGTCAAGTCTTCCATTTGTTGGCTACAGATATTTATACATGATTGCTAAAGAAGGACCAGCTTTTCCTCTCTTTTCCCTGTTGATAGATGTTCAGTCCTATGTGCACCTAGAGCTGGTACACCACTTGTGACATTATTATCTATTTCTTTGGATATCTGTCCCTCTCATTTGCATGGGCTTGTGAAGGAAGGACTTGTCTTTATTGAGCTTTAGCTTCTTAGTGCCTCCTACCGTGCCTGGCACATCACAGGAGCTCAAAAATACTGGCTGAACAGATACTACTTCTAATAAACAAGACTAGTTATTTCTAATAAACAAGACTACATACAATAAAAATAATAGATCTTATATGTTCAGTTGTTCACAAAATCAGCCAAGGATATGAATACTGACAAGAGCTTAAAATTAAGAACTGAGTTGTAAATTGCATAAAACTTACGGTACTATAGAGTTTTCCCATGTCTTTGGAGTGGGTGATATGTGGTGTATCTGGAGAAAATGTATACTTGCCCTTTATTTCTTTATTAAATGTTTCTTTATACTTTATCTAAGGAGAAAACAGACAAAACAAAACAAAGCCTTTGGTTACTGTAAATGTGTATTTAAAGTTTCATGGGTTCTACCTAGCAAGATAATAATCAGTCTACATTTAGAGGTTAAAACTAACCAACTGGTTGAATTTCAGCTCATTTTTAGCTAATATAGCAGAAAAATTTGGACAAGAACACAGATATTATCTAAAAGTGAGTAGAGTATACATCCTACTAGTGACTTTTCAGACATTCCCACCAAAGATGATCTTACAGTTTCCCACCCCAGTGTTCATTTTCTTACAAGCAGTTATCTGGAGTTACGCAAATGCATTCAATGGTGGACAGCTAACTCCCCAGTCCATGTACCTCATTATACACAAAGCAAACTTACATCACTTTGATTGACTGAATTAATCTTCGCCAAAACAATCTCTGGAGTATCCTCTACACTTGTAAAGTTAGGATAGTTGTCAAGAGCATCTTTCTTATATTTTATCTGCAAAGAAACAGAGATGATTAAGGCTGGGTACCTATCCCCACACAGCAGGCAAGGGAGTCAGGCATTAGGTGAGAAAAGGCTCTGCGTACCTGATTCACCATTTCCTGGTTCTTAGTAACCCTCACATAGTCCACAGAATCCAGGGGGATCCAGCCAATGCCACGGAGCCACTCCAGGTCAGCTTTGTACACATTCTGAGAGCAGGAAGAGAGAGACAACGCAGGTATAAATGACTCAGACATAGGATTACAGACAGCAGATCAGAAACAACTTTTTCAGGAGCTTTTTTAAGGATTTCTGTCTCATGGCTCTTGTCTCATTGATTCCATCATGATTTCATCTGTTTACCTGGGGAATATTTCTTGAGCCTGTTACTATGAGTGAGGTGCTGTGCTAGGTGCTTTGAGGGATAAGTATATAAAGGAATCTAGTGTAAACAGAAGTCATTTACAAGGTGAAGGGTGGTAAGTGCTGTGAGAGCAGAAACATTCAAGTGCTGTGGGAATTACGGCCAGGAAGCCATTATTTTCAGCAGTGAGCCTAAGGAAAGGTTTTACCAAGGAGAGTGTAATTTTAGATGGACTTGTATTTGGTATTTAGAAATATGTGGGACATTTACACAATACAAAGGAAATTACACAAGTAAGTGCTCGTGTATTATAGAGTAGGGGGACACATCCCTCTGGCCAAGCCTAGCTCTCCTCTCCCCCACCCAGTGCCTGGATTCTCTTGGGCCACCTCATACCAAAGGAGCTGCTAATCTGGTTAAAGGTCCACAATAGTCACTCTGTTGTAGCAGCAATGAGGTGGGATGTTCAAATTCGGCACCTGTGCTACAGGTGGTCCTTCACTTCTCGATTCTGATTTGGTAATGAGAATATCAGGCAGGGTTAGCTCCAGGGTATACCCAAGCATCACTTCAATGCACTGTGTTTCTATTCCTTACAGACTGTTGGTGGTAGCTAGAGGTCTTGACTCAGGCTTCGGTGTCAGATGGCCTATGTCATGTATTCTCTACCCTAGCATTACCAAAGCTGTGCATGAGGGATTCTGGGCCCTCCTGTGGCTCATTAGTACTTTGTTTCCTTTTTGTTTTGATTCTTTGCAAGCAAGTCCTTCATAAATGCCTGAAGGAGTGAAATGCTCACAAAGCAAGAATGGGGTGTTCCCAGGTCCTTGACTACATGATCATCCAATATTGTTAAAATCCCAACTCGCTCTCCAGTCTCACCCCAAGCCAATTGTTATTCTAAATCAACTGATAACTTTTCAGGCAGATGTGAGATGTTGCTGATGGCAAAGATGATACAAAAACAATTTTTTTTTATTTGACTTTGAAAGTTATTCAGGAATGCATAGTCAAGGCAAAGCTGTCAATCACTGCCCACGGTCTTTCTCTACTTCATATCCAGCCTTATTTCCCTTCTGGGAACAAACTCAATATTTATGGCTCAAAGTTTCCAAGACTGGTGCATCCAGAGTGCTGCTTATAATTCTCAGAGTACACCATACATTTCTAGATAATTAAGAAACAAAATCACTTACATCACTCTGTAGGTCATAGGCCTTCCTTGCCTGGATAACATCATTTTGATCAGGATGACATATCCATTGGTGCAGGTAATTACGGTAATCAATATCACTGACAAGTTCCTGCCCATGTTTGGCAGCCAACACCGACACCATGTCAGCAGGTATATTGATTTTGGCCTTTGTTTTATGATAGTCTTCTTTGTATAGTCTGTCATTCTGAATCTGGCCTGCGTGCTCAAACCAAACCAGTTTAGGATCATCTCTCATCGTTGGAACACCAACATAATGACCTCTTTGCTTTACATGTTCAGCTTTGTATTTCAGCTGGTAGGAGAAAAAATAGAGATTCCATCAGTTATGACAAGCACTCAAGGCAAAGGGGGCTGGAAACATCAGCATTCAGCCCCTCAGCCTTTTGTCAACTGCCTCACTGAGACTAAATAACAAAAAGCAGTGAAATAAATAGATATGAAGAAACAGCAATTTAAAAATAGAAAAAAAAATATTTGTTTTCTAATTCTGCCTATATTTTATTTGAAAGCTTAGAGATTTTAAGGAAGCGGGGGAATAGAAGAACAGTAAAGCATGCAAACGACAGCTTTTAAAGAAGCCAAAAACAGACTCCCAAAGCCTACAGGAAGGACTAGAAGGGAACAGATACTCCAACCATCCCTAAGCCCAGCCAGGCCTGCTAAGCCAAGGAACACTCCAACGTGCACTCACATAAGGATAAATTACCTCGCTCTGAACATCACTAGAGTGATGGGCATGGACAAATGGCACCGCATCCGGAGGCAAAATGTAACCTGTAGCTTTTTGCCTCTCCCAACCTTCCTTGTAGAGATACTAAAAGACAGAGAGCCACAACAGAAGCTTAAGTAAGGAGTCACAATGAGGGACTGGTCATGTACATACATCTCCCACAGTTATATTATGGTCCTTTGTCTCCACACAAAGTACCAGGCATCTGGCTAAAATCCATACCTGGTCCAGAATCCGGGCTGCCTCCTGGGCAGTGTGCAGCAAGGGGGTTTCTGTGAGAGTGTACTTTGATTTGGTATCATTCCAATCTTTCCGGTATTTAATCTGGAAATGAGAGGCAAGAGGGTAAGTTACTTGATGTTAAGAAAATATAATGTCGTCCAAGCAAATGCAAGCATCATCTCAATGACTACAATCTGTATCTCAGACAATGATTGCATGCTGAGCTTAAGTAGGTGGAAAGCTTTGGAAATGACATTTCACGACTGAGCAATTTTAGAACGACAGCCATGTACTTACATCATTTAGGATCTCACCACTTTGTTTTGCAGTCACGTAATCAACTCTGTCATCCACAGGAGTAAAGTTGAGAGTTTCTATTTTCGTGCGGTATTTTTTCTATGGGAAAGAAAATATCTTTCAAACAGTTGTAGTTTCTGGTCCTGTCTGAGCCGAGAAAGAGATACTAGACTTAAGGGTCCTTCTCTACTAGAAGTGTAGAGTGCCATATTTGAATGGCACCTTCTTGGCAATTTGGCCTTTTTTCGTAGTCTTTTATTTTTTAACAACTGAGTGGTTTCTCACACCTCCCACAGATTTTGAAAGTAGCAGGTTTGCTTAGTTATCAAAGTCATGTAATATAATACATATATACAATATAATACATATATAATAATTGTATCATGATACTCAATGTGTTTTTTTTCAACTGTGTAAACTTCTCCCAAGTGTGGTGTCATTGCTGACAAAAGAAGTTTTCCATTTACACAATTCCAAGCATCGGTGAGTGTACTGGACATTATATTATGGATGTGGCCCCATGATGTGATAGGGACAGTAGAGGGTTGTTTTGGGACAAGATATTTCTGGCTTAAATGACAGCAATTGCAGTTATTAACACTGCTGATGGGGCATGACTTCATTTTGGCTTGTGTAATTTTGTCCAGTCTCCCAGGAAATGCACTAAATGGCCAGGTAAAATCTTGGAATACCTCACTGAAGATATCTGCAGCATGTTTGGCATGATTGACAGAAACGGAATCAGTCGGCATCCACCCGATCCCACGTAACCATTCCAAGTCAGCCTTGTAGACAGCCTGTGGGAACAGAGCCATGTGATCTCAGCAACTCTGGTCATACGGTCCTATTTATTCTATCTATTGATTTGATGGAAAAATACAATATAAAGATGACATACTCAAGCAGCTGGGAAGGTAACATAAGTAAATTCATTGGGAGGTCAGGAGGTATGAAAAACGGGGAGACATTTTTCTATCTAAAGGGGGGTAGCCTCAGTTCGGCTCCAGTTACGGTTGCCAGGGCGTAATGCATGTCCAGGAATTTGTTCTCCGATTTTTCTAAAGAAGTAGGGAATCCAAATTTGTACCCCAAATTTCCTGATTTAAAAAACCTTGGCAACTTAATTCAAGATTTTTAAACACTACATCAACTGAAAAAAAGCCTACCTGTGCCTACATCCTTTCCACAGACTGCCAACGTTGTACCTTTGTTGCTACATAAATTCCACAAATAATATTTTCACAGTAGTTGTCTTTATACAGTCACAGTTAAGATTTATAGTCACACAACCATATATTCCTTAATACAAAATCTACATCTTTCACAGCTTTGATGATTTTTGACACCATACTACATGATGTAACTAAAACCAAATTCTTGGCTGTATAAAGACAGGAAGCAGTGATATAAAATTTAATGACAAACTTTCTTGGCTGTATAAAGACAGGAAGTGGTGATATAAAATTTAATGACAAACTTTATGGGAGTCACGGCAAAATGAGAAAAGAGCTCATGCTAAAACATAGCCCACTCACATCGCTTTGCAGTTGGTAGGCTTTCTTGGCCTGAATCACATCGTTCTGGTCAGGCATGCACGTCCACTCATGTAGGTAATTGCGATAATCAATGTCGCTGACCAGAGTCTGGCATTTTTTAGAGTGCAAGATGGAAAGCATGTCTGCAGGGCTTTGGAATTTAGTCTTCCATTTGGCCCAGTGCAGCCGGTACTCTCTTTCATTCTGAATCTTGCCAGCGATGAGGGCCCACCGGATCTTGTTGTCATCCCTGGCTGTGCGGGTACCCACGTAGTGTCCCTTCTGCTTCTCATGGTCAAGCTTGTATTTATACTGGAGATGGAAAAACAAAGCAGATGGGTCACAGTATGTGCTCTTGATGCACCTAGGATGTTTGCTTAAAAACTGAGAAGTTAAACAAGGCCACACTTACGTCACTGGCAATCTCCCTGGAGGCCTTGGCAGCCTGGATAGGGATGGCATCCAGCCGCACATCGCAGCTCATCTTCATTTCATCCCAACCTTCGCGGTAAATTTTCTGAAGAGGAGAAAAAAAGAAGTTATCATTTTGGATTCAAATGTACCAATAACTTCAGGGGCTCAAGTAGAATTAATATCAGAGCAGTACAGTTTTGAAGTCCCAGAATAGGTTGAAAAGAGGATAGGTAAAAGAATAATTCCGCACCAAGCTACTGGAATACGATATTGTGTGTGGAGTCCAAAGATCTGGGCTTGATAAGAGTTGTTTCTTTTTAATTTAAATCATGGCTTCTATGTAGTTATTCATAGTTTATATAATAGCGTTTAGATGCTTCTTTTTTTTTTTTTTTTTTTAGATGCTTCTTGTATCAGTAGCACTGGGATAAGGTTATGGTCAGACTTAATGAGAAATTACTGGGTTTCTTTAAGTTAATAATTCCAATTTATTTAATTTTAATTTTTTTTTAACGTTTTATTTATTTTTGAGACAGGGAGAGACAGAGCATGAGCGGGGGAGGGGCAGAGAGAGAGGGAGACACAGAATCGGAAGCAGGCTCCAGGCTCTGAGCCATCAGCCCAGAGCCCGACGCGGGGCTCGAACTCACGAACCGCGAGATCGTGACCTGAGCCGAAGTCGGATGCTTAACCGACTGAGCCACCCAGGCGCCCCCAATTTATTTAATTTTAAAATTCAACTCAATTCTGTCATCTTCAGAATTATACACTTTTTATATTTGTGGGGAGGTTTTCCCCAGGATGGTTTCTTAGATTTTTTCATGTAGTTGATGATGCATATTGTTTGGGAAAGTTAGATATTCCTTCTGAAACACAATTGTATGTTAATAGCCATTAAAATTTTTTTTTTCATGTTTATTCATTTTTTAGAGAGAGAGGAGGGGAAGGGGCAGAGGGGAAGGGGCAGAGGGAGAGGGAGACACAGAACTCGAAGCAGGCTCCAGGCTCCATGCTGTCAGCACAGAGTCTGATGAGGGGCTTGAACCCATGAACCGTGAGATCATAACCTGAGCCGAAGCCGGAGGCTTAACTGACTGAGCCATGCAGGTGCCCCAATAGCCATTTTAAAAATGCAGTGTGTTTTTACTTATACACAGAAGTTAATTAAGGTAGTGATTTACAGATAACTTTTATAATATACGTTCATATTTAAATGGACACATTCTGTGTTGATGATGTAAGACTCAAAAATAACAGTAATTTAGGGGCGCCTGGGTGGCTCAGTTAGTTGAGCGTCTGACTTCGGCTCAAGTCATGATCTCACGATTCGTGGGCCCGCATTGGGCTCTGTGCTGATAGCTCGGAGCCTGGACCCTGCTTCAGATCCTGTGTCTCCCTCTCTCTCTGCCCCTCCCCTGCTCGCGCTTTCTCTCACTGTCTCAAAAATAAACAAACATTTAAAAAAAAAGAAGTAACAGTTATTTAAATGTATAATTCAGAAATCATACCAATCAATGTGGAAGCTTTAAAAGCGCAGAAGGATGAATTTCAATTATTGACAGTTTCACGGGCTTTGCATATCTGAAATATGAGTGTAGACAAGTTTTGTATGAATTTTTATTCAAGTTTCTGTATGAATTTTGGGTAGGCCTATTTAACAATTGACTTTCATTTTTAGACAAAATAAAAGTGTTCTCCACATTTAAATGTGGAGTGTTCTTCTACATTTAAATGGAGAATATTTAATGCAAACTTGTCATGTTATTTAGATTTTGTTTTTATTTTATTACATATAATGTTATACTACTTTTAATTATGTATTAGATTTTTATTTATGTGTTCAAATATATTTTTTATTTGAGTTAAAAAAAATCAGGGTTTGAGACCAAAACTTCGTCTACTAACTTTGAGAACACGGATCAATTCCTCAATCACTTTAAGTCTCAACTCTCCCATCTGATGAAAACAAAATAGCACTATATATTTTATTCATGTGATTAGATTAAATGAGTTAACATGAATTTGCTGGTTACCTAGAAAATTATATACAAATATCTTGAAAAAGTTGTGCTTTCCAAATGATAGAAACAGTTTTAAGTAGTGGATTTTATCAAGATTATAGTAATAGTGACACCATGTTTTAAAAAAATGTACCTTTTGGTTAGCATTCACATGGGAGGTTTGATTTCCTCCCATAATGAGAATGAGAAAGCCATTCTCATTAATGTCTTTTTACTTTTAATTTTAGAGAGAGAGCAAGAAAGTGCATATGATCAGGGGAGAGGGGCAGAGGGGGAGCGAGAGAGAATCTTAAACAGGCTTAACATTCAACACAGAGCTCATTGTGGGGCTCGATCCCATGACACTGGGATTATGACCTGAGCGGAAATCAAGAATCAGATACTCAACTGACTGAGCCACACATGCGTCCTTCATTAATGTCTTAATATCGAATATCTAAATATCTGAAGTTCGTAACTTTTGGTGTAGTTTCAAATACTACTCTTGCTTACATCGAGATATCAGCTGTAGGATTCTGGTATTTCCAGCTAAGAAATATATCATACAAAAGAGAGCACATGAGACTTTCCCTGATTGTCCAGCCAAAGGTGCCTCTGGATGGAAAAGAAGAGGCTGAGGACTTTGTTTGTGCTGCAGTTTGGTGATGAGAAAGCACTGTACCATAATACTATTCTTGTCTGAAAAAAATGTATCAACGCCCTAAAATTTCATTTTCTTCCCATCTCTTGGAAAAAACTAGCTCCCAAGTGGCCCATTATAATAGAATTGATGGTGTGGGTTGGCATGTGGTGAGGAATCTTTTCTGGGCAGGCTCCTTCTCTCACAAAGATTTATTATTTTTTGAAAAATGTCAAGTTCCAAACCACGGTGAACAACATTAAGGTAGTATACTTCTTCTAGGGTCATACATTTTCTACTCACAAGAAAGCTCTATGATCCATGAAGACAGTACCTTTCTTGAGATTTCTTAAAGTGTGTAGCTAGCCACTGAATTCTCTCATTTTATTAATTATACTCTTTAGTTCATTCTCTTCCTTTTTCCAGACATAATGATTTATCCTGTAGGTAATGATAATTTTGCCTTTTTAAACCCAATATTTATCTCTTACTCTTATGTAATTATTTTGGCTTGAATGAGCTTACTCACTTAGCTAGAAATTCCAGCAAACATTAAATAATGGTGATGTCAATGGGCATCCTTATTTCATTCCTAGCTTGAATGAGAAACTTAACTTACTGAGAATGAGTCTGGCTTTGATTTGAGGTTTATTCTTTTAGTCACATCAAGAAGATAGTCATTTAACCTTATTTTACTAGGATTTTATTTTTTAAAATAATGGATATTAGATTTTGTCATATGCCTTTTCAAATCTATTAAAGATGTGATTTTCTCTTCTGTTCAGACACATTATTAGGTTTCTGAATATGGAACCCTCCTGGCATTCCTGAATGAACTCTAATTATTTTTTCTCGTATCATATTCACATACTACTAAACTTTATTTGTTAATATTTAAGATTTTCTTCACTATTGGTTTACAGTTTTCATTTGTGGAACTATCTTTGACAAGTTTTGGAAATGGTGATGGCTTTCCTTCTTTCATTAGGCTCTATTATAGTTTGATTATTTCTTAAAGGTCTGAAAGAATTCTATGAAATCATCTGGATGACCCTGACATCTGAGAGGAGGGAGGAGAGTCTTTAATAATCCTCTTAATTTCTTGTTATATGTTTTTTTTTCCCCCTGGGCTCATTTTGGTAATTTATGATTTCCTAGAAAATCCTCTACAGATCCAGGCTTTAAAATTAATATGTATAAAGTTTTGCAAGAATTCTTATAATTATTTTGTTCGTCTGACTGTTGCTAATTCCCCTTTCTTGCTCATGTGTCTCTTCATTCCTCTTTAAACCTTCTGGTCCTTATTACCTTCTCCCTTTCTGTCATGTTGACACTGACTCACCAGTAACTGGCCTTGCTGGGCGACTCAGAGCCAAGGATCTCCTCCTTTCCTCACTCTTTTTTTTTTTTTTAAGTTTATTTTTTATTATGAGAGAGAGAGAGACAGAGAGAATGCAAGCTGGGGGAGGGGCAGAGAGAGAGGAGAGAGAGAGAATTCCAAGCAGCTCCACGCTGTCAGTGTTAGCTAGATGTGGGGCTCAAACCCACAAACTGTAAGATCATGACCTGGGCCAAAATCGAGAGTCAGAGGCTTTATGACTGAGCCTCTCAGGTGCCCCCTGCTCCTTTCCTGGTCAAGGACTTATGGTAAGGAGTCTTCCCCATTGCCACCCAGTCAATCTTTTCTCCCTTGACTATGAAGAGTTCCCTGGGGATATCATAGCACCAGCTGGTGAACTTATAAACAAAAAGGGAGTCTGTTGAGGTACTTACATTGCTCACATTAAGAGCATTGGCTCTAGCAAGATTAATTTCTGGAGTATCCGGCATTATGTGGACTGAAGTTTTATCCTTGTCCCAAACTTCTCTATACTTTGGCTATGGAAAGACCCAACAATAACAAAATTAGTTTGCAACTTGTAGTTTTGCGAGTTCCAGGGCACAACTTTCAACTGTTCTGATCTAAAATCTTTTCATATTAAGGAAAAAACACTTCCAAAAGTCTTTCATACAAGTTACTCAAATTTAATATGAACTTGGTAATGGTACCAATTCATGATTACCTTTTATTAGTACTTTGAGTTTTTGTTTAAAGTTTATGAACAATAATAAAACAGCTCTATCAACATTATGGATTAAAATCTTTGCTATCATCAACATCATTATCTTACAAACAGATTGCCAAGTTAATTATTTATCATTTATGAGCATGATTTAATTTTAACACAGAGGGGAAAAGTGACTTACAATACTAATATTTTCAGCATTTGACTTAGCAAGGACAACTTCGGGTGTGTCAACAATACTTGTGTACTTGAGTTTCACCACAGGTGTCCGATAGACACTGTCTCGTAGGATCTCCTGGGCATTTTTGACTCTCAACACTTCAGGAGACCCTTCGGGCATCCAGCCGATGCCACGTAGCCACTCCAAGTCGGCCTTGTAGATGGCCTGGGAAAGAAAACAAAGTTAAGTAGAAGCAGTGTTTTTTAATTGTGGTAAAGTAAGAAAGCAGTTTTATGTTATATTTTACCTTCCACAAACAATAATTAAAAATGAGCATTGACAGACATAATTCCTCAAATGCACAGCAGTGTTCTGTTCTGCTTTGTTTTTTGCAGCAGGGGCACTTTACACACTCTTAAAAAAGCAGAGTGATGCAGAAGGAGCTCTCTGTCTGCGGGATGCATGGAAGATTTTGAGTTATATTTAAGTAACATCATACCAGCTCAGGTGGGCTTTAAGGCAATAATAATGGGCTATCCAGTAAGTTCTCCACACAGCAGCTGGAATGATCGTCATAAAGTTTACAATTCAAATCTGATGCACCACATGCATCCTATGGCTTCCCATTGGTCTTAGGACAAAGATCAAAGTCTTAACATGGACTAGAAGGTGATGATAATCTAGCACCAGTCCTTACCAATTCTTCCAGCCTCGTCTTATATGTGCTTCCCTTTAACCTATGCATTATGACCCCAATGGACTTTTGGTTTCTTGTTTGTATATAGACCCCTTTGCATATGGTGGTCGTTCTGCAGAGCCAACTCCTACTCTCCCTTTATATTCCCACTCACTCAGTACTTCCTTGGTAAGTTTTCCTCCTCACTTTTTCATAGCACCATGGATCGCTCTTTCTCAGCCATCAGATTTTTTTCTATTGATATTCTGTAGTTAACATCTTTTTCTTTGTTATCAGTATGAACTCCCTAATGTCTAAAACTTTGTCTTGTTTCTTCCTCTTCATTCACTGTTGTATCTTTAGTGCTTAGCACAGTACTTGGCACATGGTGTATTTTAAAGGGATAATTAAGGATTCAGTCCCACTGTGGTAAATAAGAAGTTCCTCAAAAAATTAAAAATAGAAATATCATATGATCCAGCAATTCTACTACTGGGTGTTTACCCAAAGAAAATGAAAATGCAAATTCAAAGACCTACATGCACCCCTATGTTTACTGCAGCATTATTGACAATAGCCAAGGTATGGAAGCGATCAATAGATGGATTGATAACAAAGGTGTGGTAGGTGTGTGGGTGTGTGTGTGTGTGTGTGTGTGTGTGTGTGTATGCATGTACACATGAAATTTTACTCAGGACAGAAAAAAAACCATGGTCTTGCCATTTGTGACAACACATATGGACCTATTATGTTAAGTGAAATAAGTCAGACTGGGAAAGACAAATACCCCATGATTTTACTTACATGTAGAATCTAAATAACAAGTGAATAAATAAGCAAACAAACAAAAAGCAGAAAGAGACCAATCAATACAAAAAACAAAAAAAAAACCCTAATGTTTTCAAGAAGGGAGGAAGGTGGGGGGATGGGTAAAAGGGGAGTGGGAGACACAGGCTTCCAGTTATGGAATGAGTAAGTCATAGGGATAAAAGGTACAGGATAGGGAACATAGTCAATGGTACTGAAATAGTGTTGTATGGTAACAGATCATAGCCACACTTCTGGTGAGTGTAGACTTGTTGAATCACTATGCTGTACCTCTAAAACTAATGTGACTTTATGTGTCAAGTATACTTCAATAAAAAAAAATAAAGGAATTCAATCCCTGGTTCCACAATTTTGATCTCAGTTGTTTTTTCTTTCTTCCATTTCCAAGATAGCACCTCCCTTTGAATTGGGATTTGCATTTTCTTGGTTATTCAAACCTGTTTTTTCAGCTATAGATAAGTGGTTAACCAGAAAAAATTGCTCTATGTTAAGCACCGGTTATTAATTTCATAAAAAAATCATTCTGCTTTTCAGAAATGGTATTTTAATAACCAGTTAATAGGATACAAATATCAGGATAAAAAAGGTAGTAAGAGGAGTGAAAATGCAGTAAAATTTCTATCTTAATGAAGAAGGACATTGTATATTTTAGTGTGTAAAGTATGATGGATACCCAAAATTCAGAAGGATTCTCAAAAAGGATTACATATAGATTTTGAAGTTTGCCTTCCTCATCCTTTAGGAACTTGATTCATATGCATTCCATTATATGCTAATGTTATTCAGGTTAATGGAGAGACTGAATTTCTCTAGCAACTGGCCTAAATCGACCAGTTGGCAATTCATTTCAAGTGATGGATACACTTTTCTATAACAAATTCATTCATCATGAAAGCATCCCTTGAAGCTTATGGGAACCAAGTTCAAATAATTTAAAGAAGGCTTTCATTCTACAGAAGAAATTAATACTCTAATGGAATCCATGATTTCTAAAAGATTGGATGAGCAGAAAATATGAATCGAAAAATACTTTAAGTAGACTAACGAAACACCATATTGTGAAGAACACTGAATTAAGGAAACTAATGAGTTTGGAATACACTGCTAACCTTTCAAATTAATTTCAAGGAAGTAGCCCTGTCATTCAGTGAAGGATCATAGGAATTCTTATGTTTAGGAAACTACAGACACAGCATATATTAAGGAATCTATAGAAAAAATCTGGTAGCACTACTAAAAGAAAGAAAGAAAAAACACTTTCTGAATAAGACCAGCAGTAAGGTAGGCAATCAGTAAACTTGGTAAGATGTTAAAGAGATGCTCATGTAAGGAGAGTTGCATTTTCCTGAGTCCTAGGAGGAATGACCAGGCAAAGCTCTGGAAGGTTTTCTTCCTGGGAAACAGCTCATTCCTCAGGCACCTCAGTTGGTACTCTGTGCACAAGCAACAACTTACATCACTCTGCAGGTCGTAGGCTTTCCTGGCTTGGATCACATCATTCTGGTCGGGAAAGCAAGACCAGTGGTGTAGGTAATGGCGGTAATCCACATCACTTGCTAATGCCTGGCCTTCTTTGGCAGCACTGATGGACACCATGTCTACTGGGATGGAGATCTTGGCCTTGTTGTCATTGTAGGCCTTTTTGTACAGCCTGTCATTCTGCATCTTTAACACTTTTGCTGCCCAAGCCAGTTTAGGGTCTTCTTTGGCAGTGCGACATCCAATATAATGACCTTTCTGTTTCTCATAAGTAGTTTTGTATAGATACTGGTGTATGTGAACAGAAGAAAGAAGAATTATTTTTCCAAACTCACTTTTTCTAAACAGCCTGCTCAAAATAACTCTATCTCCCTTAGATGAGCCTTTTATCGGCCCTGTTTTTAAGTCCATACTGTAAGTTTTATGATTCTTAACACATTGCTTTGTCTATGTCTACATGCATGAAAACATTGTGAGCACCTCGAAGGCAAGAACTGTGCTTCTGCATTATTCCCAATATAGGCTTATGTGGTGTTTCCCAAACTTCAGTCACTGTCTACCGCCTTCACAGGCGTTTTGCCACAATCAAGTACTATCAGTACTTCATACGTTAGTCTATCAACTAGATTCTTTGTTTAAATAAATTTCAAGTGTGAACTTCAAAATATTTTTGTTCTAAAATTTATCATTCTATGTAAATGGGGAAAATCAATACTTTTCTAGCACACATTAAATCATAACTTTTTAAAAATGCTTTTCCATCAACTGCATAAAATTATTACAGGAACAACTTATGTATGCTGCACTTCAAGAGACAACAGAATTCTGGGGCTCCTGGGTGGCTCAGTCAGTTGAGCCTCGAACTTCGGGCTCAGATCATGATCTCACAGTTTGTGAGCTAGTGCCCTACATTGGGCTTGCTGCTGTCAGCACACAGCCCACTTCAGATCCTCTGTCTCCCTCTCTTTCTGCCCCTCCCCTGCTTGCATTCTCTCAAAAATAAACATTAAAAAAACCCCTCAGAATTACTTTTATCCATTGAATTTTTATAACTGCTTGTAAATTAAATAATATTGACAAGATGCTGAAAAGAAAATAAAAATCTGTTCTTAAACATAAGAAGAGCCAAGCCCTGATGCAAAAGCATCACCAAACTGTTGTAAAAGTTATTCCTGAATTTGAGATGTTAAAACAAGACACTAATCACGGTGATCTCTATTCTACTTAAGTATAATTCCTTTGCAAATAAGTTAAAGATTAGACAAGTATTAATTTCTCGTGTGTCGTCTGTTAGCGTTGGTTAAGTCTGTGAAAGGAGTAGTTCTTACATCACTGGCGATATCCCTGGAAGCTCTGGCGTGCTGAATTGGAATGGCATCTTCTCGCAGGTCATAACCCGTCATCTTGACGTCTTCCCACGCTTGCTTATATTGTTTCTGCAAATGGAGATTGCAATGCCACAGTTAATCTGAAGAGGGAGCCACTGAGTCAGCATTACTGATGTGTTTAAGAGAGTATGTTAAGTTACACTGAAAATTAGTCTCCCCTTAAGATTTATAAAATAGGCTGGTTTCATACTGAAATTAAGTGCCAGTAGATTTTTAACGAAATTAATTAAAATTCATTTTTTTTAAAGAAAGTAATTTAGGAGACAGTAAATCATGTGAAAATGAGAAAATATATATATCATTTTGCTTTAAGAGGAAAAATCAATGATGGGCCACTACAAAGAGAACCAAATATTACTATACTTGCATATATATGTTTTTATGTTGTTTTTGGTGAAACTAGTGCATTTTTCCTTCCAAAAAAGATAAGGACACACATCTCTATTTATAAACACATGCATACACATACGAGTGCATTTGCATGTGTGTGTGCACACAGAGCACTTATCGTTAAAGACTAGAAATAAAAGGAATGGTAGGGAAATGCCTTTTGCTTAACTCCCTCTGGAGCGTATCAATTTAAGCTTCAGTTAGGCCAAAAATATTGTGTAAAGCAAATGGATGTATATAGTTCCTTACATCACTGATCTGCATGGCATTGATTTTGGACTGCAGCATCACTGGAGTGTCAGCCGGCACATTCACATTTGCCTTCTCTCTTTCCCAGGCATCACGATACAATGGCTGGTAAAAATGAAAAACAAAGGGTGGGTGATAAGTAAATAAGTCCATTACTACATGAATAAAATTATAGGTACAATTAAAGGTTCTCCTTGGATGTTCTCAGGTAAAAACATAGATCACGTTTTGTTTTCATTGCGTTTTTATTTAAAAGATGCCAATAGTGACTTCAACAAGAATATATTCTTGTGTGATATGATATAAATGGAAAATGAGTCAGAACCTGGTAGTAAAATGATCCTTTCCCATTAATTCACATGTAATTACCAGGCAGGTAAACCCACAATGCAGGTAACTATGAAAATCCACATTGCTAATCAAGTTCTGGCTTTCTTGGCCCAAATAACTATGATAATATCTAATATTGGGGCCACCCCTGGACTTTTCAACTTACCTCATGATTAAAAATAGAAAGGTGGCAGTGATCATGGTATTAACTGGTGGACTTGTATTATAAGCAAGACCTCAAAATGTATTCAAAGTGTGTTATCAGAGTCTGTGGGGTATGAAGATGTCTACCACACTTATGTTAACCAAAGAGTTATCTAAATAAATGAAATGTGGATACTGGTAATTGATCGACTACATGAAATTCTATCTGGATACATAAATGTTCAAGGTTCTAATGCTGGCATTAGCAATTTAAAGTTCACAATTAGAGACTTCTAATTAATTAAAGTTCACAATTGAGACTTCTCCACTATGTCTGAATGTATCATCAGCCCGGCTTACCTCACTGATTTGTACAGCATTGATCTTTGCCTGGATGACTTCAGGGGTATCAACAATGCTGGTGAATTTGAGGGCCTCAGGCCTTATACGATACAGCCTCTCATTCAGGAGATTCTGGGCATTCTTCACTCTCATCACTTCCACAGAACCCTCTGGCAACCATCCTATACCCTTCATCCATTCCAGGTCTGATTTGTACACGTTCTACATGAAGGAGAGAACCACAGAAGGCAGAAGAGTCAAATCTTCCCACAAGAACACAATGCCAGTGGGCCACACACTACCTCTAATCAGCTGGGTGGCCAATCCCATGAAACAGAAGGATCAACACTAATTGTTAATATTTGGGTGTTACATCCTGGGCACACATTTCTGGGAGAAGTTCACCATATCCTACAGGAATTGGAACAGGACTGACAAATGACACTTGTAGAATGACAGATAGCAATGGCACTTGATTTTGTTTTTATATAAGGTTGAGCTTCTGTGCTCACCATTTGAAATCTGCCATTTTGGTACTACTAGAATAACATCTGTAGGAATTTGGGAGAAAAAGGTCTTTAGATGCATATATAATGAGGAAAAAATATATACTTTTACTTATATACACCTCTCTCTATAAATATAAATATATATATATACATATTTTTCCTATATGTGTCAGAGGAACTTAAAATCTAACATTTCCTTAAGTTCACATTTGTTTCTGAAATTTAGATATCTGATTGTACAACTGTAATGGGTTGAAACAACTGGGACTGAAATTTTCTATCCAATTACATAGAATGAGAGGGTGATTTTTTTTTGTCTTAATAAGGCCTTGCTACATGAAAAGGAATCCTCTGTAAGATAGAGAATGTTCAAAATAACTCTACTACCATGAAAGGTACAGATTAAGTTAGGCTCTATTAGGATTACCACTTAAATTATGTCCCTAGGGAACACACTGTGATGATATACAGAGACAAATATCTCCCCAAGAGTCTGCTGATAATATACGCACATCGCTCTGCAGTTCGTAGGCCTTCTTAGCCTGGATCACATCATTCTGATCTGGCAAACATGTCCACTGGTGCAGATAATTGCGATAATCAACATCGCTAACCAGGACCTGGCATTTCTTGGCCTGAACAATCGACATCATGTCCAATGGCGTATTGTGAATTCCTTTAGACTTCTCATAAGCTTTCTTGTATTCTCTGTCACTCTGGATCTTGGCAGCATGTATAGACCAGACCAATTTGGGGTCATCTTGTAGGGTGCGGAAACCCACATGGTGGCCCAATTGCTTACGGTATCCTTCTTTGTATTTGTACTAAAGTTGTGAAAAAACAGACAAAAAAATATGAAAATAATGTAGTAAGAGGACTTTTCATTAAATGTTTTCAGAATATTTTCCCTGCCTTAATGTAAATTGGCTCAACATTGGCAGTCATTACATATTTCAGTAAGGAAATAGGGCTATTTTTGGTAGTTTCATAGAAAATATGAGTAAATCAGGAGGGAAGTAGCATGGTGAATGAGAGTAATTACAAAAAATTATAGCTAACATTTACTGAGCAATTACTAAATGCCCAATACTATTATGAGTGCTTCAAATGTATAGGTTGATTCTTGTGAAATTGCTGAATTTTTTAGTTAAAATAGTTGAGTAGCAGCAACTATCATCTCAATCTTCACAACATCTCTGTGAAGTGGATACTATTATTATCACACATTTCAGATGTGGAATATAAGACAGTAGGTGTAATCATGGTCCCCAAGTTTTCCTGGAAAGTGGGATGTTAAGTCAGATTGTCCCCCAAGAGTACTGAGAGTACCTCAGTAGGAAAAAGTCATTTGTGTGATTTTGGAGACAGATAAAGCAAAAGGTGCATATTTCGGGAATGGAAAGCAAGGTCATTGGTGTGAATCAGACGACAACAAAAGGCCTGTAGGCAAGAGTTTCCATCTTGTCCACACTTGTCCTAAGTTTCTTAGGACTAGAGTAAGATAGCATCTGTTTCTTTTCTATATTTGGATAACATAGAAAAGTTTGGATAAAAGGGAGAGAAAGAGAACTGGGAATAAGGCAGATACTATAGATTGGCTATTGTGTTTAGAGTTAAAATTGAAAAATAAGAAGGAACAGGTAGATATGGGAGATAAAAAATAGAGCACAACCCAGAGAAAGAGCACAGGGTTGCTTAAAGATTTGGAGCTGGGAGTGGGGGTAAGGGGCTTGGTAGGATAATTATTTTAAGTTTTTAAATTACTATTAAATGAATTTCACAAGATTACTGAGAGCATTATACATAAACCTTCAGTATAAAATCTTATATATAAGGTGCGATTTCAGTCTTAAGTCTTATGTGAAACTTTCACCTGTTATCTACATTTATAGATAATGTCATAAATATTTGGGGGATAAAATGATACTGGTCAACAATCAAATGTAATGAATTCTCCCAAGAATTCTGCATAGTCTCTTTGTGTTATTTTACATCCACTCAGAAAAAACTTAGAAATCATTTATACATATACCTCATCTATACTAACCTTAGTGTGCTTCATTCCATTTTAATGGTTTTAAATAGGGTAAGTCTTTAGTGTAAAAAAAAAATGCAATTGTTTGCATAGATTTTTTAAGCCCCCCAAATTCTTGAAAAATACCACAAGGAAATAAAACCGTACCTCACTGGCAATATCTCTGGAGGCTTTGGCCTGTTTGATTTCAATGGCGTCTGCTCTTAAGTCATAGCCTTTCTGTTTGGCCTCATTCCAGTCTTTCTGGTAAAGATTCTATTGAGGAGAAACACAGGTGTGTTTACAAGAATTGAAAATAAGTGAATATATTCAAAGTACTCAAAATAAGATTCATAAGACATAATATAAATAAAGACAGCATAAGACAAAACATTTCTTTTTTTAATTTAATTTTATTTTTATTTTTATTATTTATTTATTTTTTAAATATGAAATTTATTGTCAAATTGGTTTCCATACAACACCCAGTGCTCATCCCAACCGGTGTCCTCCTCAATACCCATCACCCACCCTCCCCTCCCTCCCACCCCCCATCAACCCTCAGTTTGTTCTCAGTTTTTAAGAGTCCCTTATGTTTTGGCTCCCTCCCTCTCTAACCTCTTTTTTTTTTTCTTCCCCTCCCCCATGGTCTTCTGTTAAGTTTCTTAGGATCCACATAAGAGTGAAAACATACGGTATCTGTCTTTCTCTGTATGACTTATTTCACTTAGCATAACACTCTCCAGTTCCATCCACGTTGCTACAAAAGGCCAGGTTTCATTCTTTCTCATTGCCACGTAATATTCCATTGTGTATATAAACCACAATTTCTTTATTCATTTATCAGTTGATGGACATTTAGGCTCTTTCCATAATTTGGCTACTGTTGAAAGTGCTGCTATAAACATTGGGGTACAAGTGCCCCTATGCATCAGCATTCCCGTATCCCTTGGGTAAATTCCTAGCAGTGCTATTGCTGGGTCATAGGGTAGATCTATTTTTAATTTTGTCAGGAACCTCCACACTGTTTTCCAGAGCGGCTGCACCAGTTTGCATTCCCACCAACAATGCAAGAGGGTTCCCGTTTCTTCACATCCTCTCCAGCATCTATAGTCTCCTGATTTGTTCATTTTGGCCACTCTGACTGGCGTGAGGTGATATCTGAGTGTGGTTTTGATTTGTATTTCCCTGATAAGGAGCGACGTTGAGCATCTTTTCATGTGCCTGTTGGCCATCTGGATGTCTTCTTTAGAGAAGTGTCTACTCATATTTTCTGCCCATTTCTTCACTAGATTATTTGTTTTTTGGGTGTGGAGTTTGGTGAGCTCTTTATAGATTTTGGATACTAGCCCTTTGTCCGATATGTCATTTACAAATATCTTTTCCCATTCCGTTGGTTGCCTTTTAGTTTTGTTGATTGTTTCCTTTGCAGTGCAGAAGCTTTTTATCTTCATGAGATCCCAATAGTTCATTTTTGCTTTTAATTCCCTTGCCTTTGGGGATGTGTCAAGTAAGAAATTGCTGCGGCTGAGGTCAGAGAGGATTTTCCCTGCTTTCTCCTGTAGGGTTTTGATGGTTTCCTTTCTCATTCAGGTCCTTCATCAATTTTGAGTTTATTTTTGTGAATGGTGTGAGAAAGTGGTCTAGTTTTATTCTTCTGCATGTTGCTGTCCAGTTCTCCCAGCACCGTTTGTTAAAGAGATTGTCTTTTTTCCATTGGATATTCTTTCCTGCTTTGTTGAAGATTAGTTGGTCATACTTTTGTGGATCTAATTCTGGGGTTTCTATTCTATTCCATTGGTCTATGTGTCTGTTTTTGTGCCAATACCATGTTGTCTTGATGATGACAGCTTTGTAGTAGAGGCTAAAGTCTGGGATTGTGATGCCTCCTGCTTTGGTCTTCTTCCTCAAAATTACTTTGGCTATTCGGGGCCTTCTGTGGTTTGATACAAATTTTAGGATTGCTTGTTCTAGCTTCGAGAAGAATGCTGCTGCAATTTTGATTGGGATTGCACTGAATGTGTAGATAGCTTTGGGTAGTATTGACATTTTAACAATATTTATTCTTCCAATCCATGAGCACGGAATGGTTTTCCATTTCTTTATATCTTCTTCAATTTCCTTCATAAGCTTTCTATAGTTTTCAGCATACAGATCTTTTACATCTTTGGTTAGGTTTATTCCTAGGTATTTTATGCTTCTTGGTGCAATTGTGAATGGGATCCATTTCTTTATTTGTCTTTCTGTTGGTTCATTATTAGCGTATAAGAATGCAACTGATTTCTGTACATTGATTTTGTATCCTGTGACTTTGCTGAATTCATGTATCAGTTCTAGCAGACTTTTGGTGGAGTCTATTGAGTTTTCCATGTATAATATCCTGTCATCTGCAAAAAGTGAAAGCTTGACTTCATCATGGCCAATTTTGATGCTTTCTATTTCCTTTTGTTGTCTGATTGCCGATGCTAGCACTTCCAACACTATGTTAAACAACAGCGGTGAGAGTGGACATCCCTGTCGTGTTCCTGATCTCAGGGAGAAAGCTCTCACTTTTTCCCCATTGAGGATGATATTAGCTGTGGGTTTTTCATAAATGGCTTTTACGACTTTTAAGTATGTTCCTTCTATCCCGACTTTCTCGAGGGTTTTTATTAAGATGCTGAATTTTGTCAAATGCTTTATCTGCATCGATTGACAGGATCGTATGGTTCTTATCTTTTCTTTTATTAATGTGATGTATCACATTGATTGATTTGCTAATATTGAACCAGCCCTGCAGCCCAGGAATGAATCCCACTTGATCATGGTGTATAATTCTTTTTATATGCTGTTGAATTCGGTTTGCTAGTATCTTATTGAGAATTTTTGCATCCATATTCATCAGGGATATTGGCCTGTAGTTCTCTTTTTTTGCTGGGTCTCTGTCTGGTTTAGGAACCAAAGTAACGCTGGCTTCATAGAATGAGTCTGGAAGTTTTCCTTCCCTTTCTGTTTTTTGGAACAGCTTGATAAGGATAGGTATTATCTCTGCTTTAAATGTCTGGTAGAATTCCCCTGGGAAGCCATCTGGCCCTGGACTCTTATTTGTTGGGAGATTTTTGATAACTGATTCAATTTATTCACTGGTTATGGGTCTGTTCAAATTTTCTATTTCTTCCTGTTTGAGTTTTGGAAGTTTGCGGGTGCTTAGGAATTTGTGCATTTCTTCCAGGTTGTCCAGTTTGTTGGCATATAATTCTTCATAGTATTCCCTGATGATTGCTTGTATCTCTGAGGGATTGGTTGTAATAATTCCATTTTCATTCATGATTTTATCTATTTGGGTCATCTCCCTTTTCTTTTTGAGAAGCCTAGCTAGAGGTTTATCAATTTTGTTTATTTTTTCATAAAACCAACTCTTGGTTTCGTTGATCTGCTCTACAGTTTTTTTAGATTCTATATTGTTTATTTCTGCTCTGATCTTTATTATTTCTCTTCTTCTGCTGGATTTAGGCTGCCTTTGCTGCTCTGCTTCTATTTCCTTTAGGTGTGCTGTTAGATTTTGTATTTGGGAGTTTTCTTGTTTCTTGAGATAGGCCTGGATTGCAATGTATTTTCCTCTCAGGACTGCCTTCGCTGCATCCCAAAGCGCTTGGATTGTTGTATTTTCATTTTCATTTGTCTCCATATATTTTTCAATTTCTTCTCTAATTGCCTGGTTGACCCATTCATTTTTTAACCTCCACGCTTTTGGAGGTTTTCCAGACTTTTTCGTGCGGTTGATTTCAAGTTTCATAGCATTGTGATCTGAAAGTATGCATGGTATGATCTCAATTCTTTTATACTTATGAAGGGCTGTTTTATGACCCAGTATGTGATCGATCTTGGAGAATGTTCCATGTGCACTCGAGAATAAAGTATATTCTGTTGCTTTGGGATGCAGAGTTCTAAATATATCTGTCAAGTCCATCTGATCCAATGGATCATTCAGGGCCCTTGTTTCTTTATTGATCCTGTGTCTAGATGATGTATCCATTGTTGTAAGTGGAGTATTAAAGTTCCCTGCAATTACCACATTCTTATCAATAAAGTTGCTTATGTTTGTGATTGTTTTATATATTTGGGGGCTCCCATATTCAGCACATAGACATTTATAATTGTTAGCTCTTCCTGATGGATAGACCCTGTAATTATTATGTAATGCCCTTCTGCATCTCTTGTTACAGCCTTTAATTTAAAGTCTAGTTTGTCTGATATAAGTATGGCTACTCCAGCTTTCTTTTGAGTTCCACTAGCATGATAGATAGTTCTCCATCCCCCTCACTTTCAATCTGAAGGTGTCCTCAGGTCTAAAATGAGTCTCTTGTAGACAGCAAGTAGATGGGTCTTGTTTTTTTATCCATTCTGATACCCTATGTCTTTTGGTTGGAGCATTTAGTCCATTTACATTCAGTGTTATTATAGAAAGATATGGGTTTAGAGTCATTGTGATGTCTAAAACAGACATTTCTGAATTCTTCTGGTGGTTGGCCATTTACTTTATGGAGTGTAGGATACTTCCGACTAAAATTTTAAAGCTAAACATCTAGGTCTACTAACTTTGAATATTTGTCTTCATCACAATACGGTACACATCTGAAAATACCCAGCACGCAATACATGAAAACTAAGAACCAACTGTGAAGCTAGAAAACCTTCATCAAGGTATCATGTAAGACCTGGTAAGACTTTTCTCCCCTAATATTTCCCTTTGACTTTTCAGAGGTCCCTGCTAAAGGGATGGGACATAGATATTTAAGCACATCTTATTCTTTGGGTATAATTAAAAATTATCTTTTGGCTTTTCTAATGGCTTTGAAATATCAAGCAAAAAAGTTCTGGATCAATAAAAAAAAAACTATAAAGACAAAAGAGACTATTACCTCATTCTCCCTCATGTAAGAGAAATTTAACTAGGAAATTTCATTCCTCTAGATTAATATACGATGAGACTGAGCTATGGACATTGGATATAGGACAATGCTCTTAACGTTGAAAGGAGGAATCCAGTAGGATTCAGATATCCCAACTCTTGTAGTCCTGGGACCCAGCCCTGTATTTAACATTTAAAAGAGAGAATTGCCATTCATAATCCATTGGGAATGGTACTAAAGAGAAAATGTCTAGCACCAAAACTGTACACATTTCTAAGATAGGTAATTTGTCCATTATGCCACACTCCACACACTGACATATACTGTCCTATAAAGACATTTACACTTCATATTTATGCTCTTACATTGCTGATTTGCAGGGCATTAATATGAGCCTGCAGCATGACTGGCGTGTCAGAAGGCATGGTGATGTTGGTTTTATCTCTATTCCATGCTTCTTGATATAGTTTCTGTGGAGAGAAGGGAAGTATTAATTTAATACAGTGATAAAAAGTAGATATCTGAAACATTAAGCCTTAAAAACCTGGAAAAATGTTTTTAATGTTTATGATGGTTAATTTTATGTGTTAACTTAGCTAGGCCACAGTACCCAGATATTTGGTCAGACTTTTTTTTTAATGTTTGTTTATTTTTGAGAGAGAGAGAGACACACACACAAAGCATGAGCTGAAGAGGGGAAGAGAGAGAGAGGGAGACACAGAATCTGCAGCAGGCTCTGAGAGATCAGCACAGAGCCTGATGTGGGGCTCAATCCCACAAACCATGAGATCATGACCTGAGCTGAAGTTGGTCACTTAACTGACTGAGCCGCCCAGGCACCCCTGGTCAGACTTTTTATAGATGTTTCTGTGAAGGTATTTTTTTTTTTTTAGAAGAGATTAACATTTTTATCAGTAGACTTTGGTAGAGTACCCTCAGTAATGTGGATGGGGCTTGTCCAATCAGCTGAAACCGTTAATAGAAAAAAGACTGACGTCCGCAGAGCAAGAAGGAAATCTGTCAGCAGACTACCTTTGTACTTGAACTGCAACTCTTCCCTAGGTCTCCAGCCTATTCTGCAGACCGTAGATTTGCCAGCCTCCATAATCATATGGCCCAATTCCATAAAATAAATCTCTCTTCGTGTGTGTGTGTGTGTGTGTGTGTGTGTGTGTGTGTGTGTATGTGTGTATACACAGATAGAGGCTACAGAACTATCTACATCTCTCTCATAAACATATATATGCACACATATATACATGTATCTATACCTATACATATCTATATCTCCTATTGGCTCAGTTTCTCTGGAGAACCATGGCTAATACAATGTTATACCATTTAAAATGCAGCATTATGCTACAGATTTTTTTAATGTTTATTATTTTTTGAGAAAGAGAGAGCATGAGTAGGGGGGGACAGAGAGAGAGAGAGAGAGAGAGAGAGAGAGAGAGAGAGAGAGCAGAGGATCCAGAGTGGGTTCTGTGCTGACAGCAGAGAGCCTGATGTGGGGCTGGAACTCACAAACTGTGAGTTCATGACCTGAGCCGAAGTCAGGTGCTTAAATGACTGAGCCCCCTGGGCACCCCAATATGCTACAGGCTTTAGTATCTGATAGGTGTTAAAGAAATATTTGTTCTAATTTGAATCTATCTTTACCAAACTAGTCTTTACCAAACTAGCAGATTGTTAGAGTTGCTCTTGTTAGTAAGTCTTCCAAGAGGAACAGGCCACTTGCTCTGTTTGGGTGGCATCATCTGAAAACAGTCCCACAAAAGGAATGCTTGGTAACAGGATGGTTCTTACCTCACTTATTTGCAGAGAATTGGCTTTGGCCAGGACAACATCTGGAGTGTCAGTAATGCTAGTGAATTTCAAGGCTTCTGGCCGTGTTTTATAAAGTCTTTCATTCACCAGGTCTTGAGCATTCCTCACCCTCTTCATTTCTACCGAGCCTTCTGGCATCCAGCCGATGCCACGTAGCCACTCCAGATCTGACTTATATACACTCTACAAAGATGTTAGGCAGAAATTAGGTTCCACGGTTAGACACACCATCTCATAATTGAAAAATCAAGTACATGGGATTGAGGGGTTGATGAGCATAGTAGATAGTATTCAAAAAAAGTAGGATCTGAGATTTATAGGACTCCAGGGTTTTAATATCAATGATAGAGTAATTTGTAAAAGCATAATTATATACACTAGCTGTGAAGAGGAACAAAATCATAATGCTGAGTTTCATGATAATTATTTGATATTTCCAAAAAATTATAGAACTGAAAACATTTTTAAAGGAAATTTTGTTGAATCTCATTCCGTTTTAATCCTGTAATAACTGACTGAAGGAAATTTTGTTTAATGTTTTAGCTATAGCACAATAGTGGTAATTATTTCAAAAATATTCAGATAATTTATGTTTATCTGCAACATATTTTCATTGCCAGAAAGTATAAATGACATGAAGAAAACAGTCTGGAACCTAGGTCACAGAATAAAAGACCTGGTGTAAGTAGGGCTCTTCATCTATACTCTTTGATTCCTATGACATAACTCCTGAAGATGGATTATGTATTAAACAATGTGAGTGGTGTTCTCCTGGGGCTGTGCAGTGCACACTCTATGACTATCTGTCCATGGTGGGGTCTACCCATAGGGGCACTGCCTGGACAATTAATAAACCTATGTCCTCTCCTTCCATCTTTCCCAAAGTTTGTGTTACGTACATCACTCTGCAGTTCATAGGCCTTCTTTGCTTGGATAATGTCGTTTTGATCAGGTAAACATGTCCAGTGATGCAGGTAATTTCGATAATCAATGTCACTGACCAAAGTCTGACATTGCTTGGCCATCACGATGCCTAACATGTCCACTGGGCTGGAGAACTTGGTCTTCCACTTTTGGAATTCCTTTTTGTACTCCCTTTCACTTTGAATCTTCCCTGCATGTATGGCACACATAATCCTGGGGTCATCTTCTATGCTCTGGGCTCCAATGTGGTGGCCCTTTTGTCTCTCATATGCTTCTTTGTATTTGTACTACAATGAAAGAAATATCAGTTTAGAAACCAAGTTTGAAGACCGTATACATGCTGACTACAGAAAACATGAACATCCGCAAGCAAATGGATAAGAATTTCATATTGCAAACATTTTGGCATCTCTGAATAATTTTAAATTCTTTACACTATCATAAGCAAAAGTGTAGTATATTCATATACCCTCATTGGTGAAGCCCTTCCCTGAGCAACTCTAGCTACAACTCCAAACCGTACTATTCTTCTCCGTGACAACAAACGGAAAACGTCTTACAAAGTAAGAAGCAGGAGTGGGGATATGTGTGGAAATAATTGTGAAATGTGGCCCACCAGCAGCACAGTGGCTGTTCAGCAATGTGAGTCCAGAGGGGGTAGGATGGAGGGCACTTACATCACTGGCAATGTCCCTTGAGGCCTTGGCCCTTTTGATGGAAATAGCATCAGCCCTCAGATCATAGTCCTTCATCTTTGATTCATCCCATCCCTTGGTGTAAAGTTTCTAGGTGGAGGATGATACACAACAGAAAAAGAAAATTGTTTCAGAAAGTTAATAGGTCAATTCCAGACAGGAAAGTGTAAGGTGGAAAAGTATTTTGAGGAATCCTAGAAAGGCTTAAAAGACAATCAGGAAACCTCTTACTTGGCTAATATTGGCAGAGTTGCTCTTGGCCAGTAGGATTTCTGGGGTGTCCGGCATCACGTGGATGGAGGATTTGTCAGCATTCCAAGCCTCTGTATATAAATGCTATGGGGGAAAAGGAGTAAGAACCTCTGTTAGTGCCCATGTATTACAGTTGTTTTCAAATTTAACACATTTTACTGTAGAAAAAGCCTTTTTAAGGCTATTTGGAGGCGAGGGAAGCAAAAGGGTAGTGGGGAGAGTGAAACATGACAATATTTAAACTGCCATATGACAGCTTCATAGCTAATATGAAGCTATATAGTGGTCTTAATTATTATTTTTTTCTGTGATTCTCACCCTTACTCATATGACCTCCAAGGATGGAGCCTGCCTATAGAATTATGAGAATTTAGAGTTATCTAAATAAATGAAATGTGGATACTGGTAATTGATCGACTACATGAAATTCTATCTGGATACATAAATGTTCAAGGTTCTAATGCTGGCATTAGCAATTTAAAGTTCACAATTAGAGACTTCTAATTAATTAAAGTTCACAATTGAGACTTCTCCACTATGTCTGAATGTATCATCAGCCCGGCTTACCTCACTGATTTGTACAGCATTGATCTTTGCCTGGATGACTTCAGGGGTATCAACAATGCTGGTGAATTTGAGGGCCTCAGGCCTTATACGATACAGCCTCTCATTCAGGAGATTCTGGGCATTCTTCACTCTCATCACTTCCACAGAACCCTCTGGCAACCATCCTATACCCTTCATCCATTCCAGGTCTGATTTGTACACGTTCTACATGAAGGAGAGAACCACAGAAGGCAGAAGAGTCAAATCTTCCCACAAGAACACAATGCCAGTGGGCCACACACTACCTCTAATCAGCTGGGTGGCCAATCCCATGAAACAGAAGGATCAACACTAATTGTTAATATTTGGGTGTTACATCCTGGGCACACATTTCTGGGAGAAGTTCACCATATCCTACAGGAATTGGAACAGGACTGACAAATGACACTTGTAGAATGACAGATAGCAATGGCACTTGATTTTGTTTTTATATAAGGTTGAGCTTCTGTGCTCACCATTTGAAATCTGCCATTTTGGTACTACTAGAATAACATCTGTAGGAATTTGGGAGAAAAAGGTCTTTAGATGCATATATAATGAGGAAAAAATATATACTTTTACTTATATACACCTCTCTCTATAAATATAAATATATATATATACATATTTTTCCTATATGTGTCAGAGGAACTTAAAATCTAACATTTCCTTAAGTTCACATTTGTTTCTGAAATTTAGATATCTGATTGTACAACTGTAATGGGTTGAAACAACTGGGACTGAAATTTTCTATCCAATTACATAGAATGAGAGGGTGATTTTTTTTTGTCTTAATAAGGCCTTGCTACATGAAAAGGAATCCTCTGTAAGATAGAGAATGTTCAAAATAACTCTACTACCATGAAAGGTACAGATTAAGTTAGGCTCTATTAGGATTACCACTTAAATTATGTCCCTAGGGAACACACTGTGATGATATACAGAGACAAATATCTCCCCAAGAGTCTGCTGATAATATACGCACATCGCTCTGCAGTTCGTAGGCCTTCTTAGCCTGGATCACATCATTCTGATCTGGCAAACATGTCCACTGGTGCAGATAATTGCGATAATCAACATCGCTAACCAGGACCTGGCATTTCTTGGCCTGAACAATCGACATCATGTCCAATGGCGTATTGTGAATTCCTTTAGACTTCTCATAAGCTTTCTTGTATTCTCTGTCACTCTGGATCTTGGCAGCATGTATAGACCAGACCAATTTGGGGTCATCTTGTAGGGTGCGGAAACCCACATGGTGGCCCAATTGCTTACGGTATCCTTCTTTGTATTTGTACTAAAGTTGTGAAAAAACAGACAAAAAAATATGAAAATAATGTAGTAAGAGGACTTTTCATTAAATGTTTTCAGAATATTTTCCCTGCCTTAATGTAAATTGGCTCAACATTGGCAGTCATTACATATTTCAGTAAGGAAATAGGGCTATTTTTGGTAGTTTCATAGAAAATATGAGTAAATCAGGAGGGAAGTAGCATGGTGAATGAGAGTAATTACAAAAAATTATAGCTAACATTTACTGAGCAATTACTAAATGCCCAATACTATTATGAGTGCTTCAAATGTATAGGTTGATTCTTGTGAAATTGCTGAATTTTTTAGTTAAAATAGTTGAGTAGCAGCAACTATCATCTCAATCTTCACAACATCTCTGTGAAGTGGATACTATTATTATCACACATTTCAGATGTGGAATATAAGACAGTAGGTGTAATCATGGTCCCCAAGTTTTCCTGGAAAGTGGGATGTTAAGTCAGATTGTCCCCCAAGAGTACTGAGAGTACCTCAGTAGGAAAAAGTCATTTGTGTGATTTTGGAGACAGATAAAGCAAAAGGTGCATATTTCGGGAATGGAAAGCAAGGTCATTAGTGTGAATCAGACGACAACAAAAGGCCTGTAGGCAAGAGTTTCCATCTTGTCCACACTTGTCCTAAGTTTCTTAGGACTAGAGTAAGATAGCATCTGTTTCTTTTCTATATTTGGATAACATAGAAAAGTTTGGATAAAAGGGAGAGAAAGAGAACTGGGAATAAGGCAGATACTATAGATTGGCTATTGTGTTTAGAGTTAAAATTGAAAAATAAGAAGGAACAGGTAGATATGGGAGATAAAAAATAGAGCACAACCCAGAGAAAGAGCACAGGGTTGCTTAAAGATTTGGAGCTGGGAGTGGGGGTAAGGGGCTTGGTAGGATAATTATTTTAAGTTTTTAAATTACTATTAAATGAATTTCACAAGATTACTGAGAGCATTATACATAAACCTTCAGTATAAAATCTTATATATAAGGTGCGATTTCAGTCTTAAGTCTTATGTGAAACTTTCACCTGTTATCTACATTTATAGATAATGTCATAAATATTTGGGGGATAAAATGATACTGGTCAACAATCAAATGTAATGAATTCTCCCAAGAATTCTGCATAGTCTCTTTGTGTTATTTTACATCCACTCAGAAAAAACTTAGAAATCATTTATACATATACCTCATCTATACTAACCTTAGTGTGCTTCATTCCATTTTAATGGTTTTAAATAGGGTAAGTCTTTAGTGTAAAAAAAAATGCAATTGTTTGCATAGATTTTTTAAGCCCCCCAAATTCTTGAAAAATACCACAAGGAAATAAAACCGTACCTCACTGGCAATATCTCTGGAGGCTTTGGCCTGTTTGATTTCAATGGCGTCTGCTCTTAAGTCATAGCCTTTCTGTTTGGCCTCATTCCAGTCTTTCTGGTAAAGATTCTATTGAGGAGAAACACAGGTGTGTTTACAAGAATTGAAAATAAGTGAATATATTCAAAGTACTCAAAATAAGATTCATAAGACATAATATAAATAAAGACAGCATAAGACAAAACATTTCTTTTTTTAATTTAATTTTATTTTTATTTTTATTATTTATTTATTTTTTAAATATGAAATTTATTGTCAAATTGGTTTCCATACAACACCCAGTGCTCATCCCAACCGGTGTCCTCCTCAATACCCATCACCCACCCTCCCCTCCCTCCCACCCCCCATCAACCCTCAGTTTGTTCTCAGTTTTTAAGAGTCCCTTATGTTTTGGCTCCCTCCCTCTCTAACCTCTTTTTTTTTTTCTTCCCCTCCCCCATGGTCTTCTGTTAAGTTTCTTAGGATCCACATAAGAGTGAAAACATACGGTATCTGTCTTTCTCTGTATGACTTATTTCACTTAGCATAACACTCTCCAGTTCCATCCACGTTGCTACAAAAGGCCAGGTTTCATTCTTTCTCATTGCCACGTAATATTCCATTGTGTATATAAACCACAATTTCTTTATTCATTTATCAGTTGATGGACATTTAGGCTCTTTCCATAATTTGGCTACTGTTGAAAGTGCTGCTATAAACATTGGGGTACAAGTGCCCCTATGCATCAGCATTCCCGTATCCCTTGGGTAAATTCCTAGCAGTGCTATTGCTGGGTCATAGGGTAGATCTATTTTTAATTTTGTCAGGAACCTCCACACTGTTTTCCAGAGCGGCTGCACCAGTTTGCATTCCCACCAACAATGCAAGAGGGTTCCCGTTTCTTCACATCCTCTCCAGCATCTATAGTCTCCTGATTTGTTCATTTTGGCCACTCTGACTGGCGTGAGGTGATATCTGAGTGTGGTTTTGATTTGTATTTCCCTGATAAGGAGCGACGTTGAGCATCTTTTCATGTGCCTGTTGGCCATCTGGATGTCTTCTTTAGAGAAGTGTCTACTCATATTTTCTGCCCATTTCTTCACTAGATTATTTGTTTTTTGGGTGTGGAGTTTGGTGAGCTCTTTATAGATTTTGGATACTAGCCCTTTGTCCGATATGTCATTTACAAATATCTTTTCCCATTCCGTTGGTTGCCTTTTAGTTTTGTTGATTGTTTCCTTTGCAGTGCAGAAGCTTTTTATCTTCATGAGATCCCAATAGTTCATTTTTGCTTTTAATTCCCTTGCCTTTGGGGATGTGTCAAGTAAGAAATTGCTGCGGCTGAGGTCAGAGAGGATTTTCCCTGCTTTCTCCTGTAGGGTTTTGATGGTTTCCTTTCTCATTCAGGTCCTTCATCAATTTTGAGTTTATTTTTGTGAATGGTGTGAGAAAGTGGTCTAGTTTTATTCTTCTGCATGTTGCTGTCCAGTTCTCCCAGCACCGTTTGTTAAAGAGATTGTCTTTTTTCCATTGGATATTCTTTCCTGCTTTGTTGAAGATTAGTTGGTCATACTTTTGTGGATCTAATTCTGGGGTTTCTATTCTATTCCATTGGTCTATGTGTCTGTTTTTGTGCCAATACCATGTTGTCTTGATGATGACAGCTTTGTAGTAGAGGCTAAAGTCTGGGATTGTGATGCCTCCTGCTTTGGTCTTCTTCCTCAAAATTACTTTGGCTATTCGGGGCCTTCTGTGGTTTGATACAAATTTTAGGATTGCTTGTTCTAGCTTCGAGAAGAATGCTGCTGCAATTTTGATTGGGATTGCACTGAATGTGTAGATAGCTTTGGGTAGTATTGACATTTTAACAATATTTATTCTTCCAATCCATGAGCACGGAATGGTTTTCCATTTCTTTATATCTTCTTCAATTTCCTTCATAAGCTTTCTATAGTTTTCAGCATACAGATCTTTTACATCTTTGGTTAGGTTTATTCCTAGGTATTTTATGCTTCTTGGTGCAATTGTGAATGGGATCCATTTCTTTATTTGTCTTTCTGTTGGTTCATTATTAGCGTATAAGAATGCAACTGATTTCTGTACATTGATTTTGTATCCTGTGACTTTGCTGAATTCATGTATCAGTTCTAGCAGACTTTTGGTGGAGTCTATTGAGTTTTCCATGTATAATATCCTGTCATCTGCAAAAAGTGAAAGCTTGACTTCATCATGGCCAATTTTGATGCTTTCTATTTCCTTTTGTTGTCTGATTGCCGATGCTAGCACTTCCAACACTATGTTAAACAACAGCGGTGAGAGTGGACATCCCTGTCGTGTTCCTGATCTCAGGGAGAAAGCTCTCACTTTTTCCCCATTGAGGATGATATTAGCTGTGGGTTTTTCATAAATGGCTTTTACGACTTTTAAGTATGTTCCTTCTATCCCGACTTTCTCGAGGGTTTTTATTAAGATGCTGAATTTTGTCAAATGCTTTATCTGCATCGATTGACAGGATCGTATGGTTCTTATCTTTTCTTTTATTAATGTGATGTATCACATTGATTGATTTGCTAATATTGAACCAGCCCTGCAGCCCAGGAATGAATCCCACTTGATCATGGTGTATAATTCTTTTTATATGCTGTTGAATTCGGTTTGCTAGTATCTTATTGAGAATTTTTGCATCCATATTCATCAGGGATATTGGCCTGTAGTTCTCTTTTTTTGCTGGGTCTCTGTCTGGTTTAGGAACCAAAGTAACGCTGGCTTCATAGAATGAGTCTGGAAGTTTTCCTTCCCTTTCTGTTTTTTGGAACAGCTTGATAAGGATAGGTATTATCTCTGCTTTAAATGTCTGGTAGAATTCCCCTGGGAAGCCATCTGGCCCTGGACTCTTATTTGTTGGGAGATTTTTGATAACTGATTCAATTTATTCACTGGTTATGGGTCTGTTCAAATTTTCTATTTCTTCCTGTTTGAGTTTTGGAAGTTTGCGGGTGCTTAGGAATTTGTGCATTTCTTCCAGGTTGTCCAGTTTGTTGGCATATAATTCTTCATAGTATTCCCTGATGATTGCTTGTATCTCTGAGGGATTGGTTGTAATAATTCCATTTTCATTCATGATTTTATCTATTTGGGTCATCTCCCTTTTCTTTTTGAGAAGCCTAGCTAGAGGTTTATCAATTTTGTTTATTTTTTCATAAAACCAACTCTTGGTTTCGTTGATCTGCTCTACAGTTTTTTTAGATTCTATATTGTTTATTTCTGCTCTGATCTTTATTATTTCTCTTCTTCTGCTGGATTTAGGCTGCCTTTGCTGCTCTGCTTCTATTTCCTTTAGGTGTGCTGTTAGATTTTGTATTTGGGAGTTTTCTTGTTTCTTGAGATAGGCCTGGATTGCAATGTATTTTCCTCTCAGGACTGCCTTCGCTGCATCCCAAAGCGCTTGGATTGTTGTATTTTCATTTTCATTTGTCTCCATATATTTTTCAATTTCTTCTCTAATTGCCTGGTTGACCCATTCATTTTTTAACCTCCACGCTTTTGGAGGTTTTCCAGACTTTTTCGTGCGGTTGATTTCAAGTTTCATAGCATTGTGATCTGAAAGTATGCATGGTATGATCTCAATTCTTTTATACTTATGAAGGGCTGTTTTATGACCCAGTATGTGATCGATCTTGGAGAATGTTCCATGTGCACTCGAGAATAAAGTATATTCTGTTGCTTTGGGATGCAGAGTTCTAAATATATCTGTCAAGTCCATCTGATCCAATGGATCATTCAGGGCCCTTGTTTCTTTATTGATCCTGTGTCTAGATGATGTATCCATTGTTGTAAGTGGAGTATTAAAGTTCCCTGCAATTACCACATTCTTATCAATAAAGTTGCTTATGTTTGTGATTGTTTTATATATTTGGGGGCTCCCATATTCAGCACATAGACATTTATAATTGTTAGCTCTTCCTGATGGATAGACCCTGTAATTATTATGTAATGCCCTTCTGCATCTCTTGTTACAGCCTTTAATTTAAAGTCTAGTTTGTCTGATATAAGTATGGCTACTCCAGCTTTCTTTTGAGTTCCACTAGCATGATAGATAGTTCTCCATCCCCCTCACTTTCAATCTGAAGGTGTCCTCAGGTCTAAAATGAGTCTCTTGTAGACAGCAAGTAGATGGGTCTTGTTTTTTTATCCATTCTGATACCCTATGTCTTTTGGTTGGAGCATTTAGTCCATTTACATTCAGTGTTATTATAGAAAGATATGGGTTTAGAGTCATTGTGATGTCTAAAACAGACATTTCTGAATTCTTCTGGTGGTTGGCCATTTACTTTATGGAGTGTAGGATACTTCCGACTAAAATTTTAAAGCTAAACATCTAGGTCTACTAACTTTGAATATTTGTCTTCATCACAATACGGTACACATCTGAAAATACCCAGCACGCAATACATGAAAACTAAGAACCAACTGTGAAGCTAGAAAACCTTCATCAAGGTATCATGTAAGACCTGGTAAGACTTTTCTCCCCTAATATTTCCCTTTGACTTTTCAGAGGTCCCTGCTAAAGGGATGGGACATAGATATTTAAGCACATCTTATTCTTTGGGTATAATTAAAAATTATCTTTTGGCTTTTCTAATGGCTTTGAAATATCAAGCAAAAAAGTTCTGGATCAATAAAAAAAAAACTATAAAGACAAAAGAGACTATTACCTCATTCTCCCTCATGTAAGAGAAATTTAACTAGGAAATTTCATTCCTCTAGATTAATATACGATGAGACTGAGCTATGGACATTGGATATAGGACAATGCTCTTAACGTTGAAAGGAGGAATCCAGTAGGATTCAGATATCCCAACTCTTGTAGTCCTGGGACCCAGCCCTGTATTTAACATTTAAAAGAGAGAATTGCCATTCATAATCCATTGGGAATGGTACTAAAGAGAAAATGTCTAGCACCAAAACTGTACACATTTCTAAGATAGGTAATTTGTCCATTATGCCACACTCCACACACTGACATATACTGTCCTATAAAGACATTTACACTTCATATTTATGCTCTTACATTGCTGATTTGCAGGGCATTAATATGAGCCTGCAGCATGACTGGCGTGTCAGAAGGCATGGTGATGTTGGTTTTATCTCTATTCCATGCTTCTTGATATAGTTTCTGTGGAGAGAAGGGAAGTATTAATTTAATACAGTGATAAAAAGTAGATATCTGAAACATTAAGCCTTAAAAACCTGGAAAAATGTTTTTAATGTTTATGATGGTTAATTTTATGTGTTAACTTAGCTAGGCCACAGTACCCAGATATTTGGTCAGACTTTTTTTTTAATGTTTGTTTATTTTTGAGAGAGAGAGAGACACACACACAAAGCATGAGCTGAAGAGGGGAAGAGAGAGAGAGGGAGACACAGAATCTGCAGCAGGCTCTGAGAGATCAGCACAGAGCCTGATGTGGGGCTCAATCCCACAAACCATGAGATCATGACCTGAGCTGAAGTTGGTCACTTAACTGACTGAGCCGCCCAGGCACCCCTGGTCAGACTTTTTATAGATGTTTCTGTGAAGGTATTTTTTTTTTTTTAGAAGAGATTAACATTTTTATCAGTAGACTTTGGTAGAGTACCCTCAGTAATGTGGATGGGGCTTGTCCAATCAGCTGAAACCGTTAATAGAAAAAAGACTGACGTCCGCAGAGCAAGAAGGAAATCTGTCAGCAGACTACCTTTGTACTTGAACTGCAACTCTTCCCTAGGTCTCCAGCCTATTCTGCAGACCGTAGATTTGCCAGCCTCCATAATCATATGGCCCAATTCCATAAAATAAATCTCTCTTCGTGTGTGTGTGTGTGTGTGTGTGTGTGTGTGTGTGTGTGTATGTGTGTATACACAGATAGAGGCTACAGAACTATCTACATCTCTCTCATAAACATATATATGCACACATATATACATGTATCTATACCTATACATATCTATATCTCCTATTGGCTCAGTTTCTCTGGAGAACCATGGCTAATACAATGTTATACCATTTAAAATGCAGCATTATGCTACAGATTTTTTTAATGTTTATTATTTTTTGAGAAAGAGAGAGCATGAGTAGGGGGGGACAGAGAGAGAGAGAGAGAGAGAGAGAGAGAGAGAGAGAGAGCAGAGGATCCAGAGTGGGTTCTGTGCTGACAGCAGAGAGCCTGATGTGGGGCTGGAACTCACAAACTGTGAGTTCATGACCTGAGCCGAAGTCAGGTGCTTAAATGACTGAGCCCCCTGGGCACCCCAATATGCTACAGGCTTTAGTATCTGATAGGTGTTAAAGAAATATTTGTTCTAATTTGAATCTATCTTTACCAAACTAGTCTTTACCAAACTAGCAGATTGTTAGAGTTGCTCTTGTTAGTAAGTCTTCCAAGAGGAACAGGCCACTTGCTCTGTTTGGGTGGCATCATCTGAAAACAGTCCCACAAAAGGAATGCTTGGTAACAGGATGGTTCTTACCTCACTTATTTGCAGAGAATTGGCTTTGGCCAGGACAACATCTGGAGTGTCAGTAATGCTAGTGAATTTCAAGGCTTCTGGCCGTGTTTTATAAAGTCTTTCATTCACCAGGTCTTGAGCATTCCTCACCCTCTTCATTTCTACCGAGCCTTCTGGCATCCAGCCGATGCCACGTAGCCACTCCAGATCTGACTTATATACACTCTACAAAGATGTTAGGCAGAAATTAGGTTCCACGGTTAGACACACCATCTCATAATTGAAAAATCAAGTACATGGGATTGAGGGGTTGATGAGCATAGTAGATAGTATTCAAAAAAAGTAGGATCTGAGATTTATAGGACTCCAGGGTTTTAATATCAATGATAGAGTAATTTGTAAAAGCATAATTATATACACTAGCTGTGAAGAGGAACAAAATCATAATGCTGAGTTTCATGATAATTATTTGATATTTCCAAAAAATTATAGAACTGAAAACATTTTTAAAGGAAATTTTGTTGAATCTCATTCCGTTTTAATCCTGTAATAACTGACTGAAGGAAATTTTGTTTAATGTTTTAGCTATAGCACAATAGTGGTAATTATTTCAAAAATATTCAGATAATTTATGTTTATCTGCAACATATTTTCATTGCCAGAAAGTATAAATGACATGAAGAAAACAGTCTGGAACCTAGGTCACAGAATAAAAGACCTGGTGTAAGTAGGGCTCTTCATCTATACTCTTTGATTCCTATGACATAACTCCTGAAGATGGATTATGTATTAAACAATGTGAGTGGTGTTCTCCTGGGGCTGTGCAGTGCACACTCTATGACTATCTGTCCATGGTGGGGTCTACCCATAGGGGCACTGCCTGGACAATTAATAAACCTATGTCCTCTCCTTCCATCTTTCCCAAAGTTTGTGTTACGTACATCACTCTGCAGTTCATAGGCCTTCTTTGCTTGGATAATGTCGTTTTGATCAGGTAAACATGTCCAGTGATGCAGGTAATTTCGATAATCAATGTCACTGACCAAAGTCTGACATTGCTTGGCCATCACGATGCCTAACATGTCCACTGGGCTGGAGAACTTGGTCTTCCACTTTTGGAATTCCTTTTTGTACTCCCTTTCACTTTGAATCTTCCCTGCATGTATGGCACACATAATCCTGGGGTCATCTTCTATGCTCTGGGCTCCAATGTGGTGGCCCTTTTGTCTCTCATATGCTTCTTTGTATTTGTACTACAATGAAAGAAATATCAGTTTAGAAACCAAGTTTGAAGACCGTATACATGCTGACTACAGAAAACATGAACATCCGCAAGCAAATGGATAAGAATTTCATATTGCAAACATTTTGGCATCTCTGAATAATTTTAAATTCTTTACACTATCATAAGCAAAAGTGTAGTATATTCATATACCCTCATTGGTGAAGCCCTTCCCTGAGCAACTCTAGCTACAACTCCAAACCGTACTATTCTTCTCCGTGACAACAAACGGAAAACGTCTTACAAAGTAAGAAGCAGGAGTGGGGATATGTGTGGAAATAATTGTGAAATGTGGCCCACCAGCAGCACAGTGGCTGTTCAGCAATGTGAGTCCAGAGGGGGTAGGATGGAGGGCACTTACATCACTGGCAATGTCCCTTGAGGCCTTGGCCCTTTTGATGGAAATAGCATCAGCCCTCAGATCATAGTCCTTCATCTTTGATTCATCCCATCCCTTGGTGTAAAGTTTCTAGGTGGAGGATGATACACAACAGAAAAAGAAAATTGTTTCAGAAAGTTAATAGGTCAATTCCAGACAGGAAAGTGTAAGGTGGAAAAGTATTTTGAGGAATCCTAGAAAGGCTTAAAAGACAATCAGGAAACCTCTTACTTGGCTAATATTGGCAGAGTTGCTCTTGGCCAGTAGGATTTCTGGGGTGTCCGGCATCACGTGGATGGAGGATTTGTCAGCATTCCAAGCCTCTGTATATAAATGCTATGGGGGAAAAGGAGTAAGAACCTCTGTTAGTGCCCATGTATTACAGTTGTTTTCAAATTTAACACATTTTACTGTAGAAAAAGCCTTTTTAAGGCTATTTGGAGGCGAGGGAAGCAAAAGGGTAGTGGGGAGAGTGAAACATGACAATATTTAAACTGCCATATGACAGCTTCATAGCTAATATGAAGCTATATAGTGGTCTTAATTATTATTTTTTTCTGTGATTCTCACCCTTACTCATATGACCTCCAAGGATGGAGCCTGCCTATAGAATTATGATGCAGCAGAAATCCATTAACACAGAGTTAATCCCAAATTCAAGCCCAACTCCACTATGTCCAAGCTGTGTAATCTTGTGAAAGGTACGTAATGCCTCATATTCCTCATTTCTAAGAGCTGGATAATCATATTTTTACTGAGTGCTTTTTGGTTTTTTTTAAACCTACTATTTTTTTTAAGTTTATTTATTTATTTTAAGACAGAGAGAGAGCTGGGGAGGAGCAGAGACAGAGGGAGAGAGAGAGAATCCAAAGCAGGCTCCACACTGTCGGGAACTGTGAGATCATGACCTGAGCTGAAATCAAAAGTCAGATGCTTAACCAACTGAGACACCTAGGTGCCCTTACTAAGTGCGTTTTGAAGATTAACCATAACATATGTAAAGTGTCTGAGTCATAGTAGGCACTCAAAAGATTTTACGGGGTTTCCTATTGTTATTATTACTGTGGTTGCTGTGATGGGTATGGTATAAAATAGAATTCCTGGAGTTTTAGTACTTCAAGCTTTGGAGTTCACTGAGAGTCGATTTCATATTCTGCACTGAGCACCCAATCTCACTACCCTGAATGTCTGGAAGATGTCCAGGCAGGTTGTGGAAGAATTCAGGTACATTAAATTCAACCTGAAATGTGCACATTAAAGACTCATCCATTGGATAAAGAATGATCCCAGTATCAATAAATAGATTGCTAGAACTCTGAAAAAAAAAAGTGATTATTTATCTTATGTAATGATACTGAAACAGCAGTAGCAGCTCACTTCCCAAAGAGGTTCTCACTTCTCACTTCCACAACCTAATACGGAAGGGCAAACCAAGCAACTATTTTGAGTTGTTCACATTCAAAGAGTCAATGTGGTGCTGCTATACACACTGTGTTTCCCAGACTTCAGAACAACATGCTAAAAGGCCGTATATTCCTTGCGGGATAGATAAAGAGAAGTCAATGGTTTGAGTCCGCTGTGCCTAGGAGAATGTACAGGGCAAAGTAATGTATGTGTGGATGTCTCCAGGTCACTGCTCAAACGAGTGTGTCCATTACTCCAGAGAAATTACCCCAGGCTCTGCTTCTTCATGCACACAGAGAATTAGGGGACACCGTGTTGAGAAGAACATGAAGGTCCAACTAGAAGTCAAGCAGATGCTCTGTTGAAGACGGGCATGAGAATCAGGCCCATTACATCCCCCTTCTCTGGAAACTCTTCAGGGCATTTCTCACTTTATGAGCCAAATCCATGGAAGGTATGACTCAGGAAATGGAAACAATTGCATACTCACTTTGCTCATCGTCAGGGCATTATTCTTTGCCAGGACAATCTCTGGGGTGTCTGTAATGCACGTGAATTTGAGCTGGTCTGCAGGCTGGCGGTACTTCCTTTCACTCAGGATTTCTCCAGCTCTTTTCACCTTCTCGACTTCTACAGAGCCAATGGGCACCCATCCAATGCCTCTCAGCCACTCGAGATCAGACTTATAAATAGCCTGAAAATGAAATAATGTCAAATATTTATAGAAGTTACCTAGACAGCCTGGTGTCAGATCTTGAGTTAACATATACAGATAATGTATAATTCTGAATCTTACTTAGATGAATTTCTGGTAAGACCCACAGGATTGACTTACTTTGGTGTAGAATGGCTAGCCAAACACTTTGTCCCTGAAGGCAGCTAATGTTTTCTAGTTTAAAGACTCATAAAATCTGTGCTCACTTTGGTAGCACATATACTACCAAACCATTTTAAGGAAATTAGTGACTGCCCCCTGATAGAAAGTATTTATTCTCTGATTTGATTGCCTGTACCTCCTTGTGCATCAATGATACTCTGTTAGAATACAGCTTGCTCCTGTCCCATTGGGCAGTGGCCTTCACAACCAGGCATATAACATAAAGATGAACACTACTGGTTGACTACATGTTGAATTAATGTGTTTTCTGGGGACAACAAAAAGGGCATCATTTGATTCTATGTACATGCTTCTAAACAAAGAGTACACGTATTTTTACTCTTGTTTATCTTATCCTCAATTCCCTTTCTTGTGTTATAGTTCAAGAAGATATTTTATCCGTCTTTAATTTTTCTTCTTTGAATTTAAGTAATTGGCTAAAGGAGCATTTTTCTCATAAGTAAAGGTAACAATTCTTTTTGTTTGTATGGCTCTTTGGGAAATTTCCTTTTTACAATGCCACTATTTTTATCAGTCTTTCAAAAGTGACAGTTGTCAGAGCCTGATCAAAAAAACAAGGAGCTACTATACCAATGAGGTAGCACTTGAGTCCCAAGGACAATCTACTGGCTGACAACAAAAGTGCCTCACGTATTTCTAGAGAGCTACTGTTTTCAGCTTCTTAGAAAAATTGTCTCAATCTGTACAATTCATTCTTAAACTTCCTTGCACAAATAACAGAACATTATCATAAAAATGATAATACGATCAATTCATTTGGCAAATTAGGTTGTGTTAAACCAGCAATTCTGAACCTGGCATCAATGTACTTGAATAGAAAAACATACTATTTTTATTTTTATTAAACTCTAATTGAAATACAATATTTATTTTGATTATAAATATAGGTATAGATCATAATAGCATTAATACTACATAAGATTTTGTCATCAATAAAAATCACAAATATTTTCATATCCTATTACATTGTTGCAGACATCTTGAGATATTTATGCTCCTTCTTTGAAATTAAACTAGTTCTTATACCCAGTGCTACATTTTTTAAGTTTTGAAAATCATGTCTATTCACTACATCATAGATTATGTTAAATATATATGCTTTTTATTTGAGAGAGAGAGAGAGTGAATAAATCTCAAGCAGGCTCTATGCTCAGTGCAGAGCCAGACATGGGGCTTGATCCCACGACCCAGGGATCACAACCTGAGTGGAAATCAAAGAGTCAGACACTCAACAGACTAAGCCACTCAGGTACCCAAAGTTTAATATTTTCATAACCATATTTCAATGTGATCAGTTTCTTCTGAAACATATATATGTTGCATTTTATGCATTTCATGACATTGTCTTGAGAAGTTGTCCATAGGTCTCACAGGATGCCAAAAGATTCCATGGCATAAAAAAAGTTAGAACTCCTTTAAAAAATCTTTTAAATGTGCTGATGGGTGAGCACCAAGGAAGTAACCTGTCACATGGACCTTCCCTGTCCCCCAAAGGAAAAAAAAGGTAATTAACCTAATTTGACCTCCTTCCCTTTCCCCTTAAGGAAGGTGACCTTGTCTGAAACAATCCTTTCCATTCTTTTGCTAATAACCTCCTTGCCTTTATCCTCCTCCCTATAAAAACTTTTTTTTTTTTTCCTTACAACTCTGGAGTTACCCTCTACTTGCTGGATGGATTGCTGCCCCATTAATGAATTGTTTAATAAAGGCATTTAGATTCAAGTTAAAATCAACAAAAATAAACACATGCTGATGAATATTAGGCCCACTCACATCACTCTGAAGGTCATATGCCTTCCGAGCCTGTATGACGTCGTTTTGATCAGGCAGACAGATCCATTCATGTAGAGGATGTTTGTAGTCTATGTCGCTTACAAGGACCTGACACTTCTTGGCCAACACCAATCCCAGCATGTCCACTGGGCTGCTGAATTTGGTCTTCCACTTCTCAAAGTCCTTCTTGTACTCCCTGTCACTTTGGATCTTGGCCACATGGATGGACCACATTATCTTGGGGTCATCCTCAACATTTCGAGCCCCAATGTGATGGCCAAGCTGTTTGCGGTAGCCTTCCTTGTACTTGTACTAAAAAAAGAAAAAAAGATATGAGTTTGATAACAACATCTCATTTATATAACATTTTATAGTTTCATACACACATTATTTCTTTTGATTTTTCCTTTCACTAGTGAGAGAGAGAAAAGCTAATATTATCAACCCCATTTTATAAAGTAGAAACCTGAAGCCTAGAGGAATTTTAGCTGATTTGTTCACGATCACATCACAAGTAGGTGATATTCAAGTAGAGAGCTTCTAGTTCTTAATATTTTTCCGTTCTATTAAACTATATTACCTACTTCACATTTGATTGCTTAACAAGGAAATGTAAAACATCTTGTACATTCTAAAAAAACATCTGCTTAAAGATGTGGCTTTTTCCTAAAAATGTATTAAGAATATTTTAGAATCTATCTTTTAGAATTTATACTGAATGTCCTGATCAAGAGAATGGGCTACATTTAGATGATCTCACCAGAAAATATCTCCCTGTTAGGTCACTGAACTTTCACCATGAAAGAGTCATGCCTTGGGTCACTGTTCCATACTTTTAGAATTCAAGAACAACATGTTATGATTCATCTTATCATAAGATGATCATAGTGTGGACTTTTCCAGCTGTTTTACAGCCAGAGAATGTTTTGATAATAGAAGGAATGAAGCCTAAGTCTAAGGCATGGAGCCCTCCCAGAAGAAGGAAAGCCTGGATTTGGGTCCTCAGGAGTCATGGTACAGAATAAGGGTGCCAGATACTCTCAGGAGATGTTTCGCATGAGAAGGAAAAGCTACAGAGAAGAGAACAAGTTTCTCTTCTCAATTTGTTCTTACAACCGTTAGGGGCATCTTCAGAGTTACATCTCACTAAAAGTTACAAAGGATGAAACAAAACTCTAAAATACATCTGTCATCTAGTCTTCCTTTGATGCCAGAATGGATGGAAGTAGCAGGAAAGAACTCACATTTATATTGGCTGATGTACATGTTCTTTCAATGTCTTCTACAAACATCCACAGCATTTGCTGCTCAACTTCTAAGGCTCAAAAATATGAACCCATTTTTAGGGTCTATAAAACCCTCATTTTACAAGAAAATACCTCTAACCCCAACTGATTAACAGGTATCATCATGGACACATCATCTTGTGGTTTGCTTTGTTTTTATTGGCAACTTTGTACATGGTGGAATTACCAAACGAAATTGAGACTTGTAGGGACAACCAAAATTCTGGCAAGAAAAATTATAAAAGCTGCCATTTGGGAAAATCTCTAAGAAATGCCTCTTCCAAAAACATCAACTTACATCGCTAGCAATATCTCTTGAGGCCTTGGCTGCCTGGATTGGGATGGCATCCAAACGCAAATCATAGCCTTCCTTCCTGGACTCTTCCAAAGCAAGTTTATAGAGTTTCTGTAGAAAAGAAAGTCATTAATCATTATTCCTTTCATCAAAAAATAAAGCAGGTTATTATTAAATTTTCCCTGTCCTCATTTAAACTATAGAAAGAGATCCATAAAATCAAATATTAGGTGGGTTTCTACAAAATTGCTTTGTAGGTGCTTAAGGATTTTAAGGCACATGTTCTAAAGTTGGAGGTTTTATTAATTGGTAAGTTTAAAACACACACACACGCGCACACACACAAATTATCTTGGGGGGAGATCAGCCTGTGGTTGCCAAAATTTTGTTTCACCAAACAAGAATATGTAAAAAAAATACTATTTACTATCACCATTATAATATGAAAGAAAACCATCTTAATACTAAACAAGGAGAAAGAATAAGGATATTATCTTCAAATTGAATATATTTGAATGTATGAAAAACTCAATGTGTTATATATGTTTTTTTATCATTTTGCTATGGACTATCATCACAGACCATGATCAATATGTAGAGCAGGGTTTCAAATAATCACCCTGATGAAAATACTAGTCCTGAGAGAGATGCCTAGAAAAATACTTGCAAAGAATTTGCTTAAAGGGTAATGCTTAAAGGGTAACCAGAGCATTACTGAAACAGCAGAATACCAGAGGGCATGACACCTCACTGGGTTCCAACAGTGCCTCCTAAATAGCTGTTTAATCAAATAATGGCTTGATACCCACACTGACCTGTAGGAGAAGACATCAGGAGTGTAATTCCCATTGAAATATTTCTCCATAAGCATTCCATTCCCTGCTACCCTGTTGCTACAAGGCTGGCTACTTTGTGGACCTACCACACAGCCCGAAATTGAAGCAAGAGAGAACTCTATTCTACTGACGTTACTTTGGAGTGTGTATAAGTCAAACCATGTCACTTAGGAAACCGTTACAATAGTTCATTTTTGCCTTTCTGTTCATTATATGATCAATAGTTTACTCACATCACTGTAGTTTATTCGGTTGAGTTTGGCTAGCATGATTTCTGGTGTATCTGGCATGACATGGATTGATTTCTTATCATTGTCCCAGGCTTCAGTATATAAGCGCTATGAAGAAAGAAATTAGAAAAATTATTTTGGCATTCAAAGATGCTTTTCTTTTGATATGTGTCAGTCACCTCTCCTCTATACGAAGTAGAAATAAAATTACTTAAGTTGCATAAATTCCTACTTTTCGTGTAGATAAATTACTATTTCCCAGAGTATTTAGCTTACTAGTTTACTATTTCATTGACTCGGTTGTTACTGTTTCTTATTAAAATGCTTTAGCAGTTCTGAAAAGTATAAATGGGTTGCAGTATTTAAAATCTATAATTATGAAATAATTACAGTGCATAGTATTTTTAACAGTTTAATATTTTGAAGTATTAAGTAACTATGGTATTATAATGGAAAAATCATTTACAAAGGTATCATAAATCCTATAGGAATTATAGGAATGCTGTAACATGTCAGAATTTTTACCTTTTTCGATGGTAAATTCCTCTACCTAACAGTGAGGAATAAAAACTCACCTTACTCATGTTTATAGCATTGCTCTTTGCCAGCACCTGCTCTGGAGTGTCAGTTATGCTGGTAAATTTCAGGGTCTCCGGACGCTGACGGTAGATATTATCACTCAGTATCTCTGCGGCCCTCTTGGCTTTAACCACTTCCACGGAACCAATCGGAACCCAGCCAATGCCTTTCATCCATTCAAGGTCTGACTTATATAAATTCTGCAAATGAACAGATAGGAAACACACTTACTAATTAGAATTTTAGATTCACAGTCACAAAATGCCTATTAGGGAAATACAAAGTATTTGTGAACAAATAAAGCTCCCAGCATAGCTGATCACTCATTTAAAAGTATTATTGAATATTTTATGAGAATATTTTTCCCCCTGAGCATTTTTTGGTACAGAGGATTATACTAATATGATAAAAGAACTTTTGTAAAATGTAGAAGACACCTGCCCTTGAGGGTAGTACACGATTTTTACACAGAAGTAGAGCTTCTCTAGCTCTGAAAAACGTGCTCTAACTGGGTGTTGTATGTAAGTGATGAACCACAGGAATCTACCCCAAAAACCAAGAGCACACTTCACACACTGTATGTTAGCCAATTTGACAATAAATTACATTAAATAAAAAAAGAAAAAGAAAAATGTGCTCTAATAGTTCCCAGTAAGACCCCACACTCAGACCAATGCTGCTGCAGTCACAAAAACTCTTTTGCCTTTTTTAAAGGAAAAGAGGTGAAATTTAACTACAGTAATGAGTTTCAGCATATAGTAATGTTAACCTTTGCAAATCACGCTCTCACATTTTTAAAATGGAGATATAGTTGACATGTAATATATTAGTTTCAAGTGTACCACATAATGATTTAGTATATGTATATACTGTAAAATGATCACAATAAGTCAAGTTAACATCTATCACTACACATAGCTGCACTTCTGGTGTGTAAAAAGAACTTTAAAAAAAATCTTTATTTCCGCCTTCAAAATCACAAAATATCAAGTGTGTAATGTGGTGTTGTAAAGATAATATATATTTCTCTATTCATTTTATTTTACTATCACTAGTACATGGTAACTGTTAACAAGAATTAGATGATTGGTTTTGAAAAAGACAGTAATATATTAGTATTTCCCTGTCAGTAGGTAGAAAATATGAAATGTTTGTTAAAATGATTTAGTATAATATACTTCTGTTCCCACATTTTCCACCTCCCTCCATGCCAACATGTATTTCTCTCTCTTTAAGCCAAAAATATGCAGCTATATACTTCTGAGGACTAAGTTTCACCTAACTCATGCAAAGGAAGCCTGAATTACTAGGAAGAAATGTACCTATATATATAATTGATAATATATATTTTATTTCCTCTTTTACATATGACTTTGGGGGGAGAAAAACTGTGAAATAAACTGTAGTGCTTCCAATAGGAAACTCTTTTTAAACATTTAATGGTATATTGTTTAAAATATACAAATAAATTCCAGTCTCCTGGCACTAGTCAGAATTTAAGGACATGTTTCAGATCCTCTTTTAACATGCAGAACCAGCATCAGGGATACTCACATCACTCTGGAGGTCATAAGCTTTCCGAGCCTGGATGATGTCATTCTGGTCCGGCAGGCAGGTCCATTCATGCAGAGGATGTTTATAGTCCACGTCACTGACTAAGGTCTGACATTTCTTGGCCAGAACGATACCAAGCATGTCCACTGGGCTGCTGTATCTGGTCTTGTATTTCTCAAATTCTTTCTTGTACTCTCGGTCACTCTGCACTTTGGCGATGTGGAGAGACCACATTATCTTGGGGTCATCGTGTACTGCTCGGGCACCAATGTGGTGACCCAACTGCTTACGGTAAGCTTCTTTGTATTTGTACTGAAAGAGAAACCAGTAAATAAGGAGGGAGCACCAAGGGCTATTTCCTGTCATTCTTTTTGTGATGAGGCTTTTCTATGAAATCCTTAAGACGCTAGGGTACATTCAACATGTGCTGAGATGCTACACATTGGAAAACGGTTACTTTCAATGAAGAGGATGTTGTGCTCATTTGCACATTTATACAGAATAATTCCACAATGATCGCTTTATATGATGCTAAAAATCTTTATGTTGATAAAAAGAGACTAAAAAGTTCACTTTTTAGTGAGTTCAATTGTAGTGATAAACAGTGTCTCAGAAGTTGGTCATATGGGTGGACTCAACTGAGATTTTCCTAATCTTTTTTCTAGGGCATTCTGAGAAATAATTTTCCTCTGCACAAATAGTCTGGGAGCAGTTTAAAAATGGGTGAATTTTGTTGTTTGATAGGTTTAGAGTTTCAGTTTTGCAAAATGAAAAAGTTCTGGAAGTCTGTTGCTCAATAGTGCAAATACACTTAACATTGCTGAACTATGTACTTGAAAATGGTTAAGACAGTAAATTTTATATGTTTTAAACCATGATTAAAAAGAAAAGCCTATAAAAATGGACAATTTGCTACTATTCAGATTAATATTTAAGTTGTCCAGGAATCTGATATCTTCACTTTTAAGGTAAAGGAATATTGATTTTGTGGATCCTTCAGCATGCAGACATATCTTTTTTGCTATCCTATGTCCTTCCTCAAGTCAGGAGGGAGAACTCCATTAAATCCCGCTCCTTTCCTGGCATCTTTGTCTTGAGTGTATCCTGAGGAGAGCTCATGAGGTTTTATGAGCTACTAGCTCAACATATGTCCATCTAGCCTTAATGAAGGTACCCAATCTTATTAAACAAAGACCAAAGGACAGGAATCAAAGGAACTACATTCCAGTCCAGACTTTGTCTCAAAGATGCTTGTGATCTTGGGCAGGTTACCTACTGTCTCAAACCCTAATTTATTTGCCTGTACAGTGAAGGCAGTTAAGGTGGAAGACTACAGATCCATGGATGATGACTACAGAGACATCCATCTGTGTTTCCCTGCACAGAGGGCTGGCCTGTTGGTAGCAAAGGGAAGGACTTGTTCAGCTCTTACATCACTGGCAATGTCTCGGGAGGCCTTGGCAGCCACAATGGGAATGGCATCACTTCTCAAGTCATAGCCTTCTTTCTTGGCTTCTTCCATGGCCTGGCGATAGAAGTTCTGAGGAAAGAAGTATCAACATTCATTCATTCATTCGTTCATATACATATATATATATATATACATACATATATATCTTATTTATTTTGAGAGAGAGAGAGTGCACAAGCAGGGGAAGGGCAGAGAGAGGGGAGAGAGAGAATCCCAAGCAGGCTCCATTCTGTCAGTGCTGAGCCTGACACAGGGCTTGATCTCACAAACAGTGAGATTACCGACCTGAGCTGAAATCAAGAGTCAGACACTTAACTGACTACCTACCCAGGCGTCCCAGAAATAGTAGCTTTTAGATATAATACTTTCACTCTAAAAATGTATTTTTGTCCAAAGAAGACTGCTTTGGATGCAGAATTAACTGCACTAATATGTTCAGCTTTAAATCTTAAACACATACACACACACACACACACACACACACACCCCTCTTTCTTTTACATTCTATTTATCCAAGCTATTTAAGCTGAGATTTTACATCTGGCAGGCTTTAACACTGCAAGTTCTCTTTACACAAATCCTTACAGATTTTAGACGTGAAGTCAATAGTTTTCAAATGTGTTGGATTGTTCAGCCCTTGCTCTTCTCATCAAACAACCAAGAAGTGTTGATTTAACTCCAAATTTGAATTAGGGACAATTTTACTAGCAAAGAATATGATTACGTAACAATACACAACACCACCTTAAATATGTATGTGTCTACAACCAAATAGTGCTGAACTAAGGATAATCTGTTCCTGAATGGCTTTGTTAATATTGATTTGCTCCATAATTATTAATTTTTTATTTAAAAATTTTAATTATAAATTGTTAATTTATTAGTTAAAAACACAAAACTAATTAAAATATATTTGATAATTTATTCTGTAAATTGGAAAAACACCCACTATTCAGTTTCTACGATAGGATAGATACACATAGAAGGTGGAATGCAGGTGCTGTGGGAACACAGTTTGAGAACCAGTACATTAAACAAATCACCTATACTAGAAGTCTTCATTCAGCACTTTTTGCTTGTGAGCCACCCACAAGAATTTGACCAAATCCTATATACTGTTAAGATAAATTTTAAAATAATTGCTAATATTGTTTTTTAATTAATCAATAATAAAGTATGCATTGTGATAATTTTTAAACATAAAAAGTAAAAATTTATTGGATCTCTTAATGTTACTTTTGTGATTTATAGGAAATCACAGTACCTTGATTGAAAACCTTGAAAAAGGTTTTGGTGGATATTAATGAATTAAATTGTTTGGCAGATATTTTGTTTTTTTTTTAAATACACTCAGGCATGTACCACATTAACTGCTGGAACAGGTATGCTTTTTTTTTTCCCTCTTTTTAGAAATAAAACCTTTAAAAAATCTTATCTGGTCAAATATTTTAATGTATGTTTTAATATTTATAAATGTATATTTTCCTTATTTTGAAAAACTTCAAACCTACAGAAAAGTTTTAAGAATAGTACAATGGGGGCGCCTGGGTGACTCAGTCGGTTAAGCGTCCGACTTCGGCTCAGGTCACAATCTCGTGGTCCGTGAGTTCGAGCCCCGCGTAGGGCTCTGGGCTGATGGCTCAGAGCCTGGAGCCTGCTTCCGATTCTGTGTCTCCCTCTCTCTTTGCCCCTCCCCCGTTCATGCTCTGTCTCTTTCTGTCTCAAAAATAAATGAAACGTTAAAAAAAAATTTTTTTTTAAAATAGTACAATGAACACCCAGCTACCCAATTATTAGCACTTTTGCCATATTTATTTTCTCTTTCTCTTTTATGTGTGTATGTTTGGCATGTATATTTGTTTTTTTAAATCTTATTTTCAGTTATAAGAACCAATTAAGAGTAAATTGTAGACATCATGGGTTTCACTTTTAAATATTTAAAGCATATATTGCCTAAGAAAAAAGTCACTTTTACACAACCACAATATATTTATTAAATTTGGGAAATTCGATATTGACACAATACTCTTATCTAATAGACAGTGAATATTCAAATTCCACCAACTGTCCCAGTAGTGTCCTTTATAGCAATATTGTTTGTCTACCTAGAATCCAACTCAGGAGCACGAGTGGCATTTGACTGTTCTCGCAGATTTTTAGGCCTTTAATCTGTGCTTTTTGTTTGAAAGTTAGAGAAGAGTGGCTAAGAAAGAGGAAGTGGACACCACTGAGGGCAGGGCCCCTCAGGCAGGTAATTTAGAAGAGTAGGGAAGGGAAGCCCTCCCTGTTAAAGTGATTTGTTTATAACACCGCAAGCCAGAGTACCCACTGGAAAGACTTTGTCTTTCCTCAAGGACACCTGAAGTTGGAAGGTAGCTCATCTTTATACCCCAAAACAGAGACATAGTTCTTAAAGTGGTCTATGATGGAATAATTTAATCTTTAATTTCAGTTTCCTCCCTTTCCTCTTTTAAGAGAGTTACTGCTTCAGAGCAAGTAGATGCAGAACCTGTAGATAGTTCTGGAAAAGGATTTAGAAATTGCTTATGGTTTTAAGGGGAAAACAACAATGACCTACAATTCTTTAGGGCTTTATCTTTCTTCCTACTCTATAATGTTCAGTATTTTGTCACTGTTGAGGCTGCATGAAGACAAAATTTTAAATGTAAGGAAAAATTTTAAACATGTGGCAGAAATAGTGAAAACTAATTGCTTCATCATTACCCCCCATTCTCATGTTAGATTGAATTAAAAATATTGGAATAATGTCTGAATTTTAAATATGATGCAGAGATAATTTAATTTTTAAATGACTTGAGTCTTAGAAGGAACTTATTACATGTTTTTAATGTAGATCATCAATACATGACAAATTACATTCTTCCCAAGATTTTACAAGGAAAAGCTGAAACAAAAATAAGAATAAATTGGATACATTTAAGCTAAAATCCCAAGGGCATTTGAACTTCTTAAAAAATTCTAAAATGTTTATTCCGTAACTGGAGAGTCAAATAGTTTGTCTATTATATTTTTCCTTTGAGGACTCTGTCCTTCTGCATAAGTGGAAAAAATGTGTTTAAATCATCTCATGTCTTTAGGCCAAACAAATTGATTTATTTCATTCTTTCAACATTTGAAAAAGATGCAGGGCTTCAAAGAAGAGAACGCTTTTGGTTACCATCAAGACTATGTTTTAAAGCTTGTTTGGTAAGTAATTTACCCAAGAGAACTAGAATAGGTAAATGAGAATTTGAGAGAAAAAAAAGATGTGGTTGCTTTGTTTTGTTTACATTTATTGAGTATGGAATGAAGGTACCAATTGGGTTGAGAAAAAATTCAAGTGAGCCATTATGAAATCTAATCTTCAGAAGATAGTCCTTAGGCAATTAATATGATCATGCCATTTTAAAGAAAATGAATCCAGCTGAAAATTGCAGAAATAAAAGCCTAATTTCCTCTCAGCAGCTAAAAAACAAAAACAAAAACAAAAAAAACACCTACCTCATCTGACCTCATTTTAACAAAAGACAGAGGCTTAAAAGTGTCATTACAGTTTGGGGTAGAAACTAACTTCATCTGTCTGGGGTGAGACAGACCTCTTGGGAAAAGCTCAACGAACAGAGAAGCTCTGTGGCCAAGAGAAAAATTGTTCGTTCAAAAAATGACTGAAGCCAAGACCAAGCAAATACTTATGATCAGGCTTGTCCTCAGGTCTGTTTTATAATGTTAGAGGGAGGGAAATCGTACCCTCTTCATTTCACTTGTCACTTGTCACGGTTAAATGAAGCATGACTCTTCTTTAGGGCTGATTATAAATAAAAGTAGTCAATACAGATAAAAGAATGAAGATGGTCAAGTCTTGAAAATGGATGCTTAATTTTCTAGTGTTCTCAAACTGAAGAAAAGTCTCCCCCCCCACTTTTTTTAAACGAAGACACACAAACTTGTGAGAAAACAATCTCTTCTTGAATAAACCAGTAATTGTTGATTTTGGCAAGTACAACTGGGCAAGAAGCTGTCCCTGCAGCAGTATTTCTGGACTGCAAAGATATATGATGACACGTTTAGTGAGGCTGGAGATAACACATAAAAAAATATATTTTATTGTCTTCAGGCAATTTTGAAATGGATGGACTTGAGGATTCTCATTTCAGTTCTTGTAAATAAAGCTCAAGTTATTTTGAGTATATTAAATAAATCTAATTTGCATGGTAACAGGAAGAAGTTAAAGTTTATTAAGCAACTATTTGTGCCAGGCCCTACGTTGGGCATATTATATATACTACCTTATTCAGCCACCACAAAAATTCTTCAAGATAGGTATTTTTATCCCATTTTCACAGGTGAGGTAACTGAAGAAAAACTCACAGAATACTGAAGTGCTAATCTGATACATAGCAATCATTATTTTTTAATTAAAATTATAATGAATTTCAATCATTAATAGTTGACTTTGATAGTTTTCTTTCTCCTCCTGAGACACAGATATTTTTGTATTTATCTATTTCTGTATCATTTTATGTATCTTCTTTTTGAAAAATGGCACATATATTCAGGGTAAGGTGATGGGCATAAAAAATCAAAACTAAGCCAACTGGTGCACATGAGAATTAAATCCATAATTCTAACGTTTTTACTACATCAGCAAAAAATCAATGTGGTCAGACCAAGAAAACAAAACAAATGGTCTTACCTCACTGTAATTTATTTTATTTTGTCTTGCCAACATAATTTCAGGTGTATCAGGCATGATGTGAATTTGGGTCTTGTCTTTGTCCCAGGCTTCTGTGTATAAGCGCTGTGAATGATAAACAGGTTAATGAATGAGAAAAACAATGTTGTAAATAAGAGTTTCTAATTTAGAGTTCATGACAAAGTTGGAAGCCAGGCTCCTCCCTGTCTATGCTGTGTACTTTATACCAACACTCCAAATCTCTTTGCTATTACAAGATATTTATTGCCACTAAATGGAAACACAGACTAAGATATGAAAAGAAAACCTGTGTGTGTGTTTTGTTACACTATCACCTCCAATTCAATTATAAGCAAGTATTTTCCAAGCATATATACCATATGCACTGTGGTTACATTAAATCCTTCCCATGGTTTTGTTTGTTATTTGTCTGTTAATGGCAAATGTAACTGGATATGCCATCTCCAGATTTCTTTTTGATGAATGTTATGGAGATTCACATTGACTTGCTAGTTTTGAACTCACTTAGATAAATACCCAATGGGAAAGAAACCTTGATATCAAACCATGTATTACTCTCATTGACTTCAAACAAACTGAACACCAAACACCTGTCCTATTCTTAGCTCTGGCTCTTTCACAAGAGATGTCAAAGCAGAAATTCCCACATACATTTTTGGAATCCTAACGTAACTGAATAGAAAATGCAAGCAAACCACTAAAGACAATATGGCAATTGTAAAACAATTAAAAGACTAAATTAACCATAGATATTCTCAAGGGCATATGGTTCTACTTTAGTTTCCCCCAAACTGGGGACTCACCTTGTTCATATTGATGGCATTGTTCTTGGCCAGCACCTGTTCCAGGGAATCAGGCACACTGGTAAATTTCAGCGTGTCTGGAGGCTGGCGGTAGATGTTGTCACTCAGTATCTCCGCAGCTCTCTTGCACTTGACCACATCCACAGACCCAATGGGGACCCAGCCAATACCTCTCAGCCACTGGAGATCTGATTTGTAAATGTTCTGGTGAGATCAAACACAAAAGCAAGTCTTAGGTAAGCTGTTATGACACTTGATTTTAAAAATGAAAGAAAAAGACTGTAAAATTTGGGGTGCCTGGCTGGCTCAGTCAGAGAAGCACATGACTCTTGATTTCGGGGTCATGAGTTTGAGCCCCATGTTGGGTATAAAGATTACTTAAAAATTAAAAAAAAATTCTTAAAATAAAAAAGACTGAAAAACTTTAATAGCTAAACATCATGTCTATGTCTTTTTCAAACATGAAGCCCAGGGGCACCTGGATGGTTTAGTTGGTTAAGCAACTGACTCTTGATTTCGGTTCAGGTCATGATCTCACTGTTTGTAAGTTTGAGCCTGGCATCAGGCTCTGCACTGACAATACAGAGCCTGCTTGGGATTTTCTCCTCTCTCTCTGCCCCTCCCCTGCTCTCTCTCTCAAAATAAATAAATAAACATTAAACATATAAAATATGAAGCCAAATTAGATACACTTTCATGGGATCGTGTTCTCTCTAAAAGAAAAGCAAAGCCCAGTGAATGAGAGGTGGAGAGAAAAAATGTTATTACTTCTGAGGGCTCTAACTAATCCTAGACCATTATCTATGTATCACTGTGTATTACCATCGTAAGCATGGTCACTGGTGGTATACAACGGGTCTTAGTACTCACATCACTCTGGAGGTCATAGGCCCGCCGAGCATGGATGACGTTGTTCTGGTCAGGCAGGCATGTCCACTCGTGCAGGTAGTTCTTATAGTCCACATCACTGACTAAGGTCTGGCACTTCTTGGCCAGGACCACCCCCAACATGTCCACTGGGCTGCTGAACTTGGTCTTCCACTTCTCAAAGTCCTTCTTGTATTCCCTGTCACTCTGGATCTTGGCCACATGCATGGACCACATCATCTTGGGGTCATCTTTGATGTCTCGGGCTCCGATGTGGTGGCCTAGTTGCTTGCGATAACCATCTTTATATTTGTACTGAAAAGTAGTCATTTAAAAGGCAAACATGTTAGAAAGGGCTAAAATCTTGGTGATTTAAAACATCATTATTTTAAATTTGGAACCATCTGAATACCAACTTGTTTCCTTATCCTAAACTCTGAGTTGACTTCACAACAATACTCTAATGGGAAGACAGGGCCAACTACATACTTCTAAGGTTTTGCAGACATTAAGTCCTTGGGAAAAAAAAAAAAAGGCAGCAACACTTCCAGAAAATCAACTGGAAGCATAAACTACCTTTTCTTTATCTTGGGCCAGTGAAATCACTAACCCAGAAATTTTACATTTGATTTTGAGAAGGCTACTTCCCAGGCCACAGGTATCATATTACCTCCTCTGCCCACCCCTCCCACCTCCCAAATCTAGCTCTGTTGACTTTCACTGCACCACCTGAGTCCCTAAAATGGGCTGGCTTGCCTTTTCTATTCAGCATACCCTGCTCTGTTGGAGATCAAATTTGGCTGGGGTTTCTTGGGATTCTTCAAGTGAGAAAACAGATTATATAACTACAAGAAAGCATTTTAGTGGTGGTGATGGTGGTAAGTGCTGAATGGATATTTTCTCTTCATTTTAGGAAATAACATCACACAAATCCTAATGTATATGTATAATTCTTCATCGAAGGACTCACTTCTTTCAGAGAGAGCAAGAAATGAGGATCACCATTTTACTGTTTTTGGTTGTCTTTGTTTTTCTGTTTTCGTTTAAAAAGAGCTCAAAAGGAATCACTTAAGACAATTTTCCAAAGAAACAGTTGGCAAAGATCCAGAGCAAGATTAAGGAAAGGTACATTTTCCTAGACCTGGCTGAACCAGGTCTTTTTCTGATATTGAGCCAACACACGTAACCAAATTATTATTTTTTTCTCTTCTGGTCTTTTCTTATTTCTATAAGAAATATCTATAATTGTAGATATGAATAACTATAGATTCAAATTCAATTTTATAATAAAGTTTAGGATACCACCTCCACCTATGGGACCTGAATATTAAAGTTTTTGGAGTTAAAAATATAAAAGAGCTTTTTCCAGTGAAAAACATTTTTTCATTTAAAGCACAATATGTGTGCTTTAACTGGCACATAGATTCATCTCCCTGCTGTACTAATGATCATTTGCTCCCAATCCTATCCAGCCATGTACATACATGGAGTGTGGCTACTCACATCACTGACGATGTCCCTGGAGGCCTTGGCCGCCACGATCGGGATGGCATCACTTCGCAGGTCGTAGCCTTTCTTCTTTGCTTCTTCATTGGCGAGTTTATACAGAGTCTATAGAAAGTCAGAGTGAAAGTAAAAGGTTTGACAGCAACAATTTAGAGATTATTAAGTGACATTCCAAGTAATTTTAAAAAGGAGAGGGTCTATAAACAACTAAATTTCCAGCAATTTTGAAAGTAAATAAATTATATCTTACTGAAAAAACCCCATACACATAGCTTTAGAAATCAATGAGATCAATGGATATTTACATCGATTGATATTTTAATCTATCATATATGTTAAAAATTAATATATAGAATGTAGTTTGTTATATTATGCATATCAACATATATTAATGTAATCTAGTAATCTAGATCAATTTACAGACCAATCTATATCTATTTCTAAGTGAAAAAATAATTGCAGAACAATGTTTAATATTGTTAGTTTACATATAAAATATATATACTTACATACTTTTATTCATTTCTTTATTGCTTAAAACATTTTCCACAATCATGTAATACTTTATAATGTTTAAAAAAGAAAGGTGGAAAAAACTGAAGTACAATTTAAAACAGCTAACTGGACTATAATCACGACTTTAAGATTCTAAATTTTGTCTATATCATATTAGTAAAACATGTGCCTAAAGTAAATTGCATTTTACTTTAAAAAACCCCAGTGCTGTTAATAGAGAACACTTCTTTCCCACACCTGAAGCTTTCTTTCTATAGAAGAAGCTCAATTATTTTTCTCTGACCTTTCTCCTTTCTCTGATCCTTTACTCTCTGCCTGTGAATCACGGACTTACCGATTTATTTAACTAGCAGGGATGGGATGACTAGACACTTCCCACTCAGCTCTGACCCGCTCCCTCTGGGACTAAGCCCAGCCCCTTCTGTCTCTCTGGTCTCTAAGCCCTAAGACCTTACCCCTGAGGGGAGTGTAGCTAATTGCCCTTCTCTAGTGTGGCCTCTGACCAAATGGGAACCTAATTCTGAGGTTCAGTTAGGCTCATTTAGTTCTCATCCAAATGTATCCTTGAACTTAACTTTAGTTGTAAGAAATGTGAGATTTCAACTTCTATTCATACTCCTTTGTTTTACCTCTCAGTTGTACTGAGGATCCAGGTAGGGAAAAGTTACATATTATCAGAGGTCCCCTTGGGCAGATTGCCAGATTTAGCAAATAAAAAGATAGCAAGCTCAGTTGGACTTGTATTTTAGGTAAATGACAAATAGTGCTTCAGTGGAAATATTGGGTCACTAGTTTATCTGGCTATCCTACCCCCTTGGAGATGCAGAAAATACTATTCAGTCCCCTTGGCCCACACCAGCAATGGCTATAAACTAAAAATGCAACTTCAGTTTGCCCACGGAATCCTATAGCAGATAATATTCAACCTAGAAATAAAAGGCTAGATGGGCTGAGTGTTCACGTCACAGAGCCACAGGCACCATGATTGCTGTGGCACAGCAGCAACCTCCATAGAAGCAAGTACAGGAAAACAAACAGTGACAACAATAAAACGTGTGGGGCTGCACCACAGGAGTTTGCCCTAACCTGGCTGTAGTTGAGCTGGTTCTGCCGTGCCAACGTGATCTCCGGGGTATCAGGCATTATATGAACTTGACTCTTGTCTTTGTCCCAGGCCTCTGTGTATAAACGCTGCCAAAGAAGATGTTGATAGAATACTATTTGAAATGGGAATTATAAAAAGTTAAGCATGATTGTTATTAATCTAATTAGGAAAAACAAACCGAACTTGGATACAAGGTATTTAAATTGGAGGTTTGAGTTGTAACACTAGTGATCAAAGTTAAAATTGGGAATAACAGAAATTAGAGGATTTTGAGTATATAATTTAGGAGATAAATATGACCCTACACACACTTCAATGGATAATTTTAACTGCACTAGTCGTTAGAGTATGATAGCATCTTTTGGCATCTTAGAGAAGCTTGAGGTAGCTGGGGCTCACCTTGTTCATATTGATGGCATTGTTCTTGGCCAGCACCTGTTCCAGGGAATCAGGCACACTGGTAAATTTCAGCGTGTCTGGAGGCTGGCGGTAGATGTTGTCACTCAGGATCTCCGCAGCTCTCTTGCACTTGACCACATCCACAGACCCAATGGGGACCCAGCCAATGCCTCTCAGCCACTGGAGATCTGATTTGTAAATGTTCTGTAAAGACGAAAATGGAACAAACTCTTCAGCAAGACTTAAAAGATTTATGGTAAAAATGCCAATGCATCAGTAATAACATACAATACTGGTAGTTGTCTTTTCGTGGAAAATAAGCTCATTGTGTTAGACTAAAGGAGGCGCTATGTTCAAAAATGACCCAGAAACATCTCCTAGCCATAACAAAAAGTGATCATATATTTCTGGTGGTAAGGACAGGACTGATCCAAATTACCGTCAGTTCAGTGAATGTTATTATAATGCCCATGTGTACAGGAAAACAATGCCAACCCAGAGTGGGAGAAACCACAGATACGTCCAACAATAAAGGTGAGGCCTAGTCAAATGAAATTCTCTGCAGCTACTAAAAGTCTTATTTTAAAGAATATTGATGACTTGTACAAAGGTACTTAATATAACATTACACGAAGGAAAACATAAAACAACGTATGTGGATAAATTACATGAGCAGGAGTGGGCTTTTTCAGTGGTTGGATTATGTTGGATTTCATTGCCTTCTATGTATTTTTTCTTATGTTTCAAAATATCTGTAGAGCTCTTTAGAAATAAACAACAAAAAAAGAATATATAATAATGATGTAGAGCCCCTGATACATTGAGGCAGAAATTCATGGCTTTAACACTGTCTGAGGCTCAGGGCAATTGGTGCTCATTTCATTGGTCCAAGGCCCCAGATTCTTTCCACCAAGTTCTCAGGACAAGAAGGTGGACTTCTTGGGGTGCCTGGGTGGCTCAGTTGATTAAACATCCAACTTTGACTCAGGTCATGATCTCACGGTTCGTGCGTTTGAGCCCTGCATCGGGCTCTCTGCTGTCAGCATGGAGCACACTTTGGATCCTCTGTCCCCCTCTCTCTCTTCCCCTGCCCACTCATTTTCTTTCTCTCTCTAAAAAATAAACATTAAAAATTTTTAAAAAAAGAAGATGGACTTCTTTCCAGAGTTGTCTTTCCATACCTTTCTCTTTTGATTTGTTGTTTTTAAACAAAAATCTGTGTTCTTTTTAAGTTTATTTTTCGGGGGGGGGAGGGGCAGAGAGAGAGGGAGACAGAGAATCCCAAGCATTCTCTGAGCTCTCAGCACAGAGCCCAATGTGGGGCTTGAACTCCTGAATCGTGAGATCATGACCTGAGCTTTAATCAAGAGCTAGTATCTTAACTGACTGAGCCACCCAAGCATCCCTCTCTCAATTTATTTTACATCATTTCTCTGCTAAGGATTTTTGTTAACCCATTAAGTATTAACTACTTCACAACAAAGGAATTGGACCTTTGCCCAGCTCATTTGAAGGATTTTACCCATAACAGCAACTAAGAAAATACAGATTGATATTTTGCAGTCTACACAAAAAGCCTATTGGAATTGGCCTAATGGATTACTATGTGGATTGCTCCCTAAATAACAACAGCAAGAATGAAAGCAATAACATTGTATACCTCTGGAGTGCTTTTTAACTTTCCAATGACTGTTAACTTTCAAATAACCATTAAGGCCCCATCACAGTGTGGGGGAAATTGATTTTGAAAAGGCACTCAACAAATAGACAGATGTAAGCAGTCTGTCAATGCTGTCAACTCCATGGGTGGCATTAACCATTTTAACTCATGTGCAGGCAAAGCTTTTCTTTTCAGACACAATTGCAAAACACAGGGTTCTGTATGTCAAAAACTACAGAACAAATGTGGGCATTTTCACAGGTGGGCTGTACAGTTTTTAGTAATGGCCAATTAATTTTAAAAATTAATTAAAATAATTAAACAGATATAAAATAAATTAAAAATTAACTTTATTTTCCAAAATCCTCTAATGCTTAAAGAATCCCTTCAAACATTTGTAAACTATGTGCTGTAGGAAACGTGCTTTTCACACCCAGATTTGATATTAAAAGCAGCAGCACTAGCTACCATGTGACCCCTCTACAGAGAGCTGTGCTAAGAGAAGAAAATGTCAGTGAACTGATCCAATAGCTTACAAATACAGCAACTTCTTTTGTTTCATAATAATAACAATTAGCACCGTAACAGGCATTAGAATTCTACTAATTATAACCTTATCTGGTTTGCAAAGAAGCTAAAAAAATTGAGTATTTTTTTTTTAATAAAAATGTGTTGTTTCTACCCCTTTAAAAGAATAAAAGAAAATGTCTCCACCTGGTGGACTCTGAACATTGCTTAATTCCAGTTTTGTTTTTAAAAGACCAAATCCAGTTTGTAAACTTCCCTTCCTTATAAAGCCTATTAAATGTACACATAATAAAGCAATAAAACTATACACTGATTCAAATCTCATTCACTGATCAATAAATCCTAGCTTAAGTATGCCAATGGGTTGCATATAAAGGATAACTTTTATATAGCTGAACACAGCTCTTTTATAGATGCTGTACTCACGTCACTCTGGAGGTCATAGGCCCGCCGAGCATGGATGACATCGTTCTGGTCAGGCAGGCATGTCCACTCATGTAGGTAGTTCTTATAGTCCACATCACTGACTAAGGTCTGGCACTTCTTGGCCAGGACCACCCCCAACATGTCCACTGGGCTGCTGAACTTGGTCTTCCACTTCTCAAAGTCCTTCTTGTATTCCCTGTCACTCTGGATCTTGGCCACATGCATGGACCACATCATCTTGGGGTCATCTTTGATGTCTCGGGCTCCGATGTGGTGGCCTAGTTGCTTGCGATAACCATCTTTGTATTTGTACTGAGACAAAAACACAAAAACACACAAATCAGGTTTTTATCATAAGCCCTTGAAGGTCAAAAGTCTGTGCAAAATCACCTTGCTTACGTCAAAGTTATAAGTTGACTTTTTCTAATAAGCACTAACTCAAGCTGCTATCCTGACCTTTACGCTTGAAGCTTATAGAGCTAAGAAAATAGATGGAATCTGTATAATTGCAGTGCATATTCAAAATCACCTATGGCTTGGTAATAAGGAATAATTCTTGAGGCAGGTAGTGCTCACAGGGGGAAAGGCCATTTGAATAAGGGAACTTGGAGAAATGAATTTTAGGCACTAAAAGTATGTCAGGAAAGAGTCGCACTTGGTAACATGGTGTGCATAATAAGTCATAGAATGGGTACCTGGTTCCTAGAAGGATGAAGTACTCTATGTCAAGGACCTAGTTTAGTATTAGTATACTAGTTACTTACTATACTATCATAAAGTAATAGTATACCATTAGTGTACTGATATAATACTAGTATTATTATACTAGTAAAGCTGATGTAGCAGTCCAACTGGTTAGAGCATGCTCCAGAAAATGCATGGGTTCTACCCCCACATAGGCCAAGAATGTTTTTACTATTCCAAGTCCAATGATGTTGTCCTGGGATCTGGGCCAGTTATTCAAAACACATGCCTCTAGTCTCAAAGATAACTAAATAAGAAAGTATAGATGGGTCAGCAGGAGGCGATATGGTACAACAGGAAGTAATGAGGTTGTCTGGAGTTTCAACTCCACCACCTACAAGGAGTTTGATTTTAGACAAGTGGCTTAAGCAACCCACAAAACAGGGATAATGACAATACTTACATCCTAGGATAGTTATGAAGTGTAAGTAAGATAATGCACGTCAAGCTCTTCGCATAGAATTCTCAACACTTCCTAGTTATTCCTGTTATTATGGTTGACATAAATCCATTTGTGGGGGCAGTCCAACACACATAAACTAAAGGGAATCACTAACACAACATCATGGGCAGCGAATTATCATATTCCAAAATAGTGGGCCTTGATATTTAGAGCAGTGGTCTGTTCCTCAAGAATCTTCTGAGACACCATGAAAGGTTGATGGTTTTATTCAACCTGTGCTAGACAGCCAGGAGCTGTTATTAAGGGTGCAAGCTTGGGCTAGTAATCACCTCTGGTATAGATCAACTGCCTTCTTTTTCAATCTTAGAAGGGTGAATTATAAAGTCAAGTGTCATATGAATTTTGTGAATATTATATATTAAAATGTTATACAAAGACACGACCTGATTCTCACTGGGAGTACTTAAGTTTATGAGTTATACTTTCCATAAGCACGGCATTAATTTTTAGATCTCCAAGCTTGCAGCTGTACTCTAATAATTTCCATTAATGGATCTTTCTCTGATTTTGGTGGGTCAGTTTTCATTGAACATACTGTATCCTAAAAATTATAAACTGCTTTTTGAACATCGAATTTTTCACTTCCTTCAAAACTAGGTTTTTGAAAAAGCCCATATAAATACATTAGGACATATTTCCAAAGGGTGAGGAAAGTTCTTTTTGAAGATTTAGTTCAGTATAAGTGTCACTTCAGACTGATTATATACTTGGGGCAACACTGAAACTCACATCACTGGCGATGTCCCTGGAGGCCTTGGCCGCCACAATTGGGATGGCATCACTTCGCAGGTCATAGCCTTTCTTCTTTGCTTCTTCATGGGCGAGTTTGTACAGACTCTAAATTTGGGCAAAAAAATATATAATTATACATCAGTTAGATGTTGACTTTCATATCCAAAAACTGACAGGGGCCTAAACTAATTCACCAAGTTCTACACAGCTAGGTGCCTATAATAATCTTATTCTGAGAGGTCTAAGCCTTTGCACTGTTTGCTAAAGACTTAAAAATGATACGTATATAGAACACTGCAGCTTTGTTTTGTATTTTAAAACTTATCTTGAGTTACTGAAACATAAATATTACCCACTGTTTCAAAATTTTTTGTTACAACCATGAATCAGGTTTTTTTTTAAGTTTACTTATTTTGAGAGAGACAGAGACAGCATGAGTCAGTGAGGGGCAGAGAGAGAGGGAGAAGAGAATCTCATGCAGGCTCTGCAGTCAGCATGGAGCCCGATGTGGGGCTTGAAGTTATGAAACCATGAAATCACGACCTGAGCTGAAGCCAAGAGTCTGACGCTTAACCGACTGAGCCACCCAGGTACCCCCTCATGAATCAGGTTTGAAGAGATCTAAAAAATTAAGCTGAAACTCATGGGCTTAAGGTGGCAAAATGTGGATAAGAGGCAAAGACTTGATCATGGAAATTAATTCACTCTACACCTATTCTGCCCCAACTGTGTGCTGTGAATGTGCTGGGTGCTTGGGAATCAAAGATGAGTGTGAGGTCTCTCCCATCATCAGGGTTGCAGGGGGAAGTTATGGAAAGACTGATAACCCACAGAGGAGGCTACCAATAGAGGTGATTTAACCATATTATTAGCAAAGAGCTCCAGGAAGGAGTAATTAATCCTAAATTAAGAATCAGGAAAGTTCCTGCAGTGGGATTGATCTTTGCATTGGACCTTGAGTGATGAGTATGATTTCAGTAGACTGGAATGGGAGTCAGGGGCAGAGGGAGTTGCAGGAATCAAAGCACAAGGAAGTGATGGTGCAGGGGTGTCAAAGGAAGGGGGGGGGGGAGCAGTGCCAGGGACAAGTACAAGAGAGGACTGAAAAGAATCTGGAGTTGGACTGAAGGCTTGGTGCTAAAATAAGTTTGTGCTTAATTCCACAGGAAATAGGAAACCATCAATAAACTTTGAGGGAGAGTGACATAATCAAATCTGTATTTTGTCTTCCTATCCTCAATGAGATAAAAATTACAAAAGAATTGAACTAAGCTGAGAGAGAAAAGCCCGAGAAAGCAGATCAGGCAGGTTAGGCATTCAGTTCAGGGCGTTCTCCCTGGGTCTCTTCTAACCAACAGCACACTACAGCATCTCTGAACTTTTGCAGCAAAGACAGAGTCCAGAATTCCAGAAATGCTGAGTGGCTAGTTACAGAGGCTCTTTGTCTCCTGAGATTCTAACACATGCAATACATGCTTTCCTGTAACAATACAGGACTTATATCATAGGTTTTGCTAAAAAATTCACTCCTTTTTGCTTTGCAAGTAGGACTGGATGTTTTTCGTTTCTGGTGACAATTGAGAGTTAGTTACGTAAGTGCTAAAATGATAGTTTGCACTCCCCAAAATAAAATGAATTAAGAGGGTGGCTCATCTAGCTAAATCCTCTAACTTATGTCATGCAGAAGAGTAATACATTGTTGACTTATGTTTTCAAAAAACAATATTTTCTTTGCTGGTAGCACAAAGCTGAGAGAAATAACTCATACATCAGCTGACAGAAAAATCAGATTCACAACAATCTCCACGGGCTTAAACCAATAGGCTTAATCTAAGAAGAAGAAATTGCACAGAGATAAATGTTGATCTTTGAACTGATTTTCAACTGAATTTAAGTTGCCAAATGTGTAAATTCAGGCTAGAGGAACCCTAGCTTAAGCCCATGCAAAATGTCTTAGGGTTTCAGTCGATCCCAAGTTCCATGTGCCCTGGCAGTGATATTGCTGCCAATGTGCCCTGAGGCACAGGGTGCAGAAATGGAGGCCAAACGTCCGTAAGAGGCAATATGATATCAACTATATTCTATACTTGCAGGATTTTGTTTGGTTTGGAGGGTCACATTCTAGCAGGAGTGTCATGTGAGGAATGCCCAGGAGCTGTGGATGTTTGGATTAGAAAGAGAACTTGGGGTGAGGTGGCAGGGGAGGCACCAGAGTAGCTATCCTCATCTCCGTGGAGTTGGCAGAGGTTGGTTTTGCACAGCCTCAGAAGACTACAGAAGTCAGCAGAGAGAAATCTTTGACTCAGTACATTACAAGCATCTTCTAATGGAATTTTTCAGAATGAATGGGCTGATTCAGGAGATAAATTCCTTGTCACTAACAACACTTAAGCAAAGGCAGGATGACAACCTGTTGGGTGGGGACTCTTGTAGTAGAAGAGGGGATGACCTCTTGGGTTAAACATCTGTGGTTCTGACATGAAGGTACATGGCTCCATGCTCACAGAGGGTGGAAAGGAAATGGACTCGCTGATATATACCCTGGCAGATCCCCTGTTTCTGTTTCTTTCTCTCAGTGTTATTTGATAATACTGTAATTTTAGTTCCTGACTTAATTTTATACATTAAAAATCTTAAATTTTGACTTTAAACCACAATTTGGAAAAAGGAAATCATATATGGAAGATAGATATAGCACAGTGATACGGCATTAGGAGGAGATAAATGTACAATCTATTGCTAATTTCCCAATTTAAACAAATTAATAAAAGAAAAAGTTTTGATTATTCTTATGGTTACTGCTTAAATCATTAGTTCTTATAATTGTCACTTTGTAAGGGATCATTTGCATTACTTGAAGTTTGATGTTTAGGATGAGGATTCAAAAATGCAGGAGTTGCTATTCACACCAACCAAGAAAAAAGATTTTTATACAATTGTTATTTAGTATTACATCACCTTGGACAGATTAACTGAAATCAGAAATCGCATGCAAACTTCATAGAATTAGTATCTGCTCCTACCTCACTGTAGTTGATTTTGTTCATCCTTGCCAACGTAATTTCTGGTGTGTCTGGCATGATGTGGATCTGGGTCTTGTCTTTGTCCCAGGCTTCCGTGTATAGACGCTATCAAAGAAAATATGTAATGTCATCAGGAAAAAAAATTCAGTGTGTAGTTAATAAGAATTTCAGGGGCACAAGAACTTTATAAACAAAAATAACAAAAGGTTGCACGTTTTATACACATTATGTATGGTAGATACATCTTCAAGTAATCAGTTCATAGAACAGATGTTTGAGTGCCTTATGATAATCTGAAATGTATGTTAACAAAAGGAAATTGAGAATATCTTTTATGCAAAGATGATCTTCCATAAAAATGTCTTTTTCTCAAAACCATAAAGAATTAATGAAGTAAATACTAAATATAAATGACACATATATCAGATAAATAGATACAGATGGATAGATAGATAGATAGATAGATAGTCTTTTGTTGATAAATGCTTTCTTTCTTTTCTTGATTATATTTCTTTTTCTTTGATTTTGCTGTCAGGAGTCCTGCCTTGGTTCTCTGAATTTGAAACCTCACCTTGTTCATGGTAATGGCATTATTCTTGGCTAACACTTGTTCCAAAGAATCAGTCACACTGGTAAATTTGAATCTGTCTGGAGGCTGGCGATAGACTTTATCACTCAAAATTTCAGATGCCCTTTTGCATTTTTCCACATCCAAAGAGCCAATAGGAACCCAGCCGATGCCTCTCAGCCATTGGAGATCCGACTTGTACATATTCTGTTGACACAAAATAGTCAGTAAAATTTTATCTTTGCATTGGGAAAACATTTTCATCTAAACGATATGAAATAAAGAATACTCTTGAAAATTCAGTTTAATGGACAGGCAGCATATCAGACAATACTCCTTTTTGGTCTGGAAGGTTAAATAATTAATACTCACAAGGAAAGAAGAAATGCTATTCCTGCCTTGCAGGAGCTGGTAAGCTTGGTTCCACCTATTGCTACCTTCTCCAAGGGGTGTTAATTCACTGATTTCCTACCTTTGCACATCATTATGATTCTCAGATACTAACATCACTCTGGAGGTCATAGGCCCGCCGAGCGTGGATGACATCATTCTGGTCAGGCAGGCATGTCCACTCGTGCAGGTAGTTCTTATAGTCTATGTCACTGACTAAGGTCTGGCACTTCTTGGCCAGGACCACCCCCAACATGTCCACTGGGCTGCTGAACTTGGTCTTCCACTTCTCAAAGTCCTTCTTGTACTCCCTGTCACTCTGGATCTTGGCCACATGCATGGACCACATCATCTTGGGGTCATCATGTATTGCTCGGGCACCAATGTGATGGCCAAGCTGTTGACGATAGCCTTCTTTGTACTTGAACTAGAAGAAGAAATACAGACAACTATTTTAGCTTTTAGTAAAAAGCAATTACTAGGCCCCAATTTTCCTGTTCATTAAAAATATAATGATTTCCTCTTGAACATATACATACATGCACTTTGTAAACCGTTTAGAAAATAAAGAATACATATATGTACACAAAAAAAGAAAACAAAGACATTATTCTACCATTCAGTGAAAACCATTATAAAACTGCTTTTTGTAGTGTGTGTGTGTGGGTGTATGACAGAGAGTAAAACTGAATAGCAGTCATATTGTATATACCTGCTTTTTTCATTTATTGCATAAGGATTCCTCTGTGTCATTAAATATTCTCTACAAACATGAATTTTAATGGCAGCAGGTATTACATTATGTTGGTATATGTTAATACTTTTAACCTTTCTCTGATTATTGAACACTTATTTTTCAATTATGATGGTTACCTTCCCATATTTTGGAAATAAAGAAAATATTTTTGACTTTATAGACTAATGAAATAGAAGGATAAACATTTCTAGAAACGTGAGCCAAGCCATCACTTAAAATAAATATTGGCAACCAGTCACTGGACACAGAAGTAAACATATGGTACGTGTGGATGGACTATGAATAATGTGTCCCATTCCCTCAGCCCTTGTAGGTTCACTGGTTCATAAGGCATGCGTTTTTTTTCTGAAGGAATCCTACAATGAGTTCAATTGTATATAAGAATATATCAGGTGGAAAAGCCCAAAGGATGTCTAACTATAGTCAAGTATCTAATGCTTTAATTCAGCAGGAAATGGACAATATTTCGAAATGCATCTATGGACTCAATCATACCTTTGTGTTGAGAATTTCATTACCATTATTAAAAACTATTTACTTAGAAAAAAGACTGTTAGCAAGAACTTTAACCTCATAGCTTACTTGCCCTACTATATAACCAGGAGAGAGAAAGCAATCTTTGAGCCAAAGCCAAGGCAAAGAACTTTTCAGGTGCACTTACTTCACTTGCAATGTCTCTGGAGGCCTTGGCTGCCCTGATGGGAATGGCATCCAGTCGCATATCATAGCCTCTCCTCTTGGCTTCTTCTAGGCCAAGTTTATATAGTTTCTGAGAAAGACATAGATCATCATAGGTTTGATTCATAAAGTGCAGTATAAGCAAAATACATCACGTACCATGAATATATTACTTACCTCACTGTAATTTATTTTGTTTTGTTTAGCTAGTAAAACTTCAGGGGTATCTGGCATAATGTGGACAGTGGTTTTATCTTTATCCCAAGCTTCTGTATAGAGGCGCTAAAACAAACAAAAAAGATGTGACTAGTACAGGCTAGTAATGAATAGATACATTAAAAAAATCTCGTTCTTAATGAGAGTAAGGACAGTCTACTCTGTGAGTTGGTATTTTAGAAAAAAAATTTTTTAATGTTTAATTATTGAGAGAGAGAGAGAGAGAGTGAGTGGGGAAGGGGCAGAGAGAGAAGGAAAGGGAGAATTCCAAGCAGGCTCTGCACTGTCATCAGAGAGCTTGACACAGGGCTCGAACCAACACATGGTGAGATCATGATATTGACCTGAACTGAAATTAAGAATCAGATGTTTAACCAACTAGCCACCTGGGCACCCCTGTATTTGTGACACCTTTAGGCCTAGATGTCTCATATCAGTAAGAAGCATACAGCACTTAAATACCACTTTACTATGGAAGCAAAAGAATTAAATATGGTTTTCCTTTTATAGAAACAGATTACCATGTTTACACACACACACACACACACACACACACACACACACACACACACAGACACACACACACTAATAGCCCCCTTCAAGTGAAGAAAAGACTTACATGGTTCATGGTAATAGCATTGTTTTTTGCCAAAACCATTGGGATGGAGTCCATAAGGCTAGAAAACTTGAATTTATCTGGATGCTGGCGGTAAACATGATCACTCAAAATCTGGGAAGCTCTCTTGTTCTTCTCATCCTCAAGAGAACCACTGGGTAACCAGCCAATGCCTCTTAGCCACTGAAGGTCAGCCTTGTACAAATTCTGAAATTATAAGTGACAAACCAGTAAAGCATAATTATATGCCCCTAAAGAAATAAAATTATGTATTATATTTTACTATACATTTTCATGCTTGAATGCTTGGGACATTTATAAATTTTGGTATGTCTTATGAATCGATGGAAAATTCAGATTAGAAGCATATTTTGGAAAACATCTAAAATGGCAGCACAAAAAGAATGATCCAAAGCTTCTAGATCAACATATCAGAGTCTTTAACCAAAGCAATGGGGGCTCTGCCAGCTCTTTCTCTGTGGGGTAATGGTGCCTCCAGATGTTTGGGGATTGGATAGGGTGTGGGCATTAATCTAGGGATATAGAACTCAGTTGTGTAAATTCAACTCCCCTTACTTTAGGGAAAATTTGATTCTTAGGAAAGCGGCCACGGTTTTTAGTTGGTCAAAGGAAAATCTTGGACTCACATCACTCTGGAGGTCATAGGCCTGCCGAGCATGGGTGACATCATTCTGGTCAGGCAGGCATGTCCACTGATGTAGGTAATTCTTATAGTCCACATCGCTGACCAAGGTCTGGCACTTCTTGGCCAGCACCAAGCCCAGCATGTCCACTGGGCTGCTGAACTTGGTCTTCCACTTCTCAAAGTCCTTCTTGTATTCTCTGTCACTCTGGATCTTGGCCACGTGCATGGACCACATCATCTTAGGGTCATCTTTGATGTCCCGGGCTCCAATGTGGTGGCCAAGTTGCTTGCGAAAGCCTTCCTTGTACTTGTACTAAAGGAAAAAGATAGGTCTTGAACCTTTCAAGATTAACTTATGTTGCAATTACAAAGCACATTAACTCCCAATATTTCACAAAGCCTAGAGAACCACAGGTTTAAGTTTTTTGAGGAGAAATATTAAATGCTAACTCACGCTACAAGTTTCATTTATAATAAACTTCACACAAATTCCAGCTACAAATACCTGAGTTTATCTTCATCCCACCCTACCTCTCTGGGATCATTTTACTCTGCTTTAATTTGTTACTCCTTGGAAGATTCTGTTCAATTTAAAATTAAAGTGAGAATGCTTTAAAGTGATAAATTGCAATCAAATCAGTATAAACAGGGGATAAAGTCTTACTTCACTGGCAATTTCTCGAGATGCTTTTGCTGCTTTGATTGGTATGGCATCAAGGGGAAGATCGTAACCTTTTTTCTTCAACTCCTCATAACCCATTCGGTAGAGTTTCTGTTAAGAGATGAAAATCACTTTGAGAAAAACTGTTTTCCATAAACAACTATAGCAGAATGAATGCAACATGCTAAATATTTTAAGAATCCCCGACAATAGTATCTGCTCTAGAATATGCCAATGTAATTGGAAATTATGCCCATTGATTGCTACAGATCCTATTTTAAACTTTAAAGCTCTTCAATTACCCAGATCAACAAAATTAAATCTCAGCTCTTCCCAAATACTTCAGTGTATGAGGCAGAAGCAAATTGATAGAGAAAGGAAATAAAACATCATTTAGGTGCCATTTTCCAATTACCTTGGAGTGTTTCATTAGAAGTTTTTGTTAGAAAAGAGCAATGCTTTTAGTGGGGAAAAATTACGCCTGATGGGCTGTCTCTTTCATGTAGCTATGACATTGTAAAATATAGTCTATTTTACAACATAGGGTTGCCCATAGCAGGATCCGCATCTGTAGGTAGGAAACAAAATCCTTCATAATTTTTTAAATCTAAGATTTTGGGGAGGAAACTTTAAATGTTGAATTTAAAAAGTATAAGTGAAACAATTTGTCTCTCCAGATTTGTTACATAATGAAACAAGTGAAAATTTAATGCATTTTATCCAGAAACCAGATTGTTTAAAATGCCTATTGATCTTGGAATGTGTTTATATTTCAGTGATCTGTGGCATTATTCTAAAACATTATTTAATGTTAAGGTCTTTCTATTAGAGTTTAGAATTTGTCTTTAAAATATTTAATTTTTACACCTACAGATTTCTGGAGATCATGCTATGATGATGATAAAAATAAAAATAGAATTCTCCTACATGGTTTTTTAATGCTTGTTCATTTGAAATTTCATGTGTGTTGGGACTATACTAGCTAAACACTGCAGGCCCAATACCAACAACACAAATTGTCTCTGACTCTGATAAATACCTGTCCATATATGGGAGAGCAATATAAACCATTACATTACGATGATATGTGTAATAAAGGACTACAAGGAACAGAGAGCACACACCCTCAACTCTGCCTGAGACAGGGAGTACCAATTAGATATTCAAGTTAAAAGCCACTAAATAAGAAATCTAAGTCACTTGTAGTTTATTAATTAAAATGATTCAGACATTCAAATTTACTTCCAAATAAATTCATTGCCTTAGAAGCAATTAAAATGAGCTTTCTGGGGGCACCTGGGTGGCTCAGTAGGTTAAGCGTCCAACTTCGGCTCAGGGCATGATCTCACGGTTCATGGGTTCGTGCCCCACGTTGGACTCTGTGCTGACAGCTCAGAGCCTGCTTTGCATTCTGGGTCTTCCTCTCTCTCTGCCCCTCCCCCACTCATTCTCACTCACTCTCTGAGAAATAAAATAAATATTAAAGGAAATTAAAATGATCTTTCTGGAAATACATGCTGAATTTGGAAACTTACATCACTTGTATTGATTAAGTTTGCTTTAGCCAGAATAATGTCAGGTGTATCAGGCATGATGTGGATTTGAGTCTTGTCCTTGTCCCAAGCTTCTCTATAAAGTCTCTAAAATGTGAAATAAGAGATTTTCAGCAGTTTTGTTAGATTAGTCAATGACATCGTTAACTTTAAACAGGATTACTAAATTCATCTGAATTAAGCATTTTAACTGACAGCATAAGCAGAAAATAGGTACAGTATTTTTTGATTTGTCTGGGGAATAACTGCCTTTCAAAATATAAAGTGTGGATTACCTTTTCAAATTTACAAATAACCCTGCCCATTAGAAATCAACCCAAGTAATCAGAGTCTTTGCCAAGATCGTCAAATAAAGCAGAAATTCTCCATCTGATTATAAAAGTCTCCTTTGATGTTTAATTGGGAAATAGCCCTTCCCTTCTCAAAAGAAGATGTATTCAAGGTATATCTAGAAATTAGGGAGTTGCATTCTCTACGTTTTATTATTTATGGTTATACCTTATAATAATCTGGGGGGATTAGGATCCCAAGAGAATTTGGTATGGAATTTATCCAAAATCTCTTACATGTCCCAGAGCCATCCTCTTTCTTCAACAGAAGACAAGGGAACTCAAACAAAAATCTCATTGATTTAATAACACAAGGGAGTAAAATTTTGATGAAAAACAGGATGCCTACATTGTCAGAGAAATCTCCCCCAAGATACTTATCAATTCCAGAAGATAAAATGGTAATTTGACAGTGGAGAAACCTCGTAACACCATTTTAACCAAATGACCAAAATTAAAATGATCAGTAATGGAACAGACTGGTATCTTGTATCACTGGATATGACACATGGAGGAAGATACCACATGTGTTGTCCTGCTAAGTACAAAGCATGAATGTAATCATGAGGAAACAAAAGACAGACCCAAATGAGGGAGATTCTACAAAATGACTGGCCCATGCTCTTCTCCAATGTCAGGGATTTAGAAGGCAAAGGAATAGTGAGGAGCCAGTCCAGATGACAGGAGACTACAGATAGCACAAGCAAATTTAGTGTGTGATCTTGGATTGAACCCTGGGTCAGAAAATAGTTCTTATTTTGTGTAAAGGACATTCGTGGTAAAATTGAATAAGTTCTATAGACTAGTATTGTTTCAACATTAATTTCCTGATTTTGATCGTCGCACTGTGGTTAGGTGAGAGAAATGTTCTCGTTTTCAGGAAATGCACACTGAAATAGTTAGAGACAGAGAGGCATCATAAAGCAACTTACATATTTATGAAAGAAAAATAAGGAGGGAAAGTGGGGGGGGGACGCAAATGTGATAAATGCTAACAATTGGAGAACTGGGGTGAAGATACATATATATACATAATTATATTTATATTCATATTTATGTATTTACTATATATATATGTTTATTTGTACTATTTTTGCAACTTTCCTGTATACTTGAAATTATTTCAATATACACAATTTTGGAACTCTCACTGGTTTTTTGGACTTGCCAATTTCCCCTTGAGGCATGCAGCGTGGGGTACAGGAGCTGGTACTTTTCTCCTTCCGGAACATGCTTACTACATAGTCCAGAGAAGCTGATTAAGATCTTCAGGACCAAAACAAAGCAAGGCTTGTGAATTTGCACATACGCTTATCCTGGTTATGCGCTAACCTTTCCGATTAAAACCAGAGATTCTCAGCCTTGGCACTGCTGGTGTTGTGTACTGGAGGATTCCTGGTTGCAGGGGTGCTGTTCTGTACATTTCTGGAATGTTTAGCAGCATCCCTGACTTCTATCCACTAGATGCCAGTAGCATGCCACCCTCAAGTTGTGACAACGGCAAAGGTCTCTAGGTATTGCCAAATGTCCCCTGTGGGACAAAAATATACCTGGCTGAGAACCACTAAACGGGACCATTTCCTCAATGGCATGTGTCACTCTCACCACAACCCCTGCCCTGATCCCTGAAAAACAGAGAAAATGCTAATATTTGTTTATACTGAGATAGAAGTATGGGTCTATTCAAAAGGACAGAGAGTAGGCTCAAGGATCAAGTGGCCCTCTTCTGAGGCCTGAGGGGATCAGTGTCTTAGCCTTCCTACAACCAGGGCACACTGTTGAAGAGGTCTGTTGTGAGACATTAATGTTGATAAACTTCATGACTGAGGGTTTTTCTCTTAGCCACCTTATTAGTTCAGAGCTCTCTAAACAGCTCTGCTTCATGGAGACAAAGAAACTTGGATTCCAAAAGGGGAGATGTTTTACATAAATTTGTTGCTTTATTAGCTTGCTGGATTCAAGTTGCCATCATAAAAACAGAGAGAAGAGATGAAAACTTGAATATTTACAATAAAACTAACAGGTTAGCATTTATTATAGATTTTGGGTGTAAACATTGTGAGTCTGTGAGGGGGTGATTGGGAAAAGAGCAGCTACAATTTATCAAATGCTTACTGTAAACTAGTTACGAGTTTTATATAAACATTTATACGATATATGTAAAATATATAGATATTGTAAGTATTCAGATTCTTCTAAGACCCAATTATTATATATAAATTTAAATTTTCTTATCAGTTCCAGAATCTCAGTGCACATAATTCAACTTTCTGTAATTTTCAGAGTTATGCATCTCAATGAACAATGATGAGTAATCTTTCCCCTTCTTGGCATAGAATTACTCTACACTACTATCTTTCATTTATTTTATTCAATAAATATTGAGAGTTACATGCTAGACACTGGTGTCAGTGCTGGGGAAGGAAATAACTTGAAGATGGGATACACACACATATGATATATATACATATATGTATATGTGTATGCATATGTATATGCGTATGTCTTCTTTACTTGTCTTGATTCGGCTTAACAAGATGCATTATAATCACCTGGCAGAAAATACACTCTTTTTAACAGTTCTACTTCGTTCGTGCAAAGTACTCAATATACTGCCCTCTCAACACTCTGTCCCAACAACAACACAAAATCTAGGCCTTTAATGCATTCAAATTTCAAAGAAAAAAAGTATGTTCAATAGTTTTCTCATTTTCATAATGGATGGATGGATGGATGGATGGATAAATAGAGAAAAGGCAAGTAAATAAGAAAGAAAGCTTTAGGTGACAAAAATTGGTACTAACTCATTTTACATGATCCAGTACAGGGTAGTTGATAATTCAAATGAAGCAACCAAGTATTAAACATTATGCTATGTTGTGCCACGCGGTATGATATGCTATGCTATTCTACTAATTAATTAAGCAAATGTTACTGAGCTCCTACCAGGTATCAGGTACTATAAATTTTCCTATTTATTTCTAAAGAGTTACTCACATCACTCCTATTTTTGGCATTTGTCTTTGCCAGAACTATGTCCATGGCATCAGGAATGCTGGTGAACTTGTTTCTGTCTGGAGGCTGACGGTATTTCTTCTCACTGATGATTTCTGAAGCCCGTTTGTTCTTTTCTGCCTCCAAAGAACCCAGGGGACTCCATCCTATGCCTCTCAGCCACTCAAGGTCAGACTTATACAGATTCTGTGAAAATACAAGGCACTCCATCAAAACCCCATCCTCATCTGGACCTACAACTCAAGTGATTCTATGTATTACAAACAGATGCACTTTAGATATTCAACAATAATTCCTCTTTTTACTCTCTGTCTCTGACTAAATAGCTACTCAAGTGGCAACATATAAGCTATTGAATTAAAAATAAACTGACCTCACTCTGTAGTTGATAAACTTTTTTAGCTTGAATAACATCGTTCTGGTCAGGCAGGCACGTCCACTGATGCAGGTGGTTCCTGTAGTCCACATCACTGACTAAGGCCTGGCATTTCTTGGCCAGCACCACTCCTAACATGTCCACTGGGCTGCTGAACTTGGTCTTCCACTTCTCAAAGTCCTTCTTGTATTCTCTTTCACTCTGCATCTTGGCTACATTCATGGACAATACAAGCTTTGGATCATCTTGCAGGCTCCGGAATCCAATATGGTGGCCAAGTTGTTTGCGGTAGCCTTGTTTGTATTTAAACTGAAATCAAAGGAAACAGTTCTTTTATTAGCATAAACAGAGGTCAAGTGAAGCTCAACAATTTGAGCTTAATTAAAAACTCAATTTGCTTTATTTGCATGTTTATTTTCCAAAACTGAAGTGAGAAAAGCGATGTCCATATTAACTTAGTATGAAATATGAAAACTGACCTAGAGGCTTCTAAAAAAAATGCAACATAGTTCATTATCAAGAGAGGTTAAGATAAAAAATTAATTCTAACTAAGGGCAAAAATATATGCCATGATATGCTAGACATTGTGTATATTGACCTCAGGGTAATATTTGTGATAAACAAAGGTAAAGCTCTTGTGATAGCTTTATGGAAATGATGGAAAGGTATGGGCTGAATGGCAGAAAAACAAGGAAGGTTCAGGATTTTATGAACAAGCCTAATAGCATAGATTAATTTATTAAGCAGTAGGATTTTTGGTGGTTTGCCATATGGTTATGTCCTATAAACTTGTCCTGTTCAGGATCCATATCTTCATGCACATGTAGCTAAAAATAGCTAAATATATTAGATTAGAAAGAAAACTCGACAAGACCTCAACATATTGCTAAGATGTGTCAAAATGAATTACATAAATTTAGGAAAGTGAAATCCAGTATTTAGATCAATTGGGAAAAACCTGCATTAATGCTGGATGACAGTAGTAATAGTGACAATAATATGACAGTAATGATAGCATTTACTTGATGCTAGATGCCCAGCACACATTACATTTCATGGAGTTAGGTTCTACTCTCTTGGGTTCTACCCAGCTTCATGGTTATGTATATTAAAAATACTCAGAAGTTTAAGTTGACTATAAGCTTGATAGGGGCAATCTTATAAAATTTCTTATAAAAGTAATGTCATGGATTCTGTAGGGGCACAGATAAAAGCAGGTCAGAAACTCATTTACTGTGGGTATTCCTGGGTGGCTCAGTTGGTTAAGCTTCTGACTTCAGCTCAGGTCATGATCTCACAGTTCAGGAGTTCAAGCCCCATGTTGGGCTCTGTGCTGACAGCTCAGAGCCTGGAACCTGCTTCAGATTCTGTGTCTCCCTCTCTCTCTGCCCCTCCTCTGCTTGCACTCTGTCTCTCTCTCTTCCCAAAATAAATATTTTTAAAAATTTTATTTTAAGAAAATTAAAAAAGAAGAAAAAAAGCTCATTTACTCTGACCTGACCTCTTATAACAAGAAAACAACACTACATTTTGGGGCCCAATCTTGAGAGGGGTAATGAAAAAAATATAATAAATCACAGGTAGAGTGAAGGACTTTTAAAGAATATTGACTATTCAGAATATTGTAGGACTTATAACTCTAAAACCAAAGGAGAATAAGAAACTTGTAATATGAAGAGATATCAGGTGGCAGAGGAAATAAGTTCCTTTGTGATGTTCCAGAACACAGAACTAGAGTTGATTGATAACATATTCAAGTTGAAAATAGGGAACTATATAATAAAAATTAGAGATGCTCTAACAAGGAAATGACCTGCCCTGAAGGACACAAAAATTCTTATATGCATATGTATCCATAGACCAGACGGCCATCTTTTGGAGATGGAGAGAAGGCAGGACACTGAGTAGGAGACTGAATTAAATAGCCTTCATGTTATCCTCTAACCAAAATCTATGATTCTAATTTATTAAATTAAGTACTCATAAAAATAGCTCTAATTTCCTTAAATTTTATAGAATATGAAAACCATTTGAAACTGAGAGGAGATATAATCTCTACAATGGGGGGAAAGTTCACTTAAAGTTAATTTTAGGGGAAGATTTCAAAAGATTACCTAAGAAATTAGGTCCTATCAAATGTGTAGTGAGAAAATCACTGATGCTATTTCTTCAGTTTCTAAATCATCTTCACCTAATGGGGAGTACATAACATTAAATGTTCCTGGGGGAACATTCAAGCATCATTATTGCTGTAGGTTCATCAGTATATCGATTCATTTAAATAAGGAATTGACCCGCAAGCCAATAAGTAATAATAAATCATCTAATTAATTTCTAACATTTCTGGAATGCCACAAATTAACTGATTTAAAGAGAGTCACTGGGTGTTACATGTGAGTGATAAATCACTAATTTCTACACCTGAAACCAGTTTTACCATATATGGTAACCAACTAGAATTTAAATAAAAACTTGAAAAAAGTAAACAGAATTTGCCCTTATATTCTTAGAATTCATGGTGCTGTCTTTAGACATACTTTCTCCAGCCCAAATCCTTGTTTTGTTTTAAAGATTTTAAGAGGTAGTTCTTCCCTCTGAAATTCCAAATTTCTCTGGATTTTTTGAGGCTAATTCTTAGAATTAACATAATGACATGTTTATCTATACACAGAATATCTAAGTCAAATATTTATAAACATTTAATTAGTCAATAGGAATTACACCTAGTTTATTTACCAAATTAACTACCCTTTTCAATCATAACCAAAAGTGGCCTTGGAGAACAAATACCCAACAGAAAGTTAAGCCCTCTGGACCTTAAACCTAAATTCCTGAAACTTCCTGAATTTTCTATGCCCCTAGCTATTTTAGAATTATTTACATGCAAGAATGGGTTAAATAAAAATAACTGGCAGCTAATTTTTAAATATGTGCATATAAAAATTTATCAATATCAGGTTATTGAGTTTGATTTATTAACTGGCACTTTGGATTTGTCTAAAATAGACAAATAGAAAACAGGAAATTGTTTTCAGGCAAGCAGGGGAAAACTGAAATCTCTGGTTTCTTTGTAATGTCTACAAACATAGCATCTTAGGATAATGGCTCTTTTTTTTTTTTTTTCAATATATGAAATTTATTGTCAAATTGGTTTCCATACAACACCCAGTGCTCATCCCAAAAGATGCCCTCCTCAATACCCATCACCCACCCTCCCCTCCCTCCCACCCCCCATCAACCCTCAGTTTGTTCTCAGTTTTTAAGTCTCTTATGCTTTGGCTCTCTCCCACTCTAACCTCTTTTTTTTTTCCTTCCCCTCCCCCATGGGCTTCTGTTAAGTTTCTCAGGATCCACATAAGAGTGAAAACACATGGTATCTGTCTTTCTCTGTATGGCTTATTTCACTTAGCATCACACTCTCCAGTTCCATCCATGTTGCTACAAAGGGCCATATTTCGTTCTTTCTCATTGCCCTGTAGTACTCCATTGTGTATATAAACCACAATTTCTTTATCCATTCATCAGTTGATGGACATTTAGGCTCTTTCCATAATTTGGCTATTATTGAGAGTGCTGCTATAAACATTGGGGTACAAGTACCCCTATGCATCAGTACTCCTGTATCCCTTGGGTAAATTCCTAGCAGTGCTATTGCTGGGTCATAGGGTAGGTCTATTTTTAATTTTTTGAGGAACCTCCACACTGTTTTCCAGAGCGGCTGCACCAATTTGCATTCCCACCAACAGTGCAAGAGGGTTCCCGTTTCTCCACATCCTCTCCAGCATCTATAGTCTCCTGATTTGTTCATTTTGGCCACTCTGACTGGCGTGAGGTGATAGCTGAATGTGGTTTTGATTTGTATTTCCCTGATAAGGAGCGACGTTGAGCATCTTTTCATGTGCCTGTTGGCCATCCGGATGTCTTCTCTAGAGAAGTGTCTATTCATGTTTTCTGCCCATTTCTTCACTGGGTTATTTGTTTTTCGGGTGTGGAGTTTGGTGAGCTCTTTATAGATTTTGGATACTAGCCCTTTGTCCGATATGTCATTTGCAAATATCTTTTCCCATACCGTTGGTTGCCTTTTAGTTTTGTTGGTTGTTTCCTTTGCTGTGCAGAAGCTTTTTATCTTCATAAGGTCCCAGTAATTCATTTTTGCTTTTAATTCCCTTGCCTTTGGGGATGTGTCGAGTAAGAGATTGCTACGGCTGAGGTCAGAGAGGTCTTTTCCTGCTTTCTCCTCTAGGGTTTTGATGGTTTCCTGTCTCACATTCAGGTCCTTTATCCATTTTGAGGTTATTTTTGTGAATGGTGTGAGAAAGTGGTCTAGTTTCAACCTTCTGCATGTTGCTGTCCAGTTCTCCCAGCACCATTTGTTAGAGACTGTCTTTTTTCCATTGGATGTTCTTTCCTGCTTTGTCAAAGATGAGTTGGCCATACGTTTGTGGGTCTAGTTCTGGGGTTTCTATTCTATTCCATTGGTCTATGTGTCTGTTTTTGTGCCAATACCATGCTGTCTTGATGATGACAGCTTTGTAGTAGAGGCTAAAGTCTGGGATTGTGATGCCTCCTGCTTTGGTCTTCTTCTTCAAAATTACTTTGGCTATTCGGGGCCTTTTGTGGTTCCGTATGAATTTTAGGATTGCTTGTTCTAGTTTCGAGAAGAATGCTGGTGCAATTTTGATTGGGATTGCCTTGAATGTGTAGATAGCTTTGGGTAGTATTGACCTTTTGACAATATTTATTCTTCCAATCCATGAGCAGGGAATGTCTTTCCATTTCTTTATATCGTCTTCAAATATCTTCATAAGCTTTCTATAGTTTTCAGCATACAGATCTTTTACATCTTTGGTTAGATTTATTCCTAGGTATTTTATGCTTCTTGGTGAAATTGTGAATGGGATCAGTTTCTTTATTTGTCTTTCTGTTGCTTCATTGTTAGTGTGACAATGGCTCTTATAGGTCCTCTGACTCAACCTCTATTGAAGAAACCCTTTCTTTGATACTGGATCAGTAAGAAAGAAAAGTGAATTTTTGGTAAACTAAGAGGATAAGAGAAGATGAAGAAATAGTATTGCATTTTGAAAGGTAAGGCCCATCTGTAAAAATAGTTACCAGCATTAAGATACCTGATTCATATAACATATCATAAAAGCCAAACAAGTACTTACATCGCTAACGATGTCTCTTGAAGCTTTGGCCATCTGCACAGAAATTGCATCAACTGGGAGATCATATCCTTTCTTCAAAGCTTCTTCCCACCCAAGTTTATAGAGTTTCTGGAAATTAAATAATTTAGCATTATTCAGTATATACTAAAACCCCAATGAGTTACTGAATAACAGTTTACCTAGAGAGTAGACGTCAGATTCTATCATCTCCCTTATCTCTAAAGATATGGATAAAAACAAATGAAGCTGTTTTTATGAAGCACTGACTTAGCATTACAGGATTTTGCTTCAATTTTCTGACTCTGAGAATACACTCAGTTATGAGATACATATACAATTCTAGAGTTGCTTTTCTGTTCAGACACAATATGGGCATATCAAGTATATTAGGTACTTTCCTCCAGCTGTTAAGTACAGTCTGGGCTCACTATTTGAATCACAGATGTGAAAAAAATTGGTAACCAAAAAAGTCAGGTAACAAAATTTTGATTATCTAAGTGATAAAAGTAGTAGATACTTAAAAGCCTTCTATGAGGCACAATAAATGAATTCATCTTTATGCATGAAATTTATTGAATAGATGCAAGGGGGTTAAAACTGGATAATAATAAAAATAGTTGTAAGTCATCCAGACTTAGTGTGTGTTCAACACAGGTACTGTGTGGGGAGCCTTCCATGGAAATTTCTCATTTGGTCTTCACAGCAATTTAATGTCATAAGCATTATTATGGTCCCAATTTTAGGAATGAGGAAACTAAGGCTTAGACCCAATGTTATATAATTCATAAAAGCCAAAACCCAAAGCAGGTCTGTCTGATGCAATTTTTTCCTTTCAACCATTATTTATTGATTTCCTATTCTGTGCCAAGTACAAGGAGTACGGAGATAAATCACACAGGCACAGTGCCTCTCTCCATGGAGCAAAAGAGTCACAGCTAAAGCCCTTCCTTTTAACCTCCATATTTTGCAGCATCTCTAGTTAGCCAGTGTGAGTCATTTCCATTCCTTCTGCATTTACATCAATTATTTACCATTACATCATTTAATAAGTTTAATTAGTTTTAAGTCAAATTTTTCTATAACTTTACCTGGCTATACATAGCTTGATTCTGCTTGGCTTGTAAAATATCTGGTGTGTCTGGCATCACATGAATCTTGGTTTTATCTTTGTTCCAGTCAATGGTATATAAGTGCTAGGAAGTTAGGGGGAAAAAAGACATTTGAAATTTGAATAGCTTTTTAGGACCCACAGGAAAGAAAAAAACTTAACAGACCATTTGAATGCACTCAATTTGAATTAGATTAATTTTAGTAACTAAAGTCGCTTATGATTCAGAAAAGACACTAAAAACAAACTCAGATTTTTTAAAAATAATATTGTAGGTCTATCTTCTAGAATGGATTAAAAATACTTAACATATAATAATTTTAAAAAACAAATGATTTGTAACTCAATGATAAGATTCAGGGGAAATGGGGCACCTGAGTGGTTCAGTCAGTTAAGTGTCCACCTCTTGATTTCAGCTCAGGTCCTGATCTCACAGTTGTGAGATTGAGCCCCACATCAGGCTCTGTACTGGATGTGGAGCCTACTTAAGACTGACTCTCTCTCTCTCTTTCCCTCTGCCCTCTGCACTTGCGCTCATGCACTCGCTCTCTCTCTCTCTCTCTCTCTCTCTCTCTCTCTCTCTCATAAAAACCCAAAACCAAACAGGGGAAATAAGAAGTCGGCAGAAGAAAATGATATAGGGACATGCTCTGGAACTGTTTGTCACTGCCCAGAAGTGGTGGACTCCAACCAAATTCCCCAAACAAGAACCAGAGGCTGTTAGCCCTGCCTTCCTGGGAGCTGTATGGAAGGACCTGAATAGAAGGATGGCTGCCTACCTTGTTCATGGTATGTGCATTCTGCTTGGCAAGAACCATGTCCATAGAGTCAGTCAGTTTCTTAAACTGGAAGTTGCTGGGATGCTGGCGGTATTTCTGATCACTGGCATATTCAGTTGCTTTCTTGGCCTTCTCCACTTCTAGGGAACCAGCTGGACTCCAGCCAAGCCCTTTGTACCACTCATTGTAATCCTGCTTGTATTCATTCTATAAAGAGAAGAGACAAATTCTCCTTCACCTTATCAATTACTTTACCTTTGTCAGTTTAGACACAAAAGTATAGAAGACTGTGATCTCCATTCCTGGGCTAGGAATCCAACCATCACCCAGAAAAAAGAGAGACTTACATCACTCTGTATGCGATTCATATTCCTGGTCAGCTCGATGCTCATGGCATCTGGAAGGAGGACATACTTGTGAATCAAGTGCTTGTAGTTGGTGTTGGTGATGTTGGCTTGAGCATCCTTGGCAGCTGTGACACTGAGCATGTCAGCAGGAGTGTGATAGCTGGTCTTTGTCTTCTCATAGTTTTTCTTGTACTCTCGATCAGACTGCATCTTAGCCACTTGCATGGAATGGACCAACTTGGGATCATCCTCAAGACTACGGAAACCAAACATTTTCCCCCTTTCCTTTTCATAATTGTATTTGTATTTATACTGTGAAAAAATTAGAATATTTGTTACAGCAGTTCTTTTGACTAGAAGAATTCTAGTGTCAATATTCTGTATTTATAAAAAGTGATACTTGTGTAGAGTTCTACAGTTTATAAAACACATTTTTCACATTTATTTGTGTAACTTGCTGCTCACAACTATATGTTGTGAGGTAGATTACAAAGTTATTATTACTGCCCCAATGTTACAGGTGAGTAAGCTGAGACCCAGGGAGGTGAGTGGCTTGCTAAGGTCACTAAGTATTAGAACCCAGAGTCTGTGATGATATACCACACTGCCTTCCACACATACTCTGTTGTTAGTGTCAAAGAGAACTTCAGTAGGGCAAATGAGTGAAAAGAGCAGAATGTTCTAAGCAGTTTAATGCTGCCCTAAGAAATCATCAGCCAGCCTTTTACAGTTGAGAATAGGCTTAGTTATGGGATATCGTTTTAGAGTAGCTTTGTATTTGTAGAACTCCTTTCCCCTTAAGACTGGCATAATGGGGAAGAAGTTTTATTTATCACTCAACTTCTTTCTACAGAGAGAGGATCCTGATACATGGAAAGTTTTTATTCTGCCTGTCTCTTGTGAGTTTGAGTGTGTGAGTTAGGGGGCAGGAGCTCGGGGAGCCAAATTACTCCAGCATAATAGAGGGAAAAGAATTTGGAGATTTCAGGACAATGTAGTAGTGGCATCAGGATGGACAGGTAGGAAAGATGAAGAGCAAGTATGTAAAATGAGAGAGAAAGTGTCATTGCAGGAGTGGCTAAGGAAAGAGTGCTCTGAAATGTGCTCTTCCCATTACCCCCAAATAACTCAGTGCTCACTGTGAGCAGATTTCTTGTGGAAACAACCAAATGAAAGAACTGAATTTCCCACAGGTGATGTGTTATGGCAATGGTGTGTTGGCACACCAGCGATTGGAGGGATAAAAGCCCTCATCTGCAGTGTTTGTCAATTTCTGTGGTGTAAATACTCCCACCATGGCTGATGTCAAGCTACCAAGAATTTAACAACTGGCTTGCAAAATTTCTGATTATTTAATAATCAGTTGTCATGAGTCCAAAATATCAGCACCCCTAGTACACCACACAATGAGACATCCTGTTAGGAGGACAGTTCCTAACAGGCAGGAAGCAAGAACAATCCAAGTCTTTCTGCAGGAAAGCTTGGTGAAGGGCTTTGGATTTCTACAGGCCATAGCCTTGGGGATGGAGTTCAAAGCAAATTCACCTAGATCTCATAAGCTGGGGAGCACAAAGATATGTGGTCATAATGTGGTTAGCATTCTGTTTTTTTTCAGAAATACCAGAGACAACAAAAGAGCAAACCTAAGAGGTACTCATTGAGTAGGAGGCCATTGTTAGTAGGCATGCTTTGTTCCCCCCCATATTTTATCCATTGAGAGTTTCCAAAACTCAGCCCTTATTATTTTGGTAAATTAGAAAACAAAACAAAAAAACCAAACAAAGGTGAGTGTTTTCCTGCAGACTTACATCACTTGCAATATCTCTTGAGGCTTTGGCAGCTTTGATAGGAATTGCATCAGTTCTGAGATCATAGCCTTTCTTTTTAGATTCTTCCAAAGAAAGTTTGTAGAGTTTCTGTAAAGAGAGGCAAGGGAATAATTTTCTTCTAAATAGAAAAGCCCGGGCTTATTTTAAAAGAGTAAACACTAGTGCTGTGGCATCATTTTTATTTTTAAGCAGAATGTTTCCTTGGTGGTTCAATGGCTAAATGTTCTTACAAATAACAAAATTGTGTTTGGAAAAAGTCTATTACAAACCCAAACTTATCTTCAAGAAACCATCAGAAAAACAGCTAATGATCTCTTAGGTTGTAAATATGCTTTTTAAAACCGCTAAAGCCCAGCAGATTCTAATTGATAACGTTTTTATCAATTAAGAGTCAAGGAAAGACTACGAAACAACCATTCTCTTAGAACAAAAGAAAACTTCACTGTTTTGCAAGTGACACTTTTATTCACGTAATTGTGTGGATTTTACGATCCAAAAAGGAGTCATCAATCCTAAATCCTTATGGAATTCAAAGAGAAGAAAAAACACTGGTAGGATTGGAGATTTTCTAGCAACTATGGTTAGGTTGAGAAAGGAAGTGAAATGAAACACCTACGCATTTTCTAACACTAAGTGTGGAACATTCCTTGTTATGGAGCTTGCTCCAAATTCTTCAAAATGTTCATCTTCCCTTTCCATTTAACTTTCCCTGAGACCCCCCTCTTTAGGACCATCTCAAAGGCTTGGTAAAGAGACCACAGGAACCGAGCCCTAGGATTTTCACTTCCTTTTTCTCTTCTGGGAGAGGGAGGGGGCAAGCCCTTCTCTTCCTGCCAGGTCTCTTAGTTTGAGGAGGCATACCCGCCCCCCAAACAAAACCCAAGTGCCCTTCAGATTGCTAACTGCTGGGCCCAAGTCTCATTGACAGGCCTGCTCCAACTCTTAGCAAATCAAGGTTAGAAAGAGAAAGATTGTCATTTGTGGATTCCTCTTATTTTCAAAACATTCATTCTTCATAGTTGAGACATTACTTTATTTGTTTATACTGGTTCAAATAAACCGGGGGGATTACACTTACATCACTCATATTAATTGCATTTGCCTTTGCCAAAATAATCTGGGGGATATCAGGCATAATATGGACTTTGGTCTTATCAGCCTCCCATGCTTGTTTGTAGAGATGCTGGAAAATTTAAAAAAGAAAAAAAAAGGAAAAAAGGAAAGTTAGTATTTACAAATCTTAAAATGTGCTCATTTTATATATATATATATATATATATATACACACACACACACACATATGTATATATGTATATACACACATCAATATTTTAAGTATTTTTATTAACTCGATTTTATTTTTTTTATGGAAAAGATACTCATTCAAACAAGACAGTAGAGATTATGTAAGATGGAAAGTAAAATGATACCAAGATGAGAATCATAGAAATAGCAAATGCTACACTGAGAGGTATCTTGGCGGTCATCAGTTGAATCCTTTTGTTGCAGATTTGAGGAAATTATGGCCCAGAGAAGCAATGTACCTTGCCTAAAGACACACAGCAGGTCTGGGCTATAATTTCCACAACTTTGCAATAAGAGGATGAAGATTCTTACTTTAGCATCATTATTCTGAAATGGTTAATAAATCATTAATGCTGAAAAAGAAATGAAAGGTTTATGTGAGCTTGTCAGAGTTTAAATACTAAATCTTAAAAGAGGCACTGAGATTTGTGCCTTGTCTTTTAGGCAAGTCCCTATCAAAGGCAACGGTCATCTTGACCAATCAGTTTTCTTTCTCAGAAGACTCCAAGGGATTTACTCAGAGACTTAGTATAATACAGCTCTCTCTAGTACAAGTAGAACCATAATTTTATGTGACTGTTTAATGTTAAAGTCCAAATAGTTTTTTTTTCTCTTTTGCTAATCAATGGCATTTCAAATCGTGATCCACAACAATGCTGTTGCAATTATTTTATTATTTGTAACTTAGAGAAGTACCAGGTTGATGTGTTTGTTGGTCCTGATATTTATTATGGCTAACAAATTTTTAAAAATACAGTAAGCCTTTTCTAAAGGGTGGAATAATTAATGATCCAAGGGACTACTGATGGGAGAACAATTGCTCTCATGATTTGTCCACAGAAGGTCCCGGCTCCAAATGCTACCATAGCCACATAATCTAAGAGTCTTCTTCAATTCCACTGACGCAGCTAGGAAACAGGGTGGGCTGCAATACCCAGTTGTTATCAGGCAAACAATGTGCTGATTCAGCATCATGAACTTCTACTCAACTTCATCTTAGACAAACAAGATTTTGTTACAAAATGTGCATGAAAAGAAACAATTCATATTTATTTTGTTATGTCTGTTGGGAAAAATGGTTCACTAAACATTTGGGAGGCCACGAATTAGGACTGACTTCTATCATTTTTTTTAACCACAAGTCCCCCCTTTTAAAAAATTTTTTATGTTTATTTATTTTTGAGAGAGACAGAGCATGAGCAGGGAAGGAGCAGAGAGAGAGGGAGACACAGAATCTGAAACAGTCTCCAGGCTCTGTCTGAGCTGTCAGCACAGACCCCAACTCGGGGCTCAAACTCATGAACCTCAGATCATGACCTGAGCTGAAGTTGAATGTTTAGCCAAATGAGCCTCCCAGGCGCCCCAACCACAAGTTCCTTTTGCAAAGTTGAATAAACATTCATTGTGATGCCCTAAAACTATTAGCAAAACCCATAGGTCAAATGTAAGAATGCCTGGCTTTTTCCCGGTGCTTAGGAACTATCACATTACGAATGACTTACTTCATTCATAATTTTTGCATTATTCTGGGCCAGAACCATGTTCATTGAGTCCATCAAAGTGGAATACTTCAAAGTGTCTGGGTGCTGGCGGTACTTCTTTTCACTGATAATCTCCATGGCTTTCTTGTTTTTCTCAGCTTCTAGGGAGCCCAGAGGGAGCCATCCAATGCCCTTCATGAAGTCAACATAGTCAGCTTTGTACTGATTCTGCAAAAGAGGAAAGGTTCATGGATGAGGAGAAACCCAAACTTCCAAGGACTATGAGTGGGTGTTTAATATTCCCTAAGTGTTCAACCAACAGCATAACAAACTTCAACTCTTTTTGTCCCCAAACAGTATCTTTTCACATTTTCTTGCACGAACAATTAAAAACAAGCAGTAATATCTTTGTGATTTATTTTCCGCAATGCCTTCATTAAAGAAAAAATGCTAAGAAATACCAACTAAACTACTACATGACTATTCTCTCAAGAAAAGGAATGATGCTGGCCTTTCTTACAAAAATTCCCAAGTTCCCTTGGTTGACCGAGGACTCACTGGGACCCCGGTTCTCTCTTTCATTGTAAGTTTTGCTCACCCACCACTGTTACAACTCTCTCAGGTATGCCAGAAACCTCACTGGTACTCTATGCAAATTTTATGGTCCACCCCCCCCCCAATTCTGATATTGCCCTCTACAACTCTGCCATGGTTGGTTTTATATGAGCACTTAATTGCCAGGGGTGGGGTACATAATAGCTCAGCTCAAATATTCCCAAAGAGAAACACATGTTTGGTGTGGCCTGCCTTTGGTTTGTAATTTAAATTCCCTTCTCACAGCCACCAAATAAATGGTCTCTCTAGCTGAATTCTGTTCCTTCCTCACATTCATTCCAGTAGCTGCCTCAGCCCTCACCTCCTCAATGTTTCATCAGCAAGTTGCAAAGTTGGAAGGAGTGGAATGAAAGCTGGTTAGGAGTGAGGGGCAGGAGCTACCAAGTTATCTGACTTTCTGCCTTTCCCCTTACTTCTGTATCAGAAGCCATATGCTTCTGACTCTCTTTGCTAGACAGGTTTCCTTCAGCATGCTCTCTGCAACAAAATTTCATTTGCGATTGCTGGATCCAGCATTCAACAATCCTCACAGCAAGAATGGTGGAAAATAAGACTTTAGTTTCTAGAATTTATCCCCTTTTGTTAAAATAAATAAATTCAATCTAAGTTAAAAAATATATATATAAACAATTTGGTGGGAAACTACACATGAATTTCTTTCAGGATTTTCATAATGATTTAGGGTCATTAATGATCCACTTATTATCCAGAGTAAATGTTCTACAAATGATATGGCTGTCACATACATCACTTTGAATCTGCATCATATTTTTGGCCAGTTCAAAGCCCATGGCATCGGGAAGCATGTTGTAGGTATGGATCACATTTCTGTAGTTGGTGTTGGTGGCTGCTTCCTGAGACTTCTTGGCTGCCACCACACTGAACATGTCCACCGGGGTGTGGAAAGAGGTCTTGGATTGCTCATACGCCTTCTTATATTCCCGATCTGACTGCATCTTGGCCACCTGCATGAAGTGCACCAACTTGGGGTCGTCCTCTAGGCTCCGGAAGCCAATGTGTTTCCCTTTGGCTTGTTCATAGGCTTGCTTGTATTTGTACTGCGGATGGGAAAGAAAGCATGGTGATGAAGTTAGTGAAGGAACGAGAACAAAATGTAATTCATTAGACGCCATGAGATTTGTCATAGGTGTACAGTTTTAGAGCTACTGTACAATTAGAGAGAAGCTCATGGGGACTGTGAACAAAATCTTTTTACTTCCAATTTCTTGCCAGACTTGACTCCATTGAAAGAAAATGATCTCAGAATTAATCAAAGAGATGCATAAATGAGTTGTTTTAGGGTGCTTTAGAAAGCAGCTTTCCTCACTCAGGTGTCTAATCAGAAAAGGCTACAGGCACAATTTCTCCTGGTGCATCTTTAATTCAGGAAAGAGCCAGATCATGGGTCTCTTGGGTAAAACGTGTAGATTGCATCCCTACATTCACCCAGGATTGCCTATAAATGATCTGAATACTCTAAAAGCAACTTGTCTTAACATGACCCAGTTACTTTTTACATCAAATAATGAACAAATGATTAGAGGGTCCTTGGACTGGGTGAAGGAAAGTGTCTTGTGTGTTCCATGGATGATAATCCCACCAACACTAGGTAGAGTTGACTGCAGCTCCTGAATATGCACAGGAACTTGGCTCATTTGTGTCTCATTTGCTGAGCCTAAAGAAAGCCCAGTGGAAGTACTTACATCACTGGCAATGTCTCTACAGGCTTTTGCAGCCCTTATTGGAATGGCATCAGGCCTCAGGTCATATCCTTTCTTCTTCTCCTCTTCCCAGCCAGCTTTGTACAGTTTCTAAATGACAAAATAGAATAACACCTGCAGCTTGTTATTTGGGTTCGAATGGGAATCCTGAGTTTGAAGCAGTTGGTATGTAAAAGAGAGGCATCCCATAAATATTAGTTCCCTCCAACCTTCTCTCCCACTTTGTTGCTGTCAATCTACTTACATCACTCATGGTGATTTGGTTTATTCTGGAAAGCAAAATGTCAGGAGTGTCTGGCATGACGTGAATGGTGGTCTTGTCTTTGTTCCACTTTTCAGTGTAGAGCCTCTGCAACAAGAAGGACAGGCACATGACTGTAAGGCAGGACAAGTTTGTGAAAGTGGTATCAGGAGAAACAGACTCACATCTCCATGATAGAAGAAATTAAATCTGATATTGGGAAATGGGTAAAATGGCAAGAAGATGGGGTGATGAGACTGAACACACGAGGGAAAAACCTATCAAAGAAGGGAGTCTCCTTCCACTGAAACAGCACATGCCATGTTGCCCCAACCTCACACCACATGGAGTTTTGCAGTTCTGTCACACCCTCTGAGTAGTGCACACAGATGGTCTGAGGATCAGTGTATGTGAGAGCTCTCTAGACATGATGAAAGTTACAGAATTCCCCCTCCCACCACCACCAAGACCATCACAAAGATTAAAAATGCTGATGAAGATTATAGTGGCACTGCCAGGCTCATGACTTGAGTTCTATGAGGGTTCTTGGAATGAGGCCAGCAGTTGGGTTCTTACCTTATCCATATTCAGTTTGTTGCTTTTGTTAAGTGCTTGTTCCATTGTGTCCATGGCATAGGTGAACTTCAGCTTCTCAGGATGCTGGCGATACTTCTTCTCACTAAGAATCTCTCCTGCTTTCTTCGCCTTCTCCACCTCCAGTGACTCTATTGGGACCCAGCCGATCCCTTTCATCCAGTTGGTGAAGTCGGATTTATATAGATTCTTTACAATGAAAAAGGACATTTTCATTTCAGAAACAGAGCGTGAGTTTCTTTGGCTAGATAATTTACTCATTATCAAAAAGGAAAAAAAAAGAGGGAAAAGAGAGTAACCTGTTTTTTATTCCCTGCCATCTTTTGGAAAAGAAACCAAATTACAAAGTGATTGAATTCTTGGTGATTTTGAACAGGAAAACCTGACCCAATAATTCCTTTTTAAATTTAACTTTCTTGGAGGAAAAGGTAGAAGAATTTTACACTGGAAAGACAGTATATTGCACTCATTTGAACCTCTTAGCTTTTCACAGAATATATCATATACTGTGTCTAACACACACACACACACACACACACACACACACACACACACACACACACACTAACTAAAACAAAAATGTTAAAGCTATATATAATTCACATGAGTGAAATTCTAAAACTCCAAATTCTGGAGAGGATCCCTAATTATAGTGAGTCCGGCCAGGTTTAAGATGAAGTAAATGGAATTGCCAATTTCTTGTTTGTCCCTCCCACCGGCTATAAACGGATAACTAATTCTATGCCCACAATGTATTGACTGTTACGTACATCGCTTTGGATCTGCATTGCATTCCTGGAATGCTCCACATTCAAGGCATCAGGCAGCAGAGTGTAGCTGTGGAAGGGTTGTCTGTAGTTGGTGTTGGTAACAGCCTCCTGAGATTTCTTGGCTGCTGTCACGCTGAACATGTCCAAGGGTGTGTGATACCTGGTCTTGCTGGCTTCGTAGCCCTTTTTGTACTCACGATCTGACTGGATTTTGGCTACATTCATGTAATGAACCAGTTTAGGATCATCCTGAAGACTGAGAAATCCAATTTGCCTGCCTTTGGCTTTCTCATAAGCCTCTTTATACTTGAACTATATTAAACAGAAAGACAAACAGACAGAAGGTTGATAGGGTCAATTACAGGAAATACTAAAGTGTTACACTGAATTTACGTAACAAATTAAGCAATAGCCAAATTTGGTCTGAATGCAGGTAACATCTAAGTTTTTTAGTATTTTTAAATAAATAACTAGGAAAGTATTTCTAATGGAGGGTCTTGAGATTTGCTCTGGGGATAATTAAGAATGGGGTAATTTGTGGTTTACATCTAGATTATTTATAAGTAGATTCTTTGAGTATTCTCAAAGGTTCCTGAAAAGTCTAGTAAGGATTTGGTGTATATATATTTTTTAATAATCAATTCCAAAAAGAACTGCATTATTTTATAAAGTACTTGTGTAATCCTGAGTAAATTTCAGCAGAGCTCTTATACAAATTAGTGTATTCAACTCCAAATGAATTTTTACTCTACCAAGTTATTATATCAACTCATAGAAAATATAACTTAACTTATAAAAAGTAAATAAGTAGGTAAGTAACTAAAATCCTCTCATTTAAATCTATAATTCTTCCTGGTTTTCCATATTTTATCAGTTTTAAAATTTTTTTTAATGTTTATTTTTTGAGAGAGAGAGAGAGACAGAGACAGAGAGAGTGTGAGCAGGGGAGGGCAGAGAGGGAGGGAGACACAGAATCCGAAACAAGCTCCAGGCTCTGACCTGTTAGCACAGAGCCTGATGCAGGTCTCGAACCCACGGACCATGAGATTATGACCTGAGCCAAAGTTGGATGCTTAACCAACTAAGCCACCCAGGTGCCCCTATATTTTATCATATTTTTTCTTTGTGAAAATTATGTTAAAAAATTTTATTCTTTTAAAATACTTGGAGACTTTTTTTGACTTAGTGACATTTTAGTATGCCAAAGTTTTTTTCTTGAAAAAAAAATTCAAATAAAAAGCAGTTTCCAACTTCAATGAGAGTACCAAACTTTTTTCACAGTTTAAAAAATTTTCTTTTTGTATTGAATTTCTAAAGATTTTAGGGACGCCTGGGTGGCTCAGTCGGTTAAGCGTCCGACTTCGGCTCAGGTCATGATCTCGCGGTCCGTGAGTTCAAGCCCCGCGTCAGGCTCTGTGCTGACAGCTCAGAGCCTGGAGCCTGTTTCAGATTCTGTGTCTCCCTCTCTCTCTGACCCTCCCCCGTTCATGCTCTGTCTCTCTCTGTCTCAAAAATAAATAAACATTTAAAAAAAATTAAAAAAAAATAAAGATTTTAAAGCAAAGTAATATAATTCATTGGCACTTAGGATGTTAGGAAATATTTTAATACTATAATATTTTATTTCCTAATTTACCTCATATATCCTCGTATACCATGTAAAGGTTTTAAAAATAGAAGAAGAGTTTTCTACTTTCAGATTAGACTTACATCACTAGCAATATTTCTTGAACTTTTTGCAGCAACAATTGGAATGGCATCTGGTCTCAAATCATAGCCCTTAGCAAGAGTTTTCTTCCAGTCTGCTTTATAATGAGCCTTGAAAAAAGGAAAGAGTATTTTATTATTTTATTATTCTACTTGAATATATTTCTACATTTTCAAACTTTTCTATAATAAGCATGTAATACTTTAATTTTCTTGTATTTTTTATAATGAAGCAATTTAATCTTATAGAAAGGTATGAAAACTAAAATAAAACATTCAGATGTAGTACCACCCAGATTTAATTAATGCTTAAATATTACTTACAAAAGCAGAAAAAAATTTAAATAAACCAAAAGTATAGAAATGAGTACCAAAAAATTTTATTTGGAGACAAAAGAGCCTAGAATGTTAGGAAGAATGACTAAGACATCTTTTAAGAAATGAACAATTTTATCCAGGTTTGATTACATTTTTAAGTTAGAATTTACCAACTTTTTTTAAAGCAAAAGGAAACAACTCATAATAGTAAATTTAAACATCACCACCAATTATGTATCTAGACTACCCAAGAGGCTATTTATATGCCAAAAAAGAGTTTCTAAAGAAAATTAATAATAAACTTTTATACAAGTTTTAATGACTGAAACAAAAATTAGACAAAGCAATACTTGTGCTTATTACAGACTATTCATTACTGTTGACTGATTTAAAAATTGGCCCCCATACATGGAGGGCAAGGTGAGACCGAACAAAGAGGGAGACCACTGCAGATTGGCAGGTGACAGGTTTAATAAACAAGGGAACTTACACACAAGGCTTGTCGTGGGCGGCCATGAGACAAGTAGATCTCCTCACCTGCCCACCACAATCTTCAAAGTTTATACAGAGGCCTTAACTGGGTTCAGTCACGTATGCCAGTCAGATGGTCCCAACAACATACTGCTCTATCAAGGCTGCATCCTTGAAAATGTCTCCTACTGTGGGAATGGTGGGCAGAATGGACATTCCAAGGACAGGGGAGGGGGTGAGGAGCCTCAGGTTTAACCAGCAGTCATGTTTTCACAATGACTTTCCAACAGAGACTCAAAAGGTCCATACTCCTTAAAATTCTCACTGCTAGAATTATACAGAACTGAAAAGAGGAGGCCCATGTTAGCAATATTAGACTGGCACCAGGCCAAATACTCACATCACTCATGTTCAAGGCGTTGACCCTGGCCTGAATAAACTGAGGCAATTCAGGGTCCATAGTGTACTTATGCTTCCGTTTCTCTCCCTCTATTTTGTAGTTCAACTACAAACAAAGGAGGCAGCATGCAAATGTCATTAGTTAACATAATGTAAGTTTCATCAAGCACACACTCCTTTAAAAAGGAAGGTTATAATTCATGTTTTGCCATATGCAAGTCAAATACCTGTACTATCAAATGGCAGGATGTTAGCAGACCTATCCATTTGCTTATTCCACCAATATTTACTGGGCAGCACTATGGGCTAGGTAGGGGGATAGGTTTCTGCGTGTAAATTGTTGAAAAAGGCAGACATGTCTTCTTGAAGGTTATAGTGCAGTAGAGGAGACAGAGAATAAAAATGTAAACTGGAAGAGCTAGAGTGTATGATGTGTTGCAAATAGAATAACTTTAGGAAAGAAACAAGGATGGTCAGCAAAGGCTCTCTAAGCAGGTGACATTTATGCCCAGACGAAGAAAGGGGAGGAGTCCAGGCCAAAGCAGAGCTCTCGAGTCTGGAAAGGGCACGGCCAGAGTGAGGGACTGAAGGCAGCCTGTGTCACAGGGCTAGAGTGTGCTGAGGGAGTCTGGCAGACTTCAACAGGATGGGGAACATGGCCACAGAACTGAGGGCCTTTTCAGCCAAGGTAACAAGTTTAGATGTTCAAGGAGCAGTTACTAAAAAGTTTAAAGTGTAAGAGGGATGTGATTTATATTTTAAGATAGCTCTTCTGGTGGTCATGGGTGACCCCAGACAGGGAGTCCAGATACCATGCAAGTGTCCATGAGAGATATGGAAGCCCAAACTAGGACTGTGGGCAGCTGGAAGACAGAAAAGTGCTCCATAGGGTGCTGGGAGAGATTTAGGAGGCTAGCTCAGCAGATGGATTGATGGAGGGATCACACAGGGAGACATCAGTAATAACATCCAGGTTTCTGGCTTGAGTAACTGGGTAGATGTTGATGGCATTTATTGGGATGGGGAAGACAATTAGTGAGTGTGCAGTTCTCCTAGCTCACTGGAAAAACACAGTGAGTCTCTCACTCGGTACAAAAGAAATCAAAAGAATTTACATATTTATTGCCACTAAAAAAGAATTAATCTCAAAATATCCATGGTAATGTGAAAGCAGAGACTGGCCTGAGAAAATCCACAGATAATCCTCAGATCTGAGCCAAGCAAAGCATTCCCCACCTTCTAATATCTGGGGCTAAGAATACACATCTTTGCTTTTTACTTACTCTTCTCTTTCTGGTGGAGGTATTTTAACAGAATTTGAAATTATCAAATGAGATGAAGCACCAAATATTGTGATTAGGCTCTACCAAGGGTAGAGATAGCAAGGGTCCAGATAGACCTGGGCTCAGAAATGAGACTCAGCTGACTCTGAAAGTAAACTGCTTACCTCCTCCCCAGAGGCCACTCTCGGGATTGCTTTTCAGAACACAGAGCTCTTATGCAAGAGGATTAGGACATTGTTCCTTCTCCGCGTGTAACCAGGTAGAACGGTTGTAACTCAGAGCAATAAATAGCTTGGTTTACCATTCAAATGGAATTACAGATGATAAGAGTAATCATTTTATTTCATTTCATGTGTATAATGATAGGGGTCTGCTTATAAATAGTACATATTCTCTATATTTGGAAAATAAAGCAACTTTGGAAAATCCTCCTTCTCCCTTCCCTGTTCTCTTTATGTTCAAGTTCCAAGTTGCTTCAAAAGTGAAACCTTCCTATTCTACCCTGAAAGCAGTTGATATGCTAACACAGATGCACCTTCAAGTGTTGGATTAAAGAAGGATGGTGGAGTGGGTGTTATTCATGGACAAACCCTTTTGAAGGGAAACTACTTACATCACTTAGCTGCTTTGTGTTCTTCTGAGCCAAAACCATGCCCATGGAATCAGGCACACTTGTGAACTTGATGGTATCTGGGTGCTGTCGATACTTCCTCTCATTTAAAGCATCACCTGCTTTCCTGACCTTCTCAACCTCTAGAGAACCAATAGGGATCCATCCAATGCCTTTGAAGAAGTTGTTATACTCGTCTTTATATACATTCTGTAAAAGAGTAATCTCATATGAGGAGATATCCAACAGAATACTCAAAAGATGTCTCTGAAACCTTCAATTCTATCCAAAGGAAATGAATAGCAACACTTTCAGCATGCTCATGTCTGTAAAGAAGCTTTTCACTATGTCTGCCACTGAGCTTCTTACCCAGAATTTGGTAATAAGAAAAAGCAGTCTGTTGTTAGAGTGCATTATACAGTGCAGAGAGAATCTAGGCCACATATTTCCATGGGTAATACTAAAAAAAAAAAAGATTTCTCTTTCAACAATAAATTGGGCTTTCTTTTTGATTTCACTGAAAACCCCACCACTTTGAATTTCACCCATACTGCCCACCTAGGCTATTCCTGGTCTCAGCTGGGGAGAGACACCTTTATTAAGCAACTATAAATGAATACCATATCTTCCCTTACAGAGGATGATTCTTACAGAAATCTGGTTCCTGCAGAAGGAAATGCCCTGAATATTAAACACCCTCCCCATGCAGCTCTCCATGAATCATGCTGCAATCACAAAGCCTTCCTGGTTCATTTTAGATGACTCATTACATAGATTAACATGCATGAGAGTGTGATTTTTGGTTAAAAAAAGAAAAAAAAAACTTTTCTGGGTTCAGAAGAATAAAGAATATCAGCACTTAAGCAGCAACCATTTCCTCTTGTTGAGAATCAAGGTGGTTTATATACTTAGTGGAATAAGTTTTACCTTTGATCCATAATAAAGACAATGTCAATGACTTCAATAGGAACACAGAAAGCCAGGAAAAACATAGCTTGTCTACCATGCATTTGTTAGTCTTTCAATAATGATTGTTTATTATATATATATTTTTTCTTTTGAGACAGACAGAGAGAGAGAGAGAGAGAGAGAGAGAGAGAGAGAGAGAGAGAGAGAGAGAATCCCAAGCAGGCACCATGCCAAACTGGACCTGGGGCTCAATTTCATGACTATGGATCATGACCTGAGCCAAAATCAAGAGTTGGACACTTAGCTGACTGAGCCATCCAGGTGCCCTGAAAAATGCACTTTTCAAATATCACTGTATTGTGAAGTCAACTAAAATGGGAGGAAATGATTGTCCCTCAAGCACCAACATTTCTGGGTCTGTTATGTTATACATACTTACATCACTCTGAATTTGATTCACATTCCTGGTATGCTCAAGACTCATGGCATCGGGTAGGTATGTGTAATGATGTATCGGCTGTTTGTAGTTGACGTTGGTGACAACATCCTGGGCCATCTTTGCAGCAGTAATGCTAACCATGTCCCCAGGGGTATGGTAGCTGGTTTTGGTGTTCTCATAGTTCTTCTTGTATTCACGATCTGACTGCAACTTTGCCACGTTCATATAATGGACCAGCTTGGGATCATCCTGGAGGCTTCTAAAACCCACATGCTTCCCCTTTGCCTTCTCATAAGCTTCCTTGTATTTATACTGCAAAGGAAAATTTGGTTAGCAAAGTCCTAGGCATTGATAGGTATAGCAAGTATATTCATACACAAAGGCACTTAGAACATTGTGACTTCCTGGGAGATTATACAAGAAGTGCAAAACATACCCACCCACCCCCATTTGCCTCCAGAAAGTTCAGACTGAAAACATTTATATCCAATACTGCTGGGTTACAAGTGGGTAGCATGATAAATTCAAGCCCCGTTTCTTTCTTTGCTATAAATCCTACAAATGCATTTGCACGTAGAACTTTACGTAAAGCCGGTTGAATTTTCATGCTTGGTATAAACAAGACACATTCAAAATATAAGGCCAATACCTCTTGGTTTCCTAGGGATGTGAATTTTCCCAAGCCAATATATTATCACCATCATAGAATGTTATCATACATCACAGAATATTAGAAATTAAGAAAATCTTCCATTTGCTGTTCCCATTGGCCAAGTGATATGTATGTAACAGATGCAGAAGAAACTCTAAAGGATTCCATGTGCAAGTTCACACTCAGTTTTTCTTGGGGTGGGGGTAGAAAACATTATTTTGTTGTCTCAGGCTGACCAAATAAAATAAAAACCCTCTTCTTTCTAGGTGGCATCAATTTAGATGCTTGGGCAGGGAGCTGGGCCTTCCCCACCAATTTCTCAGCAGGTACTTTCCAAGCTCACTGCTGAAGCAGCTGCAGAGGAATTAAAGAGCTGCAGTAAGGGCAGGAATGGCTGTGAGCTTTCCCCATCAGTAAAGACCTAACTACAAAAGCTCTGCAGCCCATGGTATCTCACTGTTGGAACTGGCAATGGGATGTAGATTGAGTCGTACTGTATATAACAGGTCAAAACCTCAATTTTTAGGTAAGCGAATGCAAATCCACCTAAACTCTGCAGATACCCTGCTCTTGTCACATATGCACTGATTTATAAATAAGAGTTTAGCAGGCAATCGGATTATCAAGACATTTCATTTCTAGGCATGTTAGACAAACCTCTGTGCAAGCTCTAAAAAAAAATAAAAATAAAAAATAAAAAAGATAATGTCGTACTTTAGACTTTCACTTTGTCCTTAAACTAGAAATTTATTTCATAACAGTGTACAAATCTTTGAAGAACACATTTTCAGTGGCATCCCTACAAGGAAAGTTGTAGAATTCTTACACCGCTAGCTCCCAAGTGGTCTGTACACATGGGTGGTTTCTTTCTCCTCTTTTCCTAAACCGCGATTGTAAGCCTCCAAAATAGTATGTGACAGTGAAGTCTACAGGGCATGCTTGCTTGTTGAAATTTTTGAGTTTCAATGACGGGAAGAAATGTAAGTGTATGCTTTTCCTATTACAGACGAAATGGGCATCAATTTACATAAGCCAAAATTATATTCTAGAAAAATGGGCCTTTTAACCATTTGGTTTATAAGATCTTTACATTTTATATAACATCTTTGCAATCTTCTTAATACAATTATAATGCAGGCAGTCATCTGAATTTAATGTGTTAGTGCCAGTTAGGGTGTTCACACTGAAAATAAATGTGGGCTGTCAGGGTAATGTGTCAGTAAAGGTAATTTGGGCTATGAATCGGGGAGAAAGTGGCTTTCAGATTTATGACAGCTCTACCAAGTGGGGTCAACTGAAAAGAATCACAGAATGTTGAAAAAGTGACAGGTTTTCAAAACAATATTTTGTGGAGAATTTGAATGTCATTAATTCAACATACTGTTTTATCATTTAGACAAGCACACATTTAATTACCGTTTAAAAAGGCAATCACCCACATTTCACCTAAAATTTTTACTTACATCGCTGGCAATGTTTCTGGATGCTTTGGCTGCAGTGATGGGAATAGCGTCACCCAGCACATTGTTGCCCTTGGCTATTAAATCATGCCAGTCCCGTTTATAACAGACCTGGGATATAAAAGGAAAAAGGATGTCAGCATGCTGTGTATTAATCAGCCAAAGTGATTCCTCAGTTGCTGGGATTGTTTTATTCTTTTCCAGCTATACAGTAAAGGAATCTCCTAACGCATGTTCTGTTTTAGGAAGTCACGTTAGCAAAATATCACACTTTGTGTAGCATGAAATTATAGGACTCTGTACCAATTACTCACCCAAACCTGGTTTGGCTACATACTGAAGCAGAATACTGAGAAACTGGAGTGGATCTAGAATAAAGATTCTGGAAACCCTGGTATGTGAGGACCAACTGCAGAAAATGAAGTTGTCTAGTCTTATGAAAGGAAGGTCAAGGGAAGACCAAGTGGTTAGCTTTAGAAACTTCAGTATTATTGTAATAAAAGGATTTCATTTATTCCTATGTTTCTGCAGGAAAATAACTTTCTCTATTTGCAAAACTAGGAAAAATAAGCCGAAGTTTTAGAGGAACAGATGTTGGGCTCCATGTAAGGGAAAATGGTATATCCTTTTGAGTTTTCTTGCCCTGGAAAAGGCTGACTCAAGAGGCGAGAGCCATCATCAGGAGATAGGCTTCATACGGGGTGTGTAGGAAACTGACCTAAATAGTTAGCAAGGCCCCATTCTACTCTAAAATTCTATTATTTTACCATCATGTCTGGATTTCACACACTATCAAAAACCCTACTTACATCACTTATATTGTAAGCGTTGCACTTGGCCTGGAGAAACTGAGGAAGATCAGGACTCATAGTGTATTTATGCTTCACATCTTCTCCTTTAGCTTTGTATAAGATCTGCAACACACAATCACAAAAATAAAATGCATTAAAGATAGCACAAAAACGGAAAAGGCTTTAATTGCACACTTAGCACAGTCCACCACGATTCCTATTGTTAAAAATCATGAAAGGTATTTTCCTATTTTTAAAAAACTCAAACATTTTGTCTTTAGAAAGATCCCAAAGCTCTGTGTATTAAAATAGAGAGAAAAATAGAAAACAGGCATCTTTGACTGAGATGAATAGAAAATAAGTTCAAATGTGAAACCCTATTATGAATAAACAGGATTCACCCAAGCCAGAAACGTTCAGCGTTTGCTAGTGGCATTAAAATTTCTTAAGGTCTTAGAAAATGGCAGTTAGAATGAGTCTTTCACTTCTGCTAAAAACTTTCCAATTATAATTGCAGCAGTAAAACCACATGGTAATTTCTTCAGTATATGAAGGCGCTTATACATAAACCCAGTGTACTCAAAAGGTTTACCATTTCATATTTACCGTACTTTATCCTTTTACAGATGTCTGAAAGACATCTAAGTGCATGGTATAGAACTTGTATCCTCTTCTTGGTAATAGAAAAGAAATTGCTTAATTTCTAAAACTAAAACCCAACTGAAATCACAAGTAGATTACCAATCCCGACTGTCATTAATCCTATAAATCCCTAGGCACGTCTATGTACAACATCACATATAAACCGGTATGCATTTATCATAAATAAAGTCTAAAGTGGCTGATATCTATTTGAACCTTCAAATACTAAATAATTCATTCCAGAAATCCAAGAGCTATCTTTACTTCCTCACTGCCTGTAGAAACCATAGCTAAGCTTTCACAGCATTCACAGAATCTCATCAGTTCTACCTTCCACACATCTCCTTTCCCATTGCTACTGCTTTAGTTGAAGCCCAAATGAGCCTTCTGTTAGATTTCTGTCAGAGCTTTTAATCCACCCCCTTACCTCCAATCTCTCCCCTCAACAATGCAATCTCAGCACTTGTCAGAGCTATCTTTTAGAACACAAGTCTGATAATGCAACTCCAAGGATTAAGATCTTCAATACTTCCCATTACCCACCCCACAATGTCCAGAGTATAAATTAGGACACAAGACCCTCAATGATGAAATAACAATCCCAAACCCTTCATTGTCCTTCCACTCATTACCTCTTGACGGTCCTTCTGTTTTTTTCTTTTGCCAAGAATGCACCCTTCCCTTATTTGCCAGGGAAGCCTTGGCAGGCAGTTACCTCTTCCCTTATATTTATTTGGCACATACCTCTCCTGTAGCATTCACCTCTCAGTAGGACAATGATCTGGTTTCGTCCATGCCATTTTATACTCCTATCTTATATCTTTGTCATATCCTGTATCTCACTAATCTTTGTCTATGTCATCTTTATACCCTCAACATATAATACAGTGCCTGGCACAGGGAAGGTATTCAAAAACATTCATTCAATAAATTAATAAATTAATGCTTTTTATATCCCTTTAATTCTTCTATCTAACTTTCCTTTGGATCTCACTTTAGCCAGATCATATACATTGTTCACGGACAGGCAGACAAACAATATACTAATCTCTAAGACCTAAGGTTTTGAAAGTCTCTATAATATTTATATATGATGAATTCTGAGACGCAAAATCATATACCCATATGAGTTACTTCCCTGTGTTAGTATTTTACATATGAAAAGCAAAGATAAGCAACTTAATATAGAATTGAATATGATATATTTGCCAAAGTGTCTGGGACTTAAGCTTAAGTTTTGTGTGTATGTGCACACAGGCACACATGTGCAGTACTACAGAACTTGTTCATCATGACAAATTTATCCAATAGCAGTATTTCAAAGGAAGTTAAAAAGGAGGTTTTAAAAAGGAAAGAAAATAGCAAGATAGAAGAAAATGAAAATATTAGTGCCCAAACTAAAAATAATTTTAATTTTTATTTTTAAATTAAATACAAGGAAAATTATTGGCTCAGAAGAATAAAAAACATGAGCGGCTGTTTATTTTGTTAAAGCCTCCCTCCGTTCTTTGCCCCCTTTCTTTCATTGTACTTACATCACTGATTTGTTTTGTGTTCTGTTTTGCCTGGACCATAACTGGGGAGTCCACAATGCTCGTAAATTTGAGGGTGTCTGGATGTTGTCTGTACTTCTTTTCGTTCAGGGCATCACCCGCCTTCTTAACTTTTTCTACATCCAGACTGCCAATAGGTATCCAGCCTATGCCTTTCATCCAGGTGTTGTAGTCTTCCTTGTAGGCGTTCTACAGCAATGGGAAAGAAGAGGAGTAAGTGCCCTGAGTGGTAGGATCTCACACAGGTTCTGACCTCAGAGGGGGACTGTCTGGTGGAGTGTCACTTACATCGCTCTGTATGTGCATCATGTTTTTAGACAACTCCAGGTCCATGGCGTCAGGCAGGTAGGTGTAATGATGGAGAGAATGCTTGTAGTTGACATTGCTGGCAACGTCCTGAGCCTTCTTAGCTGCCACAACGTTGAACATATCATGGGGCGTGTTGTATTTCGTCTTTGTCTTCTCATAGTCTTTTTTATACTCCCGGTCTGACTGCATCTTGGCCACATTCATATAGTGAACCAGTTTAGGATCATCTTGGAGACTTTGGAAGCCAACCATTTTCCCTTTGGCTTTTTCATAATCTTTTTTGTACTGAACCTATTGGAAACAAAAGTGGGCATATTTTAAAATGTGGTTATGAAGATTTTACTGAACAATGAGACCATGATTTAAAGCAATGGAGCTCCCCAGAAATTACTTCAATAACCAAACAATTAGATATTCATTTGTATACAGTTTGAAATGTAGCCTGGTAAAATTAAAATGTTATATCGAGCCCATTTGATTGTCTATAGCTACTTCTGCCACCCAAGAGAGGTTGGGTTGGGGGTGTTAACCATAATTCACATCAGTGACGAGATAGAATTATAGTAGCAGTAGAATTTTAATGAGTCTTTGGATACCCAAAGAGAGACCCAGAACCAGTTGTATGAAAACACGAATCAGCTCTGAATAAGAAGGTGAGAAGAAGTGAACTTGCTCGGGGAGATCTGGGAAGAAGCATGGGAAACTGAGAAGCAGAGACGTGAAGGAAGGATTGTGTGTATGTGTCGGGGTGGGGAGTAGCTGGAGGAGTACCCACAGAGAAAGGGGGTGGGTAAGAAATTTTGGATGGCAGGGCTTTTAGGATACAGATATTTATTCAATTGTAACTTATTTACATTGGTGCAAAGTCAACTTCATTTCAAACAATCGGTGAGGTTGTGCTTGGGACTTAAGGGGAATCCAAAACGGGGGACTGTGTTCCATCTCTGGATCATGCAGACCAGAAAGAGAAGTGAATCTAGAGTAGGGGAGTCCAGGTGAGCCAGAGCAAAATCATCACGTGCAAGCCAGGAGCTGGAGTTATGAAAAGACAATAAACCTCAGAATATCTGCAGCAAGCTGAGGGGGAGGGTACTCCATCAGCTCTAGGTCAAATGATAGGGGCTTAAAGCATTAGAGACTGTTAAAAACTGAGAACAAACTGAGGGTTGATGGGGGGTGGGAGGGAGGGCAGGGTGGGAGGGAGGGCAGGGTGGGTGATGGGTATTGAGGAGGGCACCTTTTGGGATGAGCACTGGGTGTTGTATGGAAACCAATTTGACAGTAAATTTCATATATTAAAAAAAAAAAACTGAGAACAAACTGAGGGTTGATGGGGGGTGGGAGGGAGGGCAGGGTGGGTGATGGGTATTGAGGAGGGCACCTTTTGGGATGAGCACTGGGTGTTGTATGGAAACCAATTTGACAGTAAATTTCATATATTAAAAAATAAAAAAAATAAATAAATAAATTAAAAAAAAAATGATAGGGGCTTGAGTCAATTTGATTTAACTCTCAAAGAGGAAAGTAACTAGTCCACAGCTGGGTGAAAGTAAGATAAGGAAAAGAAACAAAGACTAACAAAATTCCTAACTTTCATGAGCCTAATGATTACTGTGAAACTTGGGGCCAATTCATCCATCTCTGGAAGCAATGAAGTCAAAAGAAGTAAGGCAAAGAGGGAATTCATATAAATTAAGCAAGTTTTGAGATAAAATCTTACTACTAGGAGGCTATAAGGATTTAAACAGTGAGTGACTTATTTCCACGAGAGAAATAACGTGAATCTGTGTAGCAATATGGATGAGACCTTTAACTTAGGGTGTTTGATGAGAACTGGCCAGTAAAGATTCTACAAATCCTAACCCCCAGGAAAACTCAAGTCTATTTAGGGAATTTCCCCTTCTCAATAGTTTTCAGAAGGGCTCACTTCCAATTAGGGACAACAGACATGGTGACTTGGGGATAACAAGTCCACCCTGCCCACACTTTCTAGTTACACACAGGTGACCACCGGCTCGACTTACATCACTCGCCGCCTGCCTGGCAGCTTTGGCAGCTTTGATGGGAATCGCGTCCGATCTCAGGTCATATCCCTTCTTGCTCAAATCTTTCAAGTCTGTTTTGTACATACTCTGAAAGAAAAAAAGTCATCTGAATACAACTCAGGCCACATTTAGAGAGGGCTTCACATGCAATCAGCAGCTGAGCTCATGTGCACACCTCACTGATATTGTAGGCATTAACTTTAGCCTGGATGAATTGGGGCAGGTCTGGTGGCAGACTGTATTTGTGAAGCACTTCTTCTCCTTTGGCTTTGTAGGCAACCTGAAAGAGGGAAAAAGTGCATAAACAAACAAAGTAGGGAAGAGGGGTTAAATGACACAGGAAAATAACTTCAGAGTGATCATGTTGCAGAGAGTTGCTTTTTATGAAAGACATTCCCTGTGTCACCTCCACATTCACCCGCAAAGATCTGTAGGCCTTCAAAGTCTCATATGCAATGTACAGGGTCCCCTATCTTGGTCCCTGTTCAGCCCTGGCAAAGGTCCTTAGGTATGCCTGAGGAACCTCTGGATTTTGTTAGGGGCACCTCATGGAACTTAGCCCAGGGAGGTGACCTGATAAAAATGTTAACCTGCAGACACTTTGGTCAGCACAGAAGAGGCTAACTGGGTAGGATACACAAACCATCTATATTATATCTGTGGGTTACTGATGGGACTTAGGGGTAGTTTATATGATGTCTGTCTTAGCTCTGACTTACAATGTGACTCCTCCATAAGATGTGTTGCCTATGTTCATTTTCCTGGTCTTTTCTAGAAATAGGTTTGTAGTGTTTTTTGTCGTCAAGAGAAGTCCCTCTTACCTTCTCCTTGGACGGCAATGTTAAATGGCTGAAAGGACAGTGAACCTAGTATACATAATACTCTAAAGATATGAATTAGGTATGCTTTATTAATGAAAGGCTGGGAGAATTACAGTTGCTCACAAAACTGAGTCTCTTCAGACTGCATAATAACTACAGGTAATCAGTATAGTAGGAATACAAATGTACTTGTATTAATTAATATTTATTAAAATACAGATAGGATTAATACTTACATCACTTCTCTGAGCCTGGTTGATTTTAGACTGTACTATAATCGGAGCATCTTCAATAGAGGTAAACTTGAGAGTGTCTGGATGTTGGCGGTATTTTTTCTGTTTGGTGAATTTAAAAAAGAAAAACAATAATTTTACTCTCACTGAAGGCTAATATATAAAAAATCCTTGAAATTTATTTTGGAGAGATGAGGATTTTTCCTGATTTTAAAATGTAAACAGATTCTTGGTTGGCTTGGGGGAAAAGATGAATACAATACAGAAGCCAGTGTTTTAAAAATTGGCTTAATTTTGGATTGTCTGGGGCAGTACAGCCCAATACAACTTTCAGGAACCAGACTTTGTTTCTTGCTTATGAAATGAAAAATGAAATGAAAGAGGGTATTCTCAGCTAAACAGAACCCAGAAACACCACAAAGTTTTCTAAAGGATTACCAGAAAAGCACACAAGGAAATCTGGATGGTCTTTGCCTGTCACTAACAGGTTCTCAAGTTCCTGTCACTCCAACCGAGGTAGAGAAGTAAAGAAGCTCTCTGGCTGAGGGAGGAGGAACAGAAGAATTAGGGTAACAGCGAGTGGTTCCTGTAGGAGAGGGAGGACTTTTGTTCTGCAGCCCCCGTGTGCTTAGTACACAGGTTGTCACTAAAGTGCTGAGGAGCCACAGGAAAGACGATGTTGGAAGGTATTCTCATCGGAAGCTGGCAACTGCTAGCTACATTCCTATATTCTTCTCCATCTAGTCTCCTGGTCGTCTTCCTTTGTGCATATTATACATCCCACTTCTGTGTACAAAGTAGCACCACCCAGCTTCAGACTTCTGAAAACTACCAACCTAGAACTTTTTTGAAAAAATCTGATAAAATGTTGCTCACCAAAAGCAAGCAAAAGCACAGAACAGAAACTTGAGTGGGAAGAAAACCCTCACTCAGCACCTCTATTCCTTCTTTATTTGGCTACCCTCCCTGATGATGGATTTGCCTGACAGCAATGGGAATGTTCCACTGTTAGACAACCAAACTGCAATATAGCTATACAAAGGAATACTACTCAGTAATACAGAAAATATTGCAGACCAATGCAAAAACATGGTGCTAAGTGCAAAAAAGTCTAATACAAAAGAAATTTCTAGAAAAGCAAAACTATAGAGAAAGAAGGCAAATCTATGGTTGCCTGGCGTTGAAGATGGAAGCAGGAATTTTTCAAGGAAACTTTGGTATACTACAAGCATTTTAAAATTCAATTATGGTGATGACTGTGCAACTATACGAACTTATTAAAACTTGTCAAGGTGTGCACTTCAAATAGGTGAATTTTATGGTACGCAAATCATACCTTGATAAAGTTGTTTAAAAATATTTTTATCATGAATGGTTAAATGATTTTGGTGACATAAAGGGGTATGCTTATCTACCTGGGTAATTCATGCATATGGTACGTTGTTTGTTTGGTTTTTTTAATCTCAGCAACAATTACTAGAGAATGAAGCAGTAAAGAAGGTGCTTGCGTGGTTTTGGGGGCTTTAACATAGCACGTTCCCAACTCTCTCTCTGTATGTAGCACATAGGACGGCTTTACCTCATTCAGGATGTCTGAAGCTCTCTTTGCCTTTTCCATTTCCAAGGACCCAAAAGGTACCCAGCCACAGCCTTTCATCCAGCTGTTGTAGTCGGCTTTGTATTCAACCTACAACACCAAGAGAAAGGTTACTGTTCTTTGCTCAGCATCATCCTTACTCATAAGACCCTTAACATTTTACCCAAAAGGATGTTTTTAGGATTTCTGAAAAGCTTCTTCCTCTGTACATTAAGGTTATTTAAAAAATTTCCTTCGTGAGAGATTTTAACAGCCCTTAGGTTATCACTGCTCTTCTAGCTGGCATATATTCCATTTGATCCTTATTTCCAACTGAAGGGAAGTTTATGGAACTCAAGTTCCAAACTGGACAAATGCTACCCTGCAAGCTGTATTTCAAGGAAGAAATAAAATTGTTATATTTAGATAATCAAATGTGAAATGTTTGCTCGCTAGAACTCTAAGTCAAATTAGGGCTGAAGGCCACATTGAAGATGGATAATTTCGCTCATTTTCTAATTAGATAAGATATGATAGTAGTTAATTTGCAATATGTGTTTGCACACATTGCCCTTCATATGTAATGATTAGTTTAGGAGTGTTTCTGCGCTGATTAACAATGCGCATTAAAATAGTCGCACTCATTAATTTGTTTATGGAAGGTCATTATCATTTGGAATTACTCCTATTTTGGGGACAGTTACTCAATGTTATTAAAATAATAGGCCACTCTTATTGTCTGGCTATAGGAGGTACCTAGAACTCACATTCTAGATACAAAATTCAAATTGCTGTTTAGTGTGGGCCTTTTTAATTGGAATTAAAAAAAAATCAAGAAACTATTTGTTTCCTGCCTTTGAGAGGCTTACAATCTACTTAGGAGAAAGAAACATAGCAAAATTAAAGAGCTAAATAAGATAATAATGCATAAAGTAAGATTGTTAGTAATGGGAATTTCAAATTGTACAGTTGCTGTAAAAAATAGTAGAGTGGTTCCTCAAAAAATTAAAAATAGAATTACCATGTGACCTAGCAACTCCATTTCTGAATGTACACTCAAAAGAATTGAGAGCAGTGTCTCAAATAAATATTTGTCATCTACATTCATAGAACCATTATTCGCAGTAGCCAAAAGTTGGAAGCAAACCAAATGTCCACTGGAAGATAAATGGATAAACAAAACTTGGTATATACATATAATGGAATATTATTCAGCCTCAAGAAGGAAGGAAATTCTGACACATGCTGCAACATGAATGAATGTTGAGGACATGACATTAAGTGAATTAAGCCAGTAACAAAAAGACAAATACCAAGTGACTCTGCATGTATGAGGTCTATAGAGTAGTCCAGCTCAAAGAAACAAAAAGTAGACAAGATAGCTACCTATATAAAAAAAATTGTTGATAATAATGGAGATCTTTGTGACAATGGTGATGATAACAGTGAATGTTTACTGAGACTTCACCAGGGCCTGACACTAAGCTAGGTATTTCGCATGAATTCAAATTCTCAAAACAATTCTTTTATTCTAGTTTTACAAGGAAGGGATATAGTGATGGGTTCATGCTAGAGTCACGTCTCTCTAACTCTGAAGGGCATGGTCTCATAGAACCACAAAGGTCATCTTCCCATTACATACTTGCTACATACAGAAGACAATGCAGACACTTCTGAGAATTGTCAAAAACATGACTCCACTTAAAGATCACTTCAGTTTCTACCTTAGAAAGAGGGAATAGAGAAAAACTGATTACTCACATCACTCTGTAGTGCATAAGCCTTCTTGGCAAGATCCACGTTGATGCTATCAGGCGGGTAGCTGTAATTGTGTAAGATGTGCTTATAGTCCACATCACTGGCAATTTCCTGAGATTTCTTAGCTTGAGTGACTTGGAGCATATCAAGAGGTGCAGTGTAGATAGTTTTTGACTTCTCATAGTCTTTACGATATTCATGCTGTGAATAGGAAATTTCCATTTATTACTGCAAATCTTGAATGGATTTCCAGAAAAGCACAGAAATCGCTCATAAACAACAAACACGAGTTAGAGAAACACATTCAAACATCTGAGTACTTATTTTTTCCTATAATTTGTTCATATGTTACACATTACTGAATGCTTTCTCCCCCCAAAAAAAATCATACATGGACAGATTTTCTCAAATCTCTCTTTAGCTCAAAGAGCAATGTCAGACATTAGGAGCCCACAGCTTCTGCTTCAACCAGGTATTACTTTATTTTAAAACAGGGGTTTTCAAGGACTTTTAACAAGAATTATTTTTACCAAAGCCATCTCAACTTTGAATTGTTTTCGAATAAGGAAGTATTTTTTAACTGATGAGAATTCTATGACAATCATTTCATACTTCTGATTATATAAAATAACTACTTCATGAATAGAGCTATACATTTGACTGCTTGGCTTTTCTAACATCATCTTTAAATGGTTACTGATTTTTCAACCTGACTATGCTTCTGACAGTAGATAAGCTCCACTGAGAATCCCAAATGTTTTTCATACCAAGCTTAATTTTGGTAACAATTTAAAAGAAGCTTCAGACTGCAGCAATAATAAGACCTCAGAGGAGAAAAGTTTGTGAAACTGAGCCATTAAAGTAACCTTGGCACTTATTACAGTGTTCTCATAAACCAAATGCCTTGACTGGGCCTCAGAAGGCACTTTCATTGGCTGGTTTTCTGGAATGTTAGGGTGCTAATTAGGTCAAAGCCCCAGCTTTATCATGTCCATTCACCAATTACCTTAAGAGAAAAATTCTGACCCAGTGCCACTAGGAAAATTCTAAACCCATTATATCTCCCCATAATCATATAAGCATTAAAGACAGTGACCTAGGCTAGTAAGTATAAATATGCCTTATAAGTCTTCTGTAGAAATTCCTTTTGCAAATGATCTGATCTTTTAGCTTTCTTAGGGAATACGATCTTCTTTCTAAATATTTTGTGGGCAGTTACTTTTACTGAATAAACTTATCACTTAATTATAAAACCTAGACTTTGGTTTATAAAAATAAAATATGGAAATTTTCTGACAGCATGCATGAACACTGAAAAACCAATAAAGCAATGTCACAACAGGATTAGTGTGGGGAAGTGTTTTTGACTAAATTGTTTTGACTCTTTTGTTCATGCTCATACCAGTTCACACATATCTGCGTCTATAAAATGCTGTCAAAAGGTCCAAATGGCTTTAAAAGATTCTCTTTAAAAGCTATGCACATTCTGTATCTGCAGCCTAGCATTTAGCCTAGATATTCTGTGAGAATGATTCATCATTGGCTATCTCTTTTGGTTGCCGATGTCAATTACCAAGTATTTTATGAACACTTACTTTGTGCTTAGTGTTCTAATGGGTTCTGTGATAAGATGAAGAACAAAAGATAAAGATACATGTGCTGTTAACAGGCAGCTATAAACTTTTGAGTTGAGAAGGGATAAGGATCTAGTGAAAAGCGCAGTATTATGTATGTGAGCACTGTATACTGACATAATTCAGTGTGAAGTTATTAGAGAAAATTACTGAATATGATGTTTTAAAGTGTTATACGACTATACAGCAAATGCGAAATGAATTAAAGAAGGTATATATAGATCATTATATGAACACACGGTTGAAAGTAAATGATACAAACATCCTTCTATTTAATTATGAAAAATAATATTTGCAAGCTATTTTGAAATTCTTACTCTAAAGGAATTCTCTAAACATTTTTTAAGCAGTATACACTGCAATTTGTAATAGATATTTTCTTCTCTGCAGTAAGAATTTTAATCAAAAGATGAGACTTGGACATAGGGAAGCCTTAGGGAATTCATAAATTCTCTGAAATTCAGACAGAAGGCATGAAGAAAAAGTTCATCTATCTAGAAGAATGATCCAAGACTTCTATCAGATTCTCAAGGTGGTCTAGAATCAATGGAGTATTTTTCTTGAACCTATGCCAATACTAATGACTAAAGTTAACAAAGAACAATAGTAAGATTTTTATCTGTGATACATGATTTTCTTCCAATATATAGACAGTTTTAAAACCATCATTTTAAAGGTATTTTTAGGAGAAAATATGAAAATATCTACTGATGTCTTCCAAAAAGTTTTGAGAATTAAAATCAATATTCTATTAAATATTAAAGCATATATTTTTCACAGTGTAATGGATATCAAGTATAAATCAGTAATTTCCCTCCTTAAATTGAGAGGTACAAGAATCTGGGAAATAATTCTACTTCCAAAATTTCTCCTCAGCAATTTGTTGTGAACATGACAGAACCCATGGATATGGAATCTTTTTAATATTTTTAAAATGTTTATTTATTTTTGAGAGAGCATGAGCAGGGGAGGGGCAGAGAGAGAGAGAGAGAGGTAGACACAGAATCGAAAGCAGGCTCCAGGCTCTGAGCTGTCAGCACAGAGCCCAATGTAGGGCTTGAACCTACGAACCACGAATCATGACCCAAGCCTAAGTTGGATGCTCAACTGACTGAGCCACCCAGGTGCCCCTGGATATGGAATCCTTTTACATGCTACCACCCTTGGGCATGTTAACAGGGATGTTGTCTTGAAAACAAGACAGATTCACAAAGACACTCACATCACTCTGGTTTTTGGCCGTCTTCAAAGAGTGCAGCATCTTGGGATCGTCATGAATGCTGAGGGCTCCGATCATTTTCCCTTTGTTTTTCTCATAGTCTTTCTTGTACATCACCTGTAAAGACATCACACATGCCAGAGCCCACCCATCAGGAAAGGTCAGTGAGGGCGCCCTGCCCAGGTGCCCAGGCCACACTCACATCGCTGGCGATCCTGCTGTTGGCTTTGGCTGCCAGCAGGGGAATGGCGTCCACTTTAATGTCAAACTTCTTTGCTTTGCTCTTCTCCCAGTCTTGCTTATAGACATTCTGGACAGAAAAATTTCAGCAGAGGAGTTGTAAGAATGAATCTAGCACAGATTCATCCAGTAAAAGAAACAGATTGAAAATTTGTGTATATAGACTTATTTCACCTACAAATACCATATTTACAAAATGATAGTATAATTATTCATTAATCTGTCATCCAGCTTCTCCCCTATATTCTTTTTAACATTCTGTGAACTTTCTAAAGATTGTACTACTCTGACGTATAAAGGACAATGTATAATGACAACCATTTTGAGAAAGTGAAATGCAACATTTATAGGACAGATCTTACAAAACTCTAGAGATTAGCAGGGGCGTAATTCAGAGGATGTTTCTGATGGTAACAGAGAATGTGGGAAATGAAAAAAGGATAGCTAAGTAAGAGCCTTCCGAACATTTAGGCCTTAAAACTCCACTCACACTCTGAAAACAATCTCCATAGTTGTTTAGTTGCTGAACTCCTAATCTGGTTTTTTACAACACCCATCACATCTCCTCTTTGCAGGTACATGCAATGATAGATTTCTGTGCCTTTGGTACTTACGTCACTCAAATTATAGGCATTGACTCTGTGTTGGATAAACTGTGGAGCATCTGCTGGTACGTTGCACTTGAATTTCTCACTTTCATGTTTTGCTTTGTAATTCAGCTGGAAAACAGTAGAAGATATCCAAACAGTTCAGGATCAGAATTTCCTTGAGGGCATATAGAGGAGTGTTGATATATATGGCTAAGTACTCCTACGCTTTTCAGAAAAAAAATGCCTCAAAGAGGTAGTCCATCCAATCAAAGTCCATTACAGAACCTTGACCCTCACTCCCTCTTTCAGGATTGGGATGGAATCCAGTTTGCATTGTCATTTTGTAAATGCTATCACAACGTATGTATGGGAAACTCATTGTCTAAAGTTTTAGGCTGTGCCTTCAGGACACGGACACTCAATCTATTAAATTCTGTGATCTTCTACTCAAAGTGTGGTCTACCAACAGCAGCGGCATCACCTACAAGCTTGTTAGAGAGTCAACATATCCCTCCAGACCTACTGAATCAGAATATTTTGGCAGGGTCACTGGGTGATCCACGTGAAAGTGAATGTTTCAGAAGCACTGCTGTTCTTGCCCTGTTCTTCACATGGCTGGACCGTTCTGCTTTGACCACCCAATTTGAAGTGTCCCCCCCACTCACCCCCTCTCCCATTACTCTGTTTGAATTCTGTCTCATGACCCCATATTAGTTTTCTTATTACTGCCAGGTGTCTTTCTTGTTTCTGTGCTTTTTATCTTCTTATAAAGTCTTAGCAAACTCAAGAATGGAGACTGCTTGCCTTGTTACCTACACAGATAGATGCTCTTGTTGTTTTTTTCTTTAAGTTGCCATCAAGTCTTAGTCTGCGTTATTTTGGGTATGTGACACATCCTAATGAGCAAATCCCCCACTGAAAATTGGTGACTTATTGAAGAAATATTCGTTATTTTTATTTTCATCTAACACCATCTTTCCAGAGGCTACAAATCAATCTGGCGGCTTCATTTGCATTTTATTAAACCAATCTTGAAAAATGACACCGTTGGGATGACAGATGAGACCATGAAGATTAAGCAAGAAAATGCTTCTCTTTCAAAGAAACACAGCATTCCAGGTCACTCACACTTGCACAAACAGGGCACTTACGTCGCTAAGCTGTTTTGTGTTGAGCTGGGCTTGCAGCAGTACAGGAGTATCAGTGACGGCTGTGAATTTAGTCTTATCTGGGTGAACTTTGTATGTATGCTAGAAAAAAAGGTTCTTGAATGAAATTTCATAATGTATCTTTATATTCTTGTTCATATACACGCTAACATATAAAAAATTTCCAGTCAAACATAGAGTTTATTTCCTGAAAACTTGGTTGATATGTTTTCACTTCTTCTCTCTCTCTCTCCTGAAGTTGCCTCTAAACTGGCCTCCCTGCTGCAATTTAGCAACCAGATTAATCTTCCTCCTGTTGAAGCCTTACAATGGCTCTCCATTGCACATGGCTTCACTCTAAATTGTACCCTGGCTGATGAACCCTACTCTACAGAATCCACCCCCAACTTCACCTGTTACCATTTCACCTCTTCCTACTATCCCTCCCTCCAGTACACTTCAGCCACCTCATCCTTTCAATTCCTTGTTCTTTGCTTAGACTGTTTTTCCAGTTGCTCTCACCTTGATCTTGGCATGGCTGCACTTTCCTGCCTTAGATCCTCCTTGAGCACCTGGTCTATGGTGCCCATCCAGTCTCTCTCTCCCACATCATCCTATTTTAATTCTATAGCATCATTCTACATGGGTTGTTTTACCATTGTCTGATATCTTTTTTAAGTTTCTGTGCTCTTTATTTTCTGCCTCTCCCAGTAAAATTCATGCTTCCCAAGAGGCAGCCCATCTTGTCCCCTCTTCTCCCCCAGCACCAAGGACAGTGTCTGACACAAGCTAGCTCCTCATGTAAATTTGTTAAATGAATGAACACCTATGTCTCATAAATCTCCCTATTTTCCCTTACTCCCCAAACCATGTATATATAAACTAGCGGACATAAAGATTTCTAAAACCCAAGATATTTTCATAACAAATAGTTTTCTTCACAGTAATTTTTGTGCTCTCCAATTCCACCCAAAATTTAAAATTTAACATCTCCTGCTAATCACTAGATGTTAGCATTGAAACTCCTGCTAAAATTACCACTAGATGGCACAAGAATCCCAAACCCAATTTTAAGAATTCAGAGCAGCTGACTTACATCTTTGCACTGGTCTAGCTTCTTAATTGCTTCATATTCTTGCGTTATTGTCTGAGGGAAATAACATTTCCCTTTATCTTCTTCATATTCTGCTTTGTAATTTTTCTAGAATAAGAAAGAATAAAAATAGATCATGGTTATTATTGCCCCCAAATAATATCACTGAGAGGCATGGATATTTGTCTTCAACTTACGTCACTGTTTTGTGCTGAAACTTTCATGCAGTGTATTTGATATGGGTCCTCGAAGCTGCCTACATAATGTCCCAAAACATTCTGTACATATGAATCTTTGTATTTAGCCTGAAAGAGAAAACATATTGACAAATATGTCAATTACATATGTTATTTGTCAAGTGGTAGAAAAGCCCCAAAACTCCAGGGGTAACCATGGCCTTTCGAACCTCACTGAAGTTCTTCAGCAGAGTGTCAAGTTGATATTTGGGGGTCTCACAGTAGTTCATGCTCTTTGCTTTTGTCTTCTCATAGTTTTCTTTGTATAATCTCTGTCAAAGGAAAAAGAAAAACAACGATAAAAAATATGTATCTCATGATATAAAAGCCATTCTCATCATTGCTATACTTAACCAAAAAGGAAAATTTTGTATTTTTTCAGTACTTTCCATGAAGCAAAAAAAGTAGAATGAATATGGCAGAGGCTCATGTCTTGTATAATCTAGGCTGCTAATAACCATATATATGCTTATATTATTTATCCTAACATTTCTCCACCAGAATAAACCAGGATATACCAGTGCTGCTCTCTAAACAATTTTTTGTCTTAAGATAATTCTTTCCAGGGGCACCTGGGTGGCTCAGTTGGTTAGGCAATTGACTTCAGCTCAGGTCATGATCTCGCGGTTTGTGGGTTTGAGCCTCGCATCGGACTCTGTGCTGATAGCTCAGAGCCTGGAGCCTGTTTGGGATTCTGTGTCTTCCCCCACCCCCCTACTCATGCTCTGTGACTCTCTGTCTCTTAATAATAAATACATGTTTAAAAAAATTTTAAATAATTCTTTCCATTTGAATGTGTTTGAAGGAAAATGGATTTTTTAAATAGTGCAAAATTAGGTAAAAGGTAGAAGGTGGACTTTAGATACTCAGGCACAGTCCTAGAAAAGTATTCAGTTCAGCACTTGATGAAAATACATTTTATAACACCTTTGGAAGTTGGATTTTCTCATTGAGATCTAATATTTTTCTTTATAGTAATAATGCACAAAAAGATTTTTTTTCCATTTTGTTGTAGGTAGCATGTATTTCTACACATTCTCCTTAATTCTCCCAGATAGAAATCCAAAAATATACTCAATAAAAATAAGAATATTTATAAGTGATACAGAATAGGGAGTTTTTCCTTTATGCCATGAATTAGAGAGGCAATTTTTGTAAAGAGTTTTATTTTATTTTGGATATTTTAGTCTTTAAAATGAGATCAATATTTTATAAATTTTTTATTTTATAAAATAAAATACTTTGTTCTTGAGGTTATGCTTCATCTAGTTTTCCTACTTTGTCTTTAGCCTGATTTTCTCACTTCTTTCCTCTAATTTTTTCTGTATGTATTTTTGCAAAGCACCTTAGATCAGATCATGACAGAATAAATATATACTTATGGGTACTGAGATATTAAACCCATTTCTAGAAAAACAATAAAGAAAATGCTATTGCTAGTATCTTTTCCCCTTAAGAAAACAGGGCATTAAAGAGATTAAGGAAACATTTACAATATTCACCGGTATCTCAAAGTACAGAATGAAGAGCTTAATCATCTTTACCACTGGGTTTTCGTGCTTGACTTGTTATCCTGAATCTGAGATTTCACTTGGACTAACATCCCACCCAAAGTTATATTAAACTGTAAGTACAACCACATCTGAAAATAAGGGTGATTCACAAAGACACTCACATCACTCTGGTTTTTGGCCGTCTTCAAAGAGTGCAGCATCTTGGGATCATCATGAATGCTGAGGGCTCCGATCATTTTCCCTTTGTTTTTCTCATAGTCTTTCTTGTACATCACCTGTAAAGACATCACACATGCCAGAGCCCACCCATCAGGAAAGGTCAGTGAGGGCGCCCTGCCCAGGTGCCCAGGCCACACTCACATCGCTAGCGATCCTGCTGTTAGCTTTGGCTGCCAGCAGGGGAATGGCGTCCACTTTAATGTCAAACTTCTTTGCTTTGCTCTTCTCCCAGTCTTGCTTATAGACATTCTGGACAGAAAAATTTTAACAAAGGAATTGGTAAAAATGACATGCATGTTATCACACTTTAAAGACAAAGGAATATCTCAATACTCTTAGTATGAATGAAATAAATGGATCATTTTCATTGTTCAGAAAATCGTGCATATTTTAGGTATTTCTCCTCAAGCTAAAGCTTTGAATTTTCCAAGATCAAGATTTTCTGCTCTTCATTAGAATCTTTCATCAAATTAACCTAATTCTAGTTACCATACTAATATTTGATCCTAACATGGAGTATTTCACAGAGTGGCACAAATATTCTATAGTTAATTTACTTTTTAGGATCTAAAGATAACACTTTAGTTTGATCTCAAAGTCCTTTGAAAAAATTATTTCCTGAATCATTACAATACTCATTGATGCTGGATAATCTTAGCACTTATTTACAGAATTGTTGAAGAAATTGAGATCTCCCCTACAAGGAGAATTTGACTTGTCTATAAAATTAAGTTTTGAAAATGAAAAATAGCAACGGACACCTGGTCTTATGCCTTCTGAATACACTATATCTTAGTGAAAGTTCTCTTACATGTAGAAATAAGCACCATTTGTGTAAAAATAGGGACATTAAACCTCTGAGGAGTAAATAAAATGAAATTATATCTAAAAAATGAGGTCCTGGATGAAAATTATAGCACAGTATAAATGAATGTGTGTCTAAAAGATCTAACATTATCATTTGCAATTAAACATACATGAGTGATGGCATTTTGAGGGTTGATTAAAACATATTAAGATTGTCTAATTGTATGAAGCTACTAACAATGTTGCTACCCACATTTATAAGGTGAGTTCAAAGATATGTGGGCAGAGGCATAAGAACATGATACAAATGTTAAGTATTCTTCCCATTTTTAATGAAATGTTTTTTCAGTGAAGCAATCCAGAAATAAAAACACAGGTTGTCAGGATATCCCATAGCATAGCACACAGGAACATACATCACTCAGGTTATAGGCATTGACTTTGTGTTGGATGAAGGCAGGAGTATCTGGAGGTATGTGGCACTTGAACTTTTCGTTTTCATGTTTCGCTTTGTAGTTCAGCTGAGAGGGAGAGGGGGAGAGAGAGAGAGAGAGAAAGGGACAGAGAGACAGGCAATAAGGGATACAATTAGTTCTGAAGAAGAATTTTTCCAAAATACAAAAATTTTGTGTGGTACATTTCATAAAATAAAATGTAAAATACGTTTTGATAAATAACAACTGGCAATGTTGTTAAGATCAAGAGAGAAGTCTAGAGCTAGGGTAGGCCCCCATTGACAGCCTGTGTGCTGAACACATGATGGCTGATGTTGGTTACCATGGTAGAACTGTCCTGGAAGGAGGTGGCTCTTTCATATATGCTTCCTCTCCATGCATATCACAATCAGCCCCCAGAATCAGTAGATTCTGAGAGTCACAGCCCTTTCTTTCTTTTTATTGTCAATGCTCATGTATTGGAGAACTTACACCTCCTCACATCCATTACAGTTTGTTAATACTCTCATCTGAAGTATTTCTGGATATAAATCTACTGGGATTACTTTTATTGTTTTATTTTGTTTTAACACAAGCTTGGAGGTTCATGCTTAAAACTCATGTGATAAAACTTATCTCAAAGACTCCATTTTCTAAAAACTTATTTGAGAGAGAGAAGTCCCCTGTATTGAATACCTGCTCTGGGTCAGGGTATTTACTATGCACATATCTCCTTTTATTTACTCTTCAAAACAACCACAAATTATAAAAGGGAAATATGAGGCAAACTGAAGTTAAACGATTTGCCTGTGATGTCAGGTCATAAATGACAGAGGTACAATTTGAATCCAGTTTTGTCTGACTCAAAAACTCATGGTCTTTTCCAGTGTGGTAAGCTACATTAGTTTCCCTTATAGAACCATTTCGCTATAATTGTTATCCATCCAAGAAGATGCAAGGCAACTAAATAAGGAACTATTTTAGGTGATTACAAATATATACAAGTTAAATTTGCTAAAACTGAAATAGTCTTTTTTTTTGTAAATGTGACAAGTCACTGGATTTTATATATGGAGTTGTGAGATGTTATCCCTCATAATTGGATTTCTTGAACATTTAGATGAACTTACATCACTCAGTTGTTTGGAATTGACTTGGGCTTGCACCAGAACGGGAGAGTCCGTGACTTGAGTGAATTTTGTCTTATCTGGATGGACTTTGTAGGTGTGCTGTGGAGGAAAAAAGGAATAGTTTCAGCAGTCAAATCCAAGTTGACCTATAGACCAAGCAAGCAGAAACATTGCCCAAAACAAAAGAAACTTGTAGTTAATAAAACACATGGTTCTTTGCTCATTAGACTGCAGTGTCTTTGAGAGATGCCTTCACACTGTACAAGAAACTTTCTCATTCTTCACATTTCTGATAACTCTTCTTGGGGAAAATGAACTAGAATTAGCTCTTGAAATGTATTGGTGACCACAGGGGAAACCAGTTTACTACCAAATAAGTTTTGTTTCTTATAATTTCCTTGCCTGCATATATTTGAAAAGTGTTAAAATTTTAACTATCTTTTGACCACTGAGGCTATGGAGGTCAGGACGTTCAAAGTTCATGCTACGGACTTACATCTTTACATTGATCTAGTTTCTTGATTGCTTCATATTCTTGAGTTATGGTCTGGGGGAAGAAGCCCTTGCCTCTGTCTTCTTCATATTCTGCTTTGTAGTTTTTCTATGAGGAAAAGACATCAGACATAAGGATGCAACCATTTTATTCATGCCCTAAAGATGTGTTCATTGGAAAGCTAAACAATGGTCTTACAACTTACATCACTGTTTTGAGCTGAGACTTTCATGCAGTGTGTGTGATATGGATCCTCAAAGCTGCCTACATAATGTCCCAAAACATTCTTTACGTAGGAATCTTTGTACTTAGTCTGAAAGACAAAACATATTTCATGTATTGATTGGGGGGAATAATGGATCTTTTCTTAACACAGGAAGTAACCACAGGATTACTTACGTCACTAGTGAAGTTCTGCAGAACTGTATCAAGTTGAAATTTGGGGGTTTCACAGTAATTTATGCTCTTTGCCTTAGTCTTTTCATAGTTTTCTTTGTATAGTTTCTGTAAAAGAAAAAAAAATCAGTTAAAATAGATTCTTGTCACTCCTACACTGATTATAACACTTGTATTTCCCAACACTAAACAAAAGAAGCAGAAAAAAGATATCGCCTGTCAACTGTCTTAAAAACGGATGATCAAACACTGGGGTGTTGTGAATAAGTTTCTTCTATTAGTAATTACTGTAAAGCTTAGGCTTTTAACATTCACCAAAAAAAAAAAAAAATTAAGAAACCAGAATGCTGCCTCAGACCAAGCCCTTAGTTGTGGAGTTTGGGTGTATTTTGGAACTCCTACTTCCTCTATGCCCCAACTCACACACGTCCCTCACTGACAGTGCCACAACAGAGGGGACTATTCTGAGCAGCAGTGATTATTTTTTTTTAACAAACATGCATGAAAAAGTTTAGTATACGTTGAGAAAGACAGTCTCTCTTCCTCCTTCTACCAAGGGAAAATGCCTTATTATACAGATAATATATCTTAAAATTAAGGTATATACAAGAACTCGGATCATGAACCTGCTCACTCTTCTTCTCTGCTAGGATTTAAATCTAACAGTAACAACTGTTGGATTTTATTTTATTTTTTTAACATTTACTCATTTTTGAGAGACAAACAGAGACAGAGTGTGAGTGGGGGAAGGGCAGAGAGAGAGGGAGACACAGAATCTGAAGCAGGCTCCAGGCTCTAAGCTGTCAGCACCGAGCCCAACGCAGGGCTCAAACTCATGAACTGTGAGATCATGACCTGAGCTGAAGTTGGACTCAACCGACTAAGCCACCCAGGTGTCCCTACAACTATTGGATTTTAAAGGCACACTGATAAAGTGGGCTATTGTCACTTTCTCATGTTGGGTTTTGAAATTGTAAATGGTGCAACTCAGTTTTTATATTTTTATATTGCTCTCTTTATCAACAAAGTAGATTTGGACCTGTGCTTTTATATGCTTGATAAAGATGATCTTCATTTAGGAAACAGGAGACAGGCTTTGCATTAATTTCCCAACAGAGCTATGTGGACAGACCCACTGACACCTTCTCACCTGCCACTCCACTCACCCCATTCCTCAATCACATGTATGCATCTCTACAGTGCTGACTGAATTCAAGGGACAAAGAAAAGATAACTAACCTGCAAAGAGAACCATGTTTCATCCTCAAATATTAGGAAAGCTTAACACAGTGTAACTCTAAGGGAAAAACTCAACTGATCACATGTTCAGTCTCTTATATAGTCAAAGTGGTTTTGGGCTGTTAGTCTCTTAATGCCAGTTCTCACTTATCTATTTTAAATGTAATTGGATTGGTCAGGCTTTTATTTCCACAAGCAGAAATTCCTGTGAAGACTTAGGGAGCCATCTTTTAAGTCATGCTGTCTGCAAATTATGGTTTCTAGGGCCAGCATCTGCACAGAAAATGGTGGTGGTGAGGGGGAAAAGCTGTGAAACACAGGACACCGGTCTTCTCCCAGTGGCTCGAAGAACACAAGGGCAGGGTACACACACAACCTGATCCCTCTCTCTTGCCCCCCTCCCCTCCCCTTTCAAAGTCTCCTCCTGTCTGTGTCAAAATCACATGTATCTCCTACAACCTGCTCTTTGTTCATATAGAAGTACCAGGGCCTATAAGCAAATGAAGATTTCTCTGCCATTGAACACAGAACCCCCAAAATGGACATACATCATACTCAGAGGCATTTATGTCTTCCTGTGGTTAAACAGTTCCAGGGAAACTGCTACACTAGAATCATAAAGTATTTGCAAAGTTATACTTGCATTTAGCCATTATAGAAGGAGAGAAATTTCACCTCTCTGGCAGCTAAGGTGGAAAAACACTTTTTGACAAGAATGTACTTACATCACTCAGGGCATTTCCTGCTGCCTTCAGCTGCTTGAGCAGTGGGTTCTCTGAAGCAGGAAGTACATTATAATCTGCTTTTCCTTTATTCTTTTCATAGTCTTCTTTGTATTTTACCTGTAGGAGCGAAATAAAGTGATAAAGTAACTCTCTGGGTTATTTTTGCTCTTGTCTCTATTATGGATATTACGACATAGTTCCATAAATCAACTTTCTAGAAAAGTGACAGCTTGACATTTTACAAACAAAATACTCATAGTAACTCATAACAGTAGCAGAGAAACTGCATAAATTTCCAGGATAACTTCCTGCCATTCATTTATTCATTCAAAAACATCCATAGGGTATCAATTACGTGCTGGCTCTGAGACAGGTGCAAGGAAGAATAACATATAGTCCCTGCCCTCAAAGACAGAGATAGCCACACAAATAATGATAGTGCATCATGTCCCAGACACTTACTGCTCCACAACCCTCATTGAGCTCTTAGCCTCTAGCTGCCTAACTTCCAACATATTTTTAAAGAAAGCAAGCCTCTAGCATCATCAATCTACCCTTTAATGCCTCATCTATGACTGTGTGTAAGCATGTGTGTATTTAATGTACATGCAGAAGGAGGAGGAAGGGGCTGGAGGCTGGATGACAACCTCTCCTCTTCTTTCTGCCCCTCCTGCTTTACACCTTTAATTCCAGCTTTAGCAGAAGCTTTAAACAAGGGCTCAGAAGCCCCTGTCAGGAGCATGTCCAAAGGGAGAAGAACAAGAAATGGATCCTATTTCTTGATCCACAGTGCCAGCCATTTATTCCGGCGATATAACTATAGAATATAGGAACATTCAAAGAATCCTAGATAAGCTACTAACATTTGAGAGCCTCGAAAAACAGACATAACCAGCTTGGTATCCAAAGGCAGGAGATACACAACTGAAACACAGGTGCACTATCCCCTGTAGCACACAAAGAAGACTCATAGGGGATACACTACAGGAATGAAAGACATAACCTTTCTCTAGTATAGAATTATGTGCTTCATTGAAAAATGGAAACAACCAGAAAAGGAGTTCCACACACCCTCCTATCTTCCTACCTGTACCTGGGATATGTGGTCTCCTCTCCTGTTTATGGATGAATTGTCAAGACCCATGGCAAAGTTACCCCTCCTGTTAAGCACCAGAACGCTTCCCTTTTCACCTACTCAAGGGCATTACTTCAGCCACTCTTCCCTCCTCAGACATCATCACGTTTTCGTCCCACACTGGATTTTTTTTCCATCAGCATAGAAACATGGTGTCTTTGTCTCCAATCTTAAAAGAATCCCCTCTTCATCCACATATCCTTCAGCTACTACCCCATTTTCTTCTTTTCCTTTCAGGAAAATACTTTTAAAAACTTGAGTATACTTACACTTTTCTATTTCTCTCTTCTCATCCACTCATGAGCCCTCTCTAAGCAGACTCAACCAAATTGCTCTTGTTAAGTTCACCAGAGACCACCTATTGGTAAATCCACTTCAGAAACATTTGACACAACTGATCACTCTCTTCACTCACTTCCCACTTTCTCTTGACTCTATTCCTACCTCACCTCGATGATGTGTTCACATGGAGATACTCCAGAGTTCAGTTCTCAGAGCTTTGGGTCTACACTTGCTCCCTCAATGGCCTCTAGTCTTATGACATTAAATACTATCCATCTACTGATGACTCCCAAATTTATATAATCCTTCTGGATGCCTCCCCAGAAACTTCAGACTCATGCAATCAACTGTCCACTTAATATTTCCACTTGGATGTCTAAAAGACATCTCAAATCTTACAGGTTGAAAGCTGAGCTCATGTCTTCCCTCCAAAAATAATCATTCACTCTTTCCACATTCTTCTCTATCTTGATAAAGGGAAATCCCATCTGTCTGGTTGCTTAGACCCAAACTTTACTCACATATCCCACATCCAACCCAACAGCAAACTAGGTCAGCTCTACCTTTCAAAGTACATCTCATCACTTGTCTTGCCCTGTTCCTGATCCAAAACATCACTATTTTGCACCTGAATCCTGAAATAGCTTCCTAGATGATATGATCCTCCTGCTTTCACTGCTCCAGCAGAGCCAAGGCCAGGGTTTGAATCAAGTCTGATTGGCTTTGAAGTTTATGTTTTTTCTAGTGCTTTAGAATGCTAAGGACTCTATTTACCAAAGTCTAGTCTATAGAGTATATGCATATCTATGAATTTGTCTATCTTGTCTGTGACTAGATTTTCACCAATTAGTAGGAAAATAAGAAAAATAATGGAAATGGTGAGTGTGGGAGTGTCCATATTCATATAAGGTCGCCAGTTGTCTTTTCTTGGGGGATCCTCCTATCTGAGAGGATAGCCTTTCTACTTGCAGGTATCAAAACGTCATTTATGAAATATTAAAGATGGTTATTTAGTATTGTTAATGGTCACACACAGCCAAGTTTTTCAAAAATTGGTAGCCCTATTATAACCCCAGAATATTTATTTTGTTGTTCCCCAAGAATGCTTTTTTCCCCATTATATACAAAAGCAAGAGTTATAGGAAATTCACCCACACTAAGACCATCATGACAAATGAGAGCATCCCCTCATACCTTGCTAGCTGCCACCCCAGCTTGTTTATTCACTTTGTACTCTGGTGTTTCGGTCTGCATGAAGTAGATCTGGTCTTTCATACTCTCAAAGTCTTCTTGGTATTTCCTCTGTAAGACATTACACATACTGGAGAATGGCTGTGGGCATAGACTGTGCACAGGTTTCACATGGGAGGACAGGGGCTGGTGGGAGAGGTTACACAAAGCCGCTCCTCTTGGCTTACACAAGTCAGGTTACAATGAGAGAATGCAGTGCCATCACAAAAACAATTAGCAACTTAACAGAGATTTGGAGCAATTATAATAGGCTGAAAACCAGCCTTCAAGAAGGAGCTCTAAAAGGCCAGGGGTAGAGAACTTAAGAGAAAAGAAAGAGTGTTTTTCAGTGAAGAAAATCAGGGAAGAAACTAATCAGTTTCATAAATGTACTGTTTAGGCTCCCCAGGCAAAGAATAAATTTAAAAGGGCCCCCCTTAACCTGTACTCACTTTGAAACTGTATTGTTCATATGAAAGTTGAGGCATGAATAATGGAATCTGATCAAAGCAGTATTTCTCAAAAGGAAAGAGAGATAGGGGAATTTCTTTCTTGATAGGAACTCTATACAGATCTTACCCCCATGAAGGGGTACCCGGACTCTAATGTTCTGGTACCACTTTAGATGCAGCTGGGGGTCTGAAGTCATAAAAGAAAGGGTCACACTTTCAACCTAAGAACATCTGGTCATTCCTTCCTACTTACTGTGCTGATATTATCAGCATTCATTCTGGCGGTTGCAATTTCAAAGCAAGGTGTCTCACTCCATTTGCCTTTGACTTTATTTTCATAGTCTTCCTTGTATTTGTTCTAGGAGAAAAAAAAGATGAAATATAGAAAATATAGAAATTGACAAATAGGATAGAAAACTAAGTGGTAATGGGCAGCTTAAAAAAAATTTTTTTTAACTTAAAACATATCTTAACTATGGTCCTTAAGTTCTTAATAGATGTCTTCAAATGTTCCAGGATAGTATCAATTTACCCAACAAAAAAGTTGGGCGAGAGGGTAGAGGTAATAATTGACCACCTTCTTGTTGAGTCTGGGAACTTAGTTCATTCAAAACTTATGGATGTTCCCTGATGTTTGAGGGAAGAGACTCAGGAACATCCTCCACTTATATTTCAGAGTTATAACAAAACCACTCAACCCACATTTCCATGCCAGATGAAATTAGCCATAAATTTCTGAGATTTACCAAAACTTCTAATTATCCAGAAAGGAATGCCACCACAAAATTTGGCTTGAAGGCTAATGAATAACACTTTCCAATTTAGACTTGAAGAAATTTTAATGAGAACTCGTAAGTAATTCAAAAATTGCCCCATCTTATTCACACACACCATTCTACCTGAACCCCAGGCTGTGAGCAGCCTTGAGAGGAATTATGTCTTCTTTATGTTTATATCCTCAGAATCTAACACAAAATGCATCACACAAAAGTGACCTCATAAATGCATGTCCAACAAAACTAAACTGAACTAAGCCCATGATATGTGACTTCAAACTGCCTTGGCCTAGAGTGTTCTTAAAATAAAATTAGGGGCACCTGGGTGGCTCAGTCAGTTAAGCGTCTGGCTTTGGCTCAGGTCATGATCTCACGGTTTGGGAGTTCAAGCCCTACATCAGGCTCTGTGCTGACAGCTCAGAGCCTGGAGCCTGCTTCAGAGTCTGCATCTCCCTCTCTCTCTGCCCCTTCCCCACTCATGCTCCATCTCTCTCTCTCTCAAATAAATAAACATTTAAAAAATATATATGTTTACAATAAAATTCAACCAGTCAATCCCAAACCTGGGCATATGAGCCAGAGCTGGGTTATAACAATTTCCCCTTCTTGGCTCATAGAAATGTGTTAACAACCAGCAAGTCTCAAAGTGTCTGCATGCCTACACCCCCACTTCACTCTTCAGGAAAAAAGAAAGTGATTTTCTGGTATACCTTCAACAGAACCAGTACCAAGGATGAGTGATATGCAAAGCCAGTGAGTTTGAGTTAAAGGATGCTCAGCCCTCTCTCAAATGCCTTTATCCATTCTTCTCAAGAGGCTAATACGCTAAATGCTAGCCAAGTGTTTTTCATAACTATAAATTTTAGATTCCTGGGACGGAGTTCAGAAGCTCTGAGCCCAAGACTAAAGTCCATCATTACCAAAGATGTGGCTTAGCCTCTCCAAGTTTCAGGGTTCTTAACCACAGCACCGGCAATAATAATTCCTTCCACAGAGGACTGTTGAAAAGTTTACATAAGTTTATACCCTGAAGAGTCCTTTGCAAACTCTTCAGTGCTAAACAAATGTATGGTATAATAATTATAACAATAATGTTGCCAACATTGCTAGCATAACAGAGTAAGAAACTCTGGAGAAAATTCTGTGTGTGTGTGTCTGTGTATGCACACGCATGTGTATTCTTCAGTGAAAATCTTTGTTGAGATAATATTTACACTTAAGTGTCAATTTGCCTACTCTCTTCTTTGGAAGTTTTAAAAATTGAAGTCAACTCTTTAGTCAGTCAAAACTGACTGAATTCAATTGGTCAAAACGGATGTTTTGATTTGCTGATTGCCTATAGAAGTATTTCTAATCTTTTTGGCTAATAGACCTCTTCAGAAATCTGAGAAAGCTATAAAATGCCCATAAACACAACTTCAGAGGTTCTTGATGTATACACACCCCAGGTTAAGACCTCCAAATCCACATTTTTGGTGGAATACTGCCCTTTCTCTGCTTGCTGGCAAAGGAAGAGACCTTTAAGATTAGGGGATAGGGGCAATTGGGCCTGATATATCCCCAGAACTTTGTGATAGGATTTAAAATTGAGAAGGCAGATTCTCTTAATGAGATCCAAAAGTTGGGTTATTGTGAAGAAATAATTAGAATCACATATGTAGATTTGTTAAGAAAATTAAAATTCTTACATTAAGAGATGGATGTCTGATTTTTTAAAAGATATTAAAACACGATGAAAAATAAGAGTACAAGACCATCCAGCACCCTCACCCAAAGTCCTTCCCCACTTCTTCCTCTTCATAAACCAGTCACCATAGAGTTGGATCTCTCACAATCCACCCCTGAGTATTCCCAAGTGTGGGAAGATTTTCATTGTAAGGAAAGAGGCTGGGGCTTGTTATCTATTGAGGAAGTTATGGCCTTCCCCTCCATCTATAGGTAGGAGAGGAGTTAAAAGGCTGAAGGCCTGCAGCTTGAGGAATGAGAAGGAGAGTGAGGTATGTGTCTATGTGGTACCTCCTCTGTCAACCAAGTGGTCTTATTCTACGAGTCTGGCAGCAAGGCCTGAGTACTTATGTGGTACACAGAGATTGTTAGCCGTACCAGGGTCCAACATCCAACTTTCCCCCCAACCCCACTCTAATTCTTCTGTCCAACTCTGTCATAGGTAAAGCCAATCAATGGAAACCTGGCAGCAAGAATCAATTTAATATTCTCTAAGATTCTGTGTTCACTTAACAGAGGAAAGTACATTGAGTCAATTACAAGCTATGAAACACCTTCTGTGGGCAAGAGAGTAACTGCATGTTAACAGATGTAGTAAAATTGCTTCCCCATAGTCCTTCCTCCCCAGAAATGAGCTGAGAGTGCTTCCATTGGGCCACAAATTGGACACACTAATGTCCTACTTAAACACATGGTTTCATTTTCTACTTTCCCTATCTGCATCTGTGGTTTTGATGTGGTTATCAAACGGAAGGAATACAAAGCCAGTTTAGTTAATCACTCTTCACTCTTTTCTATGAGTAGCTAAATACTGGGACTTCTGACAGTTTCATTTGAAGACAAGTTATCCTCTCAGAATTGTGGAGGGGTTCCCAACTGGTATTTTCATTGCCTACAGTGGGCCCAGGGATGCTTTCCTTACTCAACCAAATCTCTTCTGTTGCTATCAATGGAGATCTCCCCCTAATTCTTTATTATAGAGGACTTTCCGTGGTTTTAGAAGATCACAGTTTGGCATCTTCATGCTGTGTAACAGTATTTCCTGAAAGATATTTTTTAAAAAACATCCTAGTGAAATAGTATATATCGGTCACTGCCTCCAGTTCCTAACACAGAAGTCCTAAACCTTGTAATCTCCTGAGTGATAGGGTTGTCTTTTGTTTCAATGAGACAACTCCTGGATAGATTTATGATCGGGGCTGGTCATGAGAAAGACCAAGCCATGATTAGAAGCTTGGAACTTTCCACCTCACCCTTCATTTTCTGAGGAGGGGAGAGGGGCTGGAGACGGAGTTAATAATCAGTTAGGCCTATGGGATGAAACCTCCATAAAAATCCATGAAGGACACAATTCATACAGCTTCCATTTTGGTAAGCACATCCACACGCTGGAAGAGTAGTATGCCCCAGCTCCACAGAGACAGAAGGTCCTGTGCTTGGGACCCTTCGGGACCTCACCCCAGGTTCCTCTTTATCTTGGTTGTTCATCGGTGTCCTTTATCATGTAATAAACATAAAAAAGGGTTTCCCTGAGCTCTGTGAGCCGATTATTAGCAAATTATTAAACTTGAGGAGGGGATCATGGGAACCCGGATTTATAGTCCAAAGTATGGGAGGTCCAGACTAATGACTAGTGTCTGAAGTAGGGGTAGTCTCATGGGTCTGGGCCCTTAACCTGTGAGATCTGAGCTAACTCCAAGAAGATAATGTCAATTGAACTGAATTATAGGACACCAATTTAGCGTCAGAGAATTTGTTTGGTGTGGTAAAAAACCCATTTGGTGGCAGAAGTACGCATAGAGAGTAGAGGAAACAGAGCTTTTCCTTTCAACTCTACGTCCCTGAACTGGAAATTCTAACCTGAAGTCTCACATTTCTCCTTTTACGAATCTGGAAAGAAGCAGAGAAGCAAGCACAGAGAAACTAAAGGGACTTCCCAATGTTGCATTCAGGACCCCACTTTCAGCTGGCTGTAGTGTGCATAGTGTCCTCACCTGGAAGGCTTGCTTAATGAACAACCCTGCCTGCCTGTCCGTCTGTGTTAGGGCTACAAAATGCAGCTGAGCCAGGATGAGTGCTGGTATTGGAGCTGGTGCCTTTGGCCAAAGACAAAGGTAAGAGAATTGATTCTGACAGGTACAGTAAGGAAAGCTGGTAAACAGAATATAATCAATATATAAGCAATATAAATCATTACAGATATACGATCATTATATTAATGTATGAAATAAAGGCTATAAGACAAAGGGATGTATTGGGAGACACAGACAAGGAAATGCTGAATTTAAATACATAAGAGTGAGTACATAAGGGGATTTAATCTATTTTGGAAAGAAAGGAAATGATGATACTGAAACATGCATCAGAGCCCATGACCATGGGGAATACTTCAAGAGAAAAGAGGTAGGTCCCACAGCAAAATCACCTCTTTCTCCTCCACCTGCAGCCCGACTCCTCTCTTATTGGATGGTTTGTTTTTGAATGGACTGCTACAGACCATAAGCATTTCCTCCTAAAGTGAGTGTTATTTTGAATGCACAGCAGCCATTAAGAACTTGGTATTTGGGGAAGACTGGGATAAACAGCCAAATATGGTGACTTTCATCCTCCCCCATTCTCCCTTGGCTCACATTGTTATTCCACAAGGGCAAATCCAGCCCCGGTGAGGTTTTCAAGTGTCTAATGATGCCACCGTATCCGGCTGGAGTGGCACAGTCCAACAGGCATATAATGCAAGCTGCCAGTGTAATTTTAGATTTTCTAGTAGCCAATTTTTAAAACGTAAAAAGGAACAGGTGGGAAATTAATTTTAATAATATATTTTTACTTAACAAATAGGTCCAAAAATATTATTTCAACCTGTAATCAGTATAAAAATAATGAATGAGCTATTTTACATTCATTTGGTCATACTAAGTGTTCCCAGTGTATATTTCACACAGAGAAGACCCTCAGTTTATACAATCACATTTCAAATGCTCAATAGTCACATGTGGATGATGGCTACTATATTGATGAGTGCACTTCTAGACTGGTGTGTCTAAATTAGTGGAGACTGGAGCAGTGTGAAAGTGATTTATTTTTTATCACATTCAAGTACCCACACTGCACACTCAAGGTAAAAGCATGTTGCAATAGTAAGATAGCTTTTAAAATATGTTTTAAATAAAAATTAAAAATAAATTTTTCTTTACAAATAACCACTTGAAAGGAGCTTTTTCTTTTTCTTCAAAAAAAGGTCCATCACCCTTGTTTTCCATCACCCTTGTTTCCCAATCTTATTTAAATATCAACACTTTCAGTAGGCCGGCTCTTTATGGACAGTTCTAAAGTTCATTTCCGCTTAGTCCTGGGCAAATTTCAGGGTCATGGCATTCCTATTAGTGAAAAGTTACTGTACTTAGCAGATTCTCCAAATAGCCTCTGGTTATACAGTTAGTAGTCTGCAATATCAGACACTACAAACATCATTGAATAGACTTCATCATCCATAACTTTTCTTCCTTCTTCTTTACTAGAGACATCCTTTCCTGCAAAATACCTAAACAAAATGGAAACCTTGAGGTTCCATCAAAATTCAAGCAGAAGACCAAACTGGGACTCAACTCCACAGAGGGCCAAGAAAAAAGTATTTAAAATCAGCAGTATCCCAGGAGAAAGTGGCCTGATTTGAACCAATTTAAAATAGGAATTTAGCATGGGTCTGGTCACCAGTTGGACATCTGTCTCTCTGCATTCTCTGTCAGGCCTGCATTCCTCAGAGCTAGCTTACCAGCCTAAATATAGACAGACTAAGCTGTTTGCCTGGGCTTTAAAAGTTATGAGGTGCACTGCCCATGGCTGTCAAACTAATGGCTATGTCTGAGAGATCACACATGCATTCTCATTTTCTCCATGTCTGACTGACAGCTATAAAACTGTACACTGAATTAAAACAATCAGATCCTCCAAAGAAAACGTGCGGGGACTCAGTTCTTTGTTAGTATCACTCCTGCAAGTCAAAATGTTAAATGACATCAGGGCACAGGTTCTGTTTTCAAAATGCGGCTTTCACATTTCCTCATCACGGAGCCATTAAGCTGGCCAAACATTTATTAACATGGTTCCATGATGTTCATGGATGTAATGTTTTTGCTGCCGACTTTTCAGAGTCATATTGCAAAAACACCCTTACAGTGTTGGCATTGGGTCTTTAAATCCCCCTTACTTACTTTCTCTGATGTTTGAGATTATTAAGTCAGAGTTTTCAAGGGAGGCCAGTCCTATGTACTTACCTTGCTCACTTGATTGGTCACTTTCTTTGCAAACTCTATATCTGGAGGATCCGGCAGAGATGTGAATTGAGATTGCTGTTCAGCATGACCTTTTTTGTAGGCGATCTGACAAAATAAAAGACAGGGACGCTCATGAGCCACAGAAAATTATTCTATTTCCCATGTTCCATTTGTTGGCAATTTTGAAAAAGACTATGTATTCATCTGTATTTGAAGTCTTAAACTTTAGTCTATCACATAACAGTAACTTATCCTTGCAGATGCTACACGCCCTTGCTCTCAGTATTACCAGCAATTCCTATTTCGTTAAGTCTTCCCTCTTCAAGATTATTAATCCTAGATCTGTTTCCTTCCATTTATATCCATGCCATGATTTGCAGTTGAAATTATTCTGTTAACTGGCATCCTCAACTCCCAATCTCTTGTCTTTACATCAGCTACCATACCCCTAGCTCTGGATCAACTCAACTACACACTTCCTCTAATCTTATATCCAGGATGATGAGTGACACTGAAGAAAATCACACAACTCTATTGATTGGATAATGATAATGTGATAAGCATGATTAAAAGGGCCACTGGAAGAAGGTACAGAAGTGGGAGAGGGGGCCTCTTGAACCTAAGCCCTTAGCTTGAAGTCAGGGTGCCTACCTAGTGATACGTGCTTATGAACAACAGCTTGCTTGGGGCTCTGTGCCCGATACTCTGAGTTTATGGTATCCAATTGCCACTTTGCCTTCAATGAAGCTTGAAAACCCCATTATGCATCTCTGGTCAGTCTCTACTTTCAGTGGCTAGTGTAAAACCCCAAGACTGTCCTTAGGCCCCCAGTCAACTCTCAGCTTCCTCTCTCATAGAGTAAAGGGAGGCTATACATATGCTTAGTTTTCCCTGTACTCATCCCTCCTTCCCACCTGCTGCATGGTTCAGAGAATCAACCCTTGTAGGGCAGGAGTCCTGTACTCAGACAGCTGATCCCTCCAGTAGCCCTCTGGACCTAGATCCATCCATTGCCCCTTCTCTTTCTTGACAGCTTCAACTGCTCCCTCTTCATTGGTTCCTTTCCTTCAGCCTGTGAAAGGCCTCTCTTGTCTTAAAATAAGTATCATGTCTATTAATCATGCAGCGCCTTCACTCTTTCCCTCCTTTGTTCCTCCACTACTGACTACTTAGACATTTTCTTCCACCAATCTTGAGCCCTGCCCCCACAATGCAGAACTATTTGTAGGTCCCCAGACCCACAAAAACCTCTTATGCCTCTGAACCTTGTACCTGCTGTTCCCTTTTCCCTGGAATGCCCCAGCTCCACACTCTCCCCATGTGCCTGCAAGCTGCTGCTCATTCTCCACGTCACAGTCTCCCCTCCCTAACCTGAGGACCTTTTCCTGGGATCTCACTCAACTTGGCCCTTACTTCCTTTAAAGGAATTATCAGATGACACTGTGATTGGTTGCTTACACATCTGTCCCACCTTGGACTATGAGCTCTGGGATGATAGAAAACATACCTGCTCATCTGTGAACACTTGTGGCTTGCACAGAAACTGACTAGAGTGAAGGTTCAATGATTGATTTCTGAATGTGTGTTTTATACACTGTGGCCATTGGGGGAAATCACAAAAGGAGATTTATCATCCCAACTCTTCTCCTACTCACTTGTGAGACTTCTACAAATTATTTCTCCTTCCATGTGGCAGTATTCTTATTTACGACATAAAGAAGTTGGATAGTTCAAAGGTCCCAGTCATCTCCTTCATGGTTTAACCAAGTCTAGCTATGTCTTAGCTTAATAATGTCTACCTACTGCCTATAACAAAAGCTTTTATGAACATTAAATCAACAGGGATACAAAAGAGCAATTTTAAAATGTACTTATATTAATTCTACTGCTCAATCTTTTTGTTGTTGTTGTTGGTAAGTAGTGAAGACTTTATTTTAGGCATAGGGCAATTGGTATTTTCCATGGCTGGCTAAGTCCTCAGAGAGTATGCAACATCCTATCAAGAAAAATGTTTACTAACTATGACATTCTGTCAAGAATTTTCAGAGAAATCAGATCTGGAAGTCCTAACTTCTCAGGAATCTTATTCAGAATTCTGTATAGTTAGAATTCTGCACTCTGGCCAGCTTAAGGACTCTCTTGGGGTTTGCAAAGTATTTTGTCTCTGCTTAGATAACAAGAAAAACATAGTAAGTAGGGTTCAGAGAAACTGGAAGAAGGTGCAGGAGAGGGAGAGAAAGCCTCTGAATCCAAGCCCTTAGTCTGAAATCTACATGCCTATCCAGTCGTATGTTCTGTGAACAAAAGTTTGCTTAGGGTTCTGTGCCCAATAACTGTAGAAGTTTACGGTACTGACATTATTCATAGGCATGTTGGTAATCTGATACTTAGTGCATAGTTAATCTGCAAAACATAAAAAATAAAGAATAAAAGCCATACCTTAACTGCCAAGTTTTTCTAAAGATGGGAAGATTTTACTTCATTGTTATATATTCTCCATTATGTAGTCTACTGAGAGATCTCAAAATACGTGGCCAACTTTAACTGTTCAAAGTCCATAGCACTAGAGTGGCATGAGGTGTCCCTTCATCTCTCCATTTTATGGGTAAAGGGAGACATTTGGAGATTAAGTGTCTTCTTGGAAACCTCTTCCTAGGCTTACATGACATGGCAGTTCCTGGTTGTCCTTCAACTTCTTTGTTCGTGGCTGGCTCCTTTCCAGATGTCCTAAGTGTGGTGTCCTCCAAAACTCTGCCCTTGGCCATACACTGTTCTGCCTCCCTCATACATGGTCACGCCTGCAGCTGTCACTTTTATTCTGATGACTCTCAAGTGTTAATCTCTTTCCTGCTCTCACACCTATGCAACAGTATGAAATTTCTAATTTATCTATAAAATGTCTTGATCTGAATGTTCCATTATCTCAACTCCATTTCTCTTGCCACGAATGCATATTTACCACTTGTACCCCTATATACCCAGACTACCAGTCTTTCACCTTAACTCCTCTATGGCTCCTTTCTTTCTTTCATCTCCAATATCCAATGTCCTTAACACTTTTACAATACTTACTACCTTCAGATTCCGTTCTTCTTCTCCTTTGTCCCTGTCATCCCTTCAATCCTTCTGTATTACTTAAAATAGCCTTCTTAAAATTATCACAATTTTTCTAGTCTCAATGCACTGTATTGTCTGTAAAATTTTTCCATTTGCTTTTAGCATATTGTTTTCCCCACCAAAATCATACGATATCTCTTATTGAATACATATCATGTCAAAGCTATGATATGATTTTGCCTGATTTTCAAGGTCCTGCTGCCAGTTTCTTAAACATGGTCTCCTAACTAGGCACACACAGCATTCACTTTCTTTGCCCTCTCTAGACTCATTTCACTTCTGTCCCTTTGTTCAAGTGCTCGCTCTACTTGAAAAGCCTTTCCTGTTCATCACTGCCCATTCCCTTTGGATTACCACTTCCACATGGTCTTTGCTAACTGCTTGCATGTGCCCTGTCTTTCAGCAAGTATTAGACTATAGAATTTGCTTTCTATATAAATATAAAAATATAAAATTAAAAAAATTAAAAAGTTTTTCATGTTATTTAATATATAACACTTTCATGTTATCAGCCTGATTATAAATTCTCAAGGGAAAGGATATGAAAACTTCTTATACTTTTCTATCCTGCTAGGTATGCATGCATAATGGACTTTCAACAGATAACTATTGATCACTTGATAAAGGTTACACAACAGTATTGTAGATTTATGAGATACAGAACCGAAAAGCTAAGTTAAAAGAGAAACAAGAGGTCCCTACACATCAAAATGGGTACTGTGTACTAGACGGCCTTAAATTTTTGTTATGGCTTCATTAGTTCCTAACTTACTCTATGGAAAGATAGAAGTATTTCTATGCTATATTTTAACCAATTATATGCAAATGGAGATAGAAATATGCCCACTAAATTTGCAAATGATATCAAGTGAGAGGCAATAAAAAATTAGACCTCAAAAGCTGGAGATGCCATCAAATGAATATGCATAATTCCAGTACAGGGCAAGATAGGATCCTAAGATCCACTGGAAGTAAATCACAGTAATTTTCAACTGACTTGTTGAAAATTTCAACTGACTTACATTCACAGTGAATGTAAGAGGTTCCCGGGTCTTAGTTGACAACTGAATGAAAAACAACTTGTTAAATAATAAAACAGTGCTCTCCTGAAGACTAGAGTAGTAGTCTTTTCAATACGGCAGCTAACAAATCCAGGGGTCAAGAAATAAAGAACCTCAAAACAAGGGAAAGTGCTAGAATCGAGTGGGGCTCTCTGCTGCTGCCACTGCTTTCAACCTAAGGACTAAAACTATTAGGCTTTTTAGTTCCTCTAATTAACTGTTTTCAAGGTCTAAAATGCTAAAATTCTGGCCAGGGGACTGCTGACTTTTACTAACTCTGAAATATCCTCCTTGTACACCCAATGGCAAGAGCTTTTTGCGAAGTAACTACACAAACATGTTTGGACAAGTATGGCAGTCCATGTAGAAAAAGGGGGACAGACCACAATTCAGACTTCATAATTAGGATAGTTCAATAACATTTTTCACTTAATATGTTTGGGAAAGTGGCTATGATCTCAATAGGTTTTTAAAAATGCCCCTGTAACGTCACAGAAAAACTTCAACCCCAGCCAAGGGGACAGAGGGCAGATGCTGCAGTGGAAAGAACACTGGTCTTGAGATCACAAGACCAGGCCTCTAATCTGGGCTTTGCCACTAATGACCTATGTGGTCTTAGACTCAGGTTCTTCACCTATGAAAAAACAAGATTGGACTAAATTATATCTAATATAAGTTATAAAATCCGATTTAAGTAGACATCATAAATTATAATGACTCTAGATGTATTCATCTGCAATAATGACAGTTAGTCTTTTCGAAAGAAGAACTGCAATGAACATGTGGCCAGAAGACAATCTGAGGTCTTCTGATTCCACCCTGCCAATGAGGTTGACTGTATTTTACTTACATCACTGAGGGCTTTCTGGGCTTGGGCAACCCTCCTCAGCTCTGGACTATCATTGTATGGGTAAAACAAGCTCTTGTCAGCTTCCCAGTCTTCAGTGTATAGTTTCTAAATCAGGAAAGAGTGAAAAGTTATGAGAAAGTGAGCTCACACTTACAAGAAATATACAATTTTGAATTCATCCATCAATAGCAAAAAGAGCCAAGGGCAAGGTGAGATCAAAGGTAAATAGAATCCACAGATAACCTTCCCCTTTCCACCCAGTCAGAGTCATATTTATTAATAGCTCGTCCTGCTTTCCTGGCAAATCTTATTTTCAGAAGAGTAAATGTGTCTGACTTGGTTTCTTCTCTGGGACTTCACCTGCTTCCTGCAACAAGTACTAATCCAAGTGTAAGGAGCCGGGAGGCACTTAGCATAGTTTCTGTCAGAAAATAAACATTGAGTAAGAGTGATGGCCAGAAATACCCAAAGTGTAGCCCAGGGTCTATACTTTGTGGGTCTCTCAGAGCCAGTTCCCCGGTGCATCTTCGTTCTCCCCATGTATTCCTTCATCAGGGTTGCTCAGGCTCCCACCAGGACCCTCTCCTCTCCTCTACTCCACAGCTTTCTTCTCAGTTCCTCCTTGCCAACACCTACCCCTGCAACCTGCATGGCTCAAGGATACTCATAAAAAGACTGAGGAACTGCATTCCCGATTATCAAAAGTACTGGGTATTCCTCTAAATTACACATTGGAAGGACATAGGAAGACAGAAGTCATGACAGAGCAGAAGCTCTTACCTTACTGAACATGGCTGTGTTCTTAACTGCCTGGACAAGTTCAGGGGCATCAGGGGGAAGCAGGTACTTATCCTTGGTGTCTTCCCAGTTCTGCTTGTATAAAACCTAGTCAGAAAGAGCAGAGGACGTGTGGTTGATGTCTCCCCCAAGGGCATGAGGGTTTAGAGAACACAGTGTTGTGAAGTCTTTCATTATCAAAGTGTCCTCACACAAGAGGCTGCCCTTGTGCCTTTGTGTTTTACTAGCATCAATGGTGAAAACATTGACCATGTCAACATCCCATAATACTTTTCCTGCATTAGTAAGCTTTTACTTGAAAAGTCTGATTTTTTTTTTTTAACTAAATCATGATTATGATTCTCTATAGATTCCTTTTAAAGGCTGCAATCTTACTGGTCATTGGCTCAATTTGGATAGTAAACGTGTTTCTTTTGACTTATGTGTTATTTTTAAATGTTTTTAATTAGTTGCCTACATTTGAAATTTGAGCATTTCTCATAAAAATGAAGCTCCCTAGCCTCTTTAAAAATAAATCAGAGACTTTGGGGACATCGGGACTGCACTCTGTATAGCAGCTGCCTGGAGCTGAGTTGCAGGGCATATGCTCTCCAATCCACCATAGGTCCTACGGCCACTTCAGTCATCTGTGCAGCCTTCCTGACATGTGTGGATACCAGAGCTCATGAGGCCCCTGGATTTAAATGAGACTGGTGAGCAGGATCAGGCCTGTCCAGTTTTCTCCTCTAAGGCCAGGTAGAGGTAATCTACGTGCTACTTAGCATCCCAGCCATCCATAACATGACCTCACCTTACTGACTTGCTGCGACACTTTCTTTGCATGTTCAATGTCCTTTGCTTTTTCGTCTACGTGACAGATAGTTTTAGCAACATCGCCATCCATTCGATACTTAACCTGCAGAAATAATATACAGAGTTCATGACAGGCATGCACATGTGAGTATACTAAAGGGTATCTTCTAACAAAAGGGCATTAACCCAATGACTCAACGTCTGCACCACAAAGCAGACTTTCCACATTTTAGGTAGAAAACTGTGATCTCCAAAAATCTGCAGAGTCCCTGCATTTATTGCATATCTGCTTTCCTGGCTGAATTTCAGCCTCCCTGCTCTCCTACATGGAAGACCACAGTGAATTCGAATTTACCATCTCCTATCTCTTAAGCTAACTTGCTAAGCCAAGCTTTTAGAGGTCTCTTGGGGTTCACATTTAGAGCAACATAATCTATAGCCAATACTTCCTCTAGATTTCTGGACTGGCTCACAGCAATCCGACTGCTCATTTTCTCTACACCAATTAAAGCCCTCAATTCCCAGTGATGGGCATGTTTTTGACATGTCTGTCTTCTTTCTTTTAGCAATGCAGCCCACCTCACTGAGTTGATCTTGTACTTTCTTGATTCGGCGAAGTTCTGGGGTATCGGATGTGATGGCATATGGCTGTCCTTTAGCTTTCTCATACTTCTCCTTGTATTTATTCTGAAAAGAGTATCAGATATTAGCCTAAAACCTGATAAGACAGCAGCAGAAATTTCAGGCAATGTATTTATCTCCAATAGATTAAAAAAAAAATCCTGCAAATTCTAACAATTATCAGTTATAACAGCTTTTTGTCCCCTACCCTGATTCTCAGCAAAAACTAAAATAGATTTGTTAATTGCTCTTCCTAAACACAGTTGGATACTTGAGACAGTAGAAATTTTATTACAGACTATTGTCTTGGAAATGCCCTAAAATGATTCTCTCAATGTTTTTATTGCACACATAAATGCACACATAAAAAGCCAGAACCTCAATAATTTTAGCAAATATAGAAATTATCTGAAAAGATTTGATTGCTAATACAATGCAAAAATATTCCATTCAGGAGTTCAATCTCAGTGGTTCAGATAGCTGAGACACCAGCTGAATTAATGGAAAGTCTGAATTATGGAGTATTTTGAAAAGGAATGCAATTTTGTTATTTCTGCTAAATATACAGAGTTCTCACTTTAATAACAACATGTATAATTTATCATTATTAATGCTTCAATAGTACTCTTGAATGTAGTCAGCAATCTAAATTATACTCTTGATTTTATCAGTAACCATTTTAAAAATACTATAAACCTTTGACAACATTTTCTTCAAGCTAGCAGAAGTTCTAGGATATTAGTGTCAGAATTTGAGACTTTATGGCAACAAACTGACAAAAAATTTTCTATTTTTTGCTGAATACCGCAAGGATAAAGGAGGCAAAATAATCTTGTTTTTACAGATCAAAGTCTTAGAAAACTAGGTTTTAGATCATTCGAGACTCTGAACTAGAAATTTACCAAATAGTCCCCAGGAGTTAACACTAAACCAGACATAAATATTTACTGACCAATCGCAACAGGATGCTTTTGACATAAGCATTTAGTCCTATATAATCCAATGTTCCCCTGAGCTGCTTTTCGTTTTTTTAAAGCTGCTGGAGGCTATGCCACCTAGTGAGACCTCAGCCCACATGGACAATCAATAAATGAGATCCAGTCTGCTTCCAGTCAGTATAACTTGTTACAGTCTAACTGCACATGGAAAGTTAAGGACGAGGGACCTTCAACAGCAGTGATTCTGGACTAAGGCTGCACGTTAGAGCCACCTGGGCCGCTTTTAAAAATCTTTATGCACAGGTCCCAACCGCGGATAAAACCAGAACAGCCTGGGTATCCATAATTCTAAACCTCCCAGAGGATCCCAATGTGCGGCCACAGTTAAAATCCACTGTTCTGGGGTATAGTCGAACATTCCAATCCTTATTTCAGAGGAGTTCTTACTCTGATCCTGGTGTTCTGAACTACACATTCTTCTTCGCTATACAACTCTTAAAGATCATTTTACATATTGTTAACTAGTCTACTTTAGGGGTATCCTGCTCAGGCATAGTTTTAATTAGACGTTATTTAGCTTCTTTGAACTGATTTCAACTGAATATATTCAGGACTTCATTATTCTAGATTGGCTAACAAATTGTGATTAAATACCAATAAATGCTGTACGATTGGCCTTCTGCTTAATTTGTGGGAATAATTTCAGAAAGGATGTTTTCCCTGATACTGCAATGGTGCAAATGAATTAGAGGAAAGGAAAATTAAAGAGTCACAAGAGCTTATATTTCTGCAGAATAAGTTGTTGTCTCATAGGAGGTTGAGAAACAAAATCCAGCTAGCATCCAAAACAGAGTCGGTAGAGATCAGTAATTTCTCACTAATAGAGCCAGATTAGCAGAAATGGTTTGAAACTTACAGGGCTAAAGAGATCCTGCATTTTCTGACTGTGTACAATGTAGGGCGTCATGAACTTAGAAGAATCCAATTTCTTCCGGATAACCCTCTTCCTCTCCAGTGGCTTGGCTGGTACCGGCTCTGCCGATACTGGCTGTACCAGTGCCGGTTTGGAAGTTTCTGATTGCTCATAGTCAGATGTGATTGTCCTTGTTGTCGTAGTTTCATAGACTTTTGTTATTGTCTGAAAATGTGACATGCAGTTCAACATTGTTATGTAAGTAAAAACCGTGATATCATGATCTTGTATATACACATTATTCTGACCTCGAGTCAGACTTACATTCCTAGTGTTATTCCTACATATTTAAAGCCAGTCAAAGCAGTAAATCATATACTCGGTCCATATGAAAGTACATCACGTTACATAAATCTGAATGCTGACTGTTCAAGATGGCATGGAACAAAAAGTTTACTCCTTAGTAATTTGCTACAGGGCCTTAACATTCCACTTGTAGAAAAGAACCCAAACCCCTTAAGGTTGGATGAAAATCAGAAATACAGTATTCTTAACCGTTTAAAATCTTAAATCGTCTAGGTAAAGTAAAAGCAAACGTGGGATCAAAGAACAAAAGATGAAGATGATCAAATAAAGCTCAAATTCTTGATTTTATATTCACTTGCAAATGAGTCTAAGAAGAAGTTGGTTGCTTGTTCCCCAGGTCTTTAGGCATTCTCCCCTGCAGTCTAACACAAAGAATAATGAATTCTAAAGAATGAATCACATCAGTATTACAAGTGATTACCATTCTTTTGGCTTAGTCAGTTAATTAATCTGAACCGGAGTGCCATTTACACCAATAAATGTTTAGGTGGACAAGGATAACGATGACAACATAAGGGGGTAATTATCCTTACAACAGTCCTATGCATGCGGTAGGTGGGAAATGACTGTTTCTTACAACAGGCTGTATAGTGGAAGAAACTAAGGCCCAAAGTTTGGGTGTGGTCCAAGGTTAAAAATACTGGATGTAAGAAAAGAAGGTAAGCAGACAAGTCTTCAATCCATCTCACAGCATGATTTCCTTCACAGCTAATATCATCTGTACCAAATGATGAAGAGAAACTTAAGTAGCAAGGAAATTGTACCTCTACGACAACTTCCCCTAGTGTTGTCAGATCATTGCTAATAGGTGGCTTTCTGCCCATTATTATTGACGTACGGTTGATGGTGAGAAATGAACCAGTTCACAGCATCTACAAATGTTAGGTTTCATGCAATCACAGGCTCTTGGAGCAGGCTCCAGGGATAGCCATCCCTGTTTGTCACGATCAAGAAAAACTGCTCTATTCAGAAAATAAAGCATGAGTGAGGGATTTCACCTTAGAAAAAAAGTTCCACCTTGGAATATCTATGGGAATGGCTTTCTTAGAATTCCTAATGTGCTAAAATCTAAGTGGCACTTCACTGCACCATCAGGGACATAGGCTTCGCGGTGCTGTCCCTGTTGGCAGAGACGGTGCCCCACAACTTACAACTCTATATAATAAAACAGCTGGTTCCCATGCAAATCGTATGTCCAAGGCTATTTGATTGCTGCAGTCACAGAGTGGTGATGGCCATTGATATTGCTTTAATGAGCACCACCTACACCAAAAATACTACACGAACAATGGGGGAATGATCCCCAATCACTTTGGATACGTTCAATAGCAAGAACAGGGACGTATTCTGTCAAACAAGCAGCATTCGTTCTTGTATCATCTGCTGCTGGGCACACGTAGGTGAGGGATTCTTCTCAGATTCTCCCTTTGCCAGCTCCTGTAGCCCTGGAGGTCTGTGAGAGGGGAAGGCTCTGCCTGCTTTAATCAGCATGCAGTTCATGCAGACACAGGTTGGGTCTTACCTCTCCTGGCACCTCTTCATAGACTGTCTCTTCTGTGTAGTACTATAAATAGAGCACAAAGGAATCATCATGAGAACAAAGCAGAAATCACCTCTCCTCTGCCTCAGCTGAACCACTGGATTATTTCACTAGCTCAGCCAGTGTGCACTATCTGTGGGAAGCAAGTACACAAGGGAGCGTCTTCACATTTTGGGACCCATTTTAGCTTTGTGAAACTTCAGGGGAGTTAAAGTGAATGCTACCAGACAAGGCAAGGAGATGCAGAGTGATGAGAAAGGTGTCTGAGGCTGATTATTTATTAGGGGCAGTTATTTAACTTGAGACAAGGTAAGACTTTTTCTTACAGTACCCAGGGCAGAATTTGCAGAAAAAAATATACTAACAATATCCTGAGTATGTGGGTTGGGCAGAAAAAAAAAAAAAAAACTTGCCGTAACTCACTATTTGTGACTAACAATAAAACGAAACAGAAACCTCAATGTGAATAACATTTTTAACTGGATTGTATCATGGAAATAATAGACCCGAAAGCATATACACATCTCGATTATCCGTACACCCTCCTGATTACTAAGGAATGAAAGTTTCTTCCAGAGTGCGGGGTGTATCCTTTCATAGCACAATGGTCTTGAAAGGATGCAAAGATGAAAATTTACAAATGCCAAGGGGAGAGTGAAAAAATGCAGATTTCTCAGCACAAGATGTGGGAAAGTTAGGCTGCAGTTTGTAGCTGACGGCTGCAAGGTGCCTGCAGCCTGGATCTGAAATCAAACCTACTTTTGTTCTACTTCTGACATCACGGGCAATAAATAGATGCTGATGGGAACTGGCTGACATTTTGTTTCAGATGCGTAAGGGGAGTGGAATCCTTCCCCCAGCCTCACCCAGCAAGAAGCAAAGCCTCAGGCCGAGGCACAAAGGAAAGGGATAAAAAGGAAACATTTGGCTCATTTTCTCAATCAACAAAATGTATAACATTTTATGCTTCCTTTTTCTTTTCCCTGCCACCAAAACATACTCAGGGAGAGGGTAAAACACTGACTTCTTAATTTCCCTCAGTTGGCCTCTGTTGTTTTGTCCCTTGGTTCAGTGAACGCTTATCAAGTTATTTAACCATTGTCAATAGGCCGCAGGCTCTATTTCGTCTGCAGGAAGATAGGAGAAAATTTACCTACTGTCTCCTACTCTTGGGCTTTCTTTGCTCCTGTACTATTTCTTTAGTTTAAAATCTAATTCTATCAGTGTGTCCTTGCACAGAGCGACAGAAACCACAAACTCCGAAAGGACAGAGAATTTCTCTTTTATATGCCTGTGCCTTCGTCACACGGGAAATATCATTTGGACATTTTAGGGAATACTGTTTAATGCTGATCCACACACAGCCATGCCTGTGGCCACACAAAACATCAGTGACTCGAGAAGAAATTTTAAACTAAAATGAATGATTCACAACTATTTTGGATTTTCTGAGCCCCCAAGCAAAAGCAGATCTTTGGGAGCTATCCAACTTTACCTTTGCTGGGCTCTCACCATTAGTAAATGTATCTCAGAAAGAAGCTTATAAAAAAAGTAATGTTACCCAAATGGTTGGCATTAACATATATGCCAAATCTCACTTTTTTTAGAGCTGTGCCACTAATTAGATAGTACATCCTTGCTTCTTGTCCTTTCTATCCAAGTTAAAAAAAAAAAATTTTAATGTTTATTTATTTTTGAGACAGAGAGAGACAGAGCATGAACGGGGGAGGGTCAGAGAGAGAGGGAGACACAGAATCCGAAGCAGGCTCTAGGCTCTGAGCTGTCAGCACAGAGCCTGACGTGGGACTCGAACCCACAGACCGTGAGATCATGACCTGAGCCGAAGTCGGATGCTTAACCAACTGAGCCACCAAGGCGCCCCAAATCCAAGTTTAAGTTTGAATAGAGATGGATAGCACAATTTTATTTAGATGTCCAAGGTCCCCAGAAGATATATTTTTAAAGCTAGCTCTTGTTTTTGAACTCTTCCCTGACCATCTTCTCAAATTTGCCACCATCCCGTTCTTCATGGCATCTTTTCTGAGGTCAGAGAGCCCTTGGTTGAACACTCTCTGGCAGGAAGTCTATCCATTTAGCAACTGCTGGTCAGACCCAGAAGCAGTACTAGGAACAAAATGGCAAGGATGAGATGCCTAAAAATTTCAAAATGTCAAAAAAAAAAAAAACGGAGTCCCCTCCATTTTTATGACATCTAGTTAAATCAATCAAGTCTAGCACTGAGGATAACTTCCAGTGACCAATGAATACAATTATTTTAAGAAAAACAAGGGATTTTTTTTTTTAAGTTGGAGGCTAAAAATTATCACTGGTATTACCACCATAGGGAAGGCAATCTAATGTATAATTGTGTCAATGTTTTAATAGACATTATTCTGATCCATAAGGACATATGTAAAACAATAACACCAGTGATAATACTGAGCACTGAGAATGTAGCCTTTGGCACTTAAGCCAGAGAGGTGGAAAGTTCTACTGTAGGAGATTCATTCTGTGTTTTTTTCCCTAGATCCTTCAATAATAAAAGCAATTTTATTTGTAGAATAACAAATTTTTCTTCACCTAAACATAAACTGGCCGCTAAAATAATCTTCCAAAGACAAATTTTGGCACTTTAATTTGGAATTTGGTTCTGGGTAGCTCTTAATTTCATTCTGATGAAGCAGCACAGATTTTCAAAACTACCTCCAAGTATCATCAGCACTCGGAGATTTTCATATGTTTAGATCATCATTAATTATGAAGTATCAAGCACTTTCAGATTCAATGGCAATATATTTATATGGATTATAGCCCCTAAGCCTTTAGGTTTTGTTTCTAGAATGTGAAGCTGAAGGCAAGAGCTGGTGAAGAAAAACCATAATGTGATTTTAAAATTTTTATAAAACAATTAACAGCTTTGTAAAATGTGTCAGATGTCCAGAGGAAGTTTTTTAAGATGTCCACTTCAGTCTTTGCTTTCCTCCCCCCACCCCAAAATTTAAAAGCAAAAGCTAGTCTCGTTCCCTTAGGTAAATATAATAGGATTGGTCAGAAAGCTGACCCCGATTGATATCCTGATTGGCTCCAAATGTCACTTGTGAGTACGGCAAATTTCTATTTACAGGTATGTGTGCACATTTACATATATATGTGTGTATATATAGTCTTACATATGTGTATAATCTCATATATCTTATTCTGAACATTGAATCCATATCACCCTATAGAGGATCAGCTGGTTGAAGCAAAGAGCAAATAGCTCTTTTTTCCCTATTGCTCTGCAGAAACTAAAAAATAGAGTTCAGTTTTCGGAACTTTCTCTTCATCTCCTCTGTCCCTTTGATCAGGAGAGTTGGCAGGTGGGAAAGAAGGAGTTTTAGAAGACAAATGAAAACCCGCCTTTCCCCCACACCATGTTTTTCTGAGAGTTTAAAGAAAAGCACAAGTGGGAAACAGTGATATTTCTTTTCAATTCTAAATCCCACATAATTATAGTGAAACCGAACATAAAATATTCCTTTCTCATGCTTTAATAATGAGTCTTTGTGAAGTTATAATAGACAATGTATTTTTCAAGTGATTAATTCACCTACACAGCTTCGATTGTTGCTACATAAAACACTTGGCTGTCAGAGTCAGGTGTTTTAGTCTTACCTCCACGACCTCCTCATATTCTTCGTCATCGGCCATTTTCCCAGAGTAGTAGTGGCACCCTACAAACTTTCCATATTCCAAAAAATAGAAACACATTAGAATCTCTCCCTAGGACTGAAATCATAACATGACAAAAACAGAATTTAAGACTTCTCCAGTCTACATACCCATAGATTCTTGGAGGCTAAGCAAGATATTTAAATACGGGTCTAAACAACTGAGGCTTCAAATTACTCTCTCTTGATTCCCTCAGGAACGTGTTAAATACTGGTACTTCTAGCTACGGGATCAATTGAGTTCATTGTACAACTTGCAAAAGGAAGTTGAGGGAAGAAAGCGAGAGGGTTTGGATTCAAAGAAACAGAGTATTTCTATTTCTAAATACTTGCCGAAAGACATTTTCAAGCAAAAGCGTTAGTGAGAGGGAGGTCAGCTTGGCTCCCGAAGTTAGAACTTTCCCCCAGCATCAAAATTCTAAGAGGGCTGCTTTTGGTCCCCACGCCGCTCTAATACATGGTAGCATTCTAGCCTACGCTTGAAATTAGAACACAGAAAAACAAATCAATCGTTTTAGAAGAACAAATAGAAACCTCAAGGCAATGGGGTTATTTCCCCCCCGAACACCATTGGCTTCTATGGATTTTTCTCTTCTGTTTCTGTAGCTCTTCCTCAAACCTGAAAAATAGGAAACGTTTAAAGCACTGATTGAAGTATGTGTAAGATTGTGGGTCTTTGGCCCAAGCTTCTAATTCAGGAACTAACGAAAGGATCTCCCAAGGCCTTCTTAGTTTGACGCCAGAGAGTGGGACTCTCCTGATAAAAGTGGATGATGACTTGGAGCAGCTGTCCCTTCGCCCAAAGATATTTGCCATGTAAACCAATACCCCGCCATGGCTGGTTTTGTTAAGCTGGCGAAACTGCCACTCCTTCTGAGGCAAATGAAGCCCAGTAGAACAGGATAAATATAGGAATGCAGAACATAGATCCTTTTTCATCCTAATATATTTAGAAAAAAAAATCAAAGGCAAAACATTTTTAAAAATTTTTCTGTTTGGACGAGAAAGCCAACTCAGTCAAGCAGTAAGTTGGTTAGTAGAGGACTTGACTCTAATCACACACCACATGGCAGATGTAAGTAGGGCCTGAGTAGGGCAATAGGGTCACAAGCTCTTCCAGTCACACTTTCATCACTAACTTCCCCAGTTATGACCCCAAACTTTGGAAAATACTTAACGGAAACTGCAGAACATCTCCAGAAAGAATATGTCAGAAAAAGCCATAAACTGGCCTTACCTTTACTCGATCAAATCAATTTCCTCAGCAGCAAAGCCTCTCCCAACTCTCCCCTCCTGAGAACCCCAGGCAAGAGCGAGCTTGGTGCCTGGGCTCCCAATTATCACGTGGCAACAGCAGCCAATCAGACCCTGAGTCGCTCGAATTTCAGAAGCTAAATATACTGAGTGATCTTCTAAAAACCACCTGTTCATCAATTCCACTAAAGGATAAAGGGTAACAAATTGCTTGCTTAGAACTATTCAAATGTAATGGAATTTTACCTAAGTTCCAGCATATGGAGTTCAAATTTAGGTTTAATCTCTCATTTCCTGCAACCCTATTTAATACCATATTCACGTAAAAAAATTAGGATAAAATAAGCATGTCTTGGAGGGGCTGTGACCCTTCTGTAGCTGCTTTCTTCACGTCATTTGTCCCCTTTTGTACAGCTCACCAGGTGAGCTACAGGTAAGTTTCAGGAGTCAATGTGAAAGAAATAAAGGAATAAAATTCATGAAACAACAAGTTGGCAAAACAATGTTTAAAGTCGTGATAAAACGAAATGACAGGTGAAAATATTTGATGTGACCCTAGATAACCACAGGGTGTATTTAGAGAGCATAGGCCCCATCATTTTTCTGTTACTAAACCAGAGGGGGGTGCCAAGACCATACTCATTTTCTACTCCCTTCTTAAGTAGTGCCAGGTGCTGGGAATGAAGAGCCTCTCTCATATGTAACTGGGTTTCTGATTTTCCTTTTTGCCAGGTGGCTTCTAGAGGCAAAGTGTGAATGCAAGCACAAAAGGGTTCAATTTCCAAACACAATAGCAGGTAAAATCGAAATCAGTAAATTACTAGGAGAAGCTAATGCTCTCTTAGGTAAGTCAGAGTGTATGACATTGAGTTTGTAAAAATTACCTAACAATTTTCTATCTAAAGACAATTTTCACAGATTTAAACTCCCTCTACTCCTCTGTACCAAGGCAAAAACCCTGTGGGTCACTCGTATCTTGACATGGATTTGGGATTAAACATATTGTAATAGCTCTTTTTTAGCTGTTAGTAAGTATTCTCACATTTCAAACATATGTACCTCTCCCCTCCCCCTTCTGTGATTCATATGGCGGTAAATAAAATTGACACATCATTTTATCATTTAACTGATTATACCTTGTTCGTTTTCTATGTTCTCACAGGTTCTATGACCAAGTGACATGCGTGTAACGTGAGATCATTCCGCCAGCCAGCAGATGTAAACTACAATTGACTTACTATTCGTTATGTGTTTTAAAAGATGGTGTTAAATTGAAAAATAATACAGGCCCATTTTTTAAAACACAAAGCACAAAATCATATAAGTAAAAAAAAAAAAAAAAAAGCATAGACATTCTAATGCTAACCTGGAACTACGTCCCCTGGGTATGGAAGAGCTGCTCTATTTTTCTGCCCTATCTATGGCCTCCTCTGTGGAAGAAGAATAAATTGACACCCTGGCTTACTGGTAGGAAGCTCTTATTGTATGCCTTGCATATCCTCAGTGCTCCATGGATGTTAACTATTATTATTTCTAAATTATTATTAGCATTTAAATTTTTTTTTAACGTTTATTTATTTTTGACAGAGAGAGACAGAGACAGAGCATGAGTGAGGGAGGGGCAGAGAGAGAGGGAGACACAGAATCCAAATCAGGCTCCAGCCTCTGAGCTGTCAGCACAGAGCCTGATGTGGGGCTTGAACTCACAGCCAGAGAGATCGTGACCTGAGCCGAAGTCGGACGCTCAACCGAGCCACCCAGGCACCCCAACATTTTTACACATTTTATTGGAGTCTTCATGCTTTACTCTGTATTAGACTGAAATATTGTGATGCTTATGAAATCAGGCGATAGTTGGTCTAAGAATTTATGAATCAATAGGAGTTTGACTATCAACTTGTATAATGGACTGCAAAGCAAGGCATGGTGCAGTTAGGTGCCAAGAGCAGACTTTCAGATGATGCATTCCTAAATACCAAAGTATAGACGAATCATGACTGCGGACCAGAAGAGACTTGATGGAGCAGGTGGCATTGTAACAGTTTATTCTGTAACTGTCCTACAGTTTATTCTGTTTTATTAATTATGTTAATCCAATCATATCTACACATGATTTGAGAATCACATAGTTTTGCGAGGCTCATTCCTAAATCGGTTCCCTGGTCCTCTATTTTTCCCTCTCTGGAGACAATCGTTTTAACTCTCTTAGCCGAATCTTTTGTTATTTTTCTCTACGCATTTAACAAAGTGTCTAGATTGCTCTCTTCTGATTTTTTTTGGTCAGAAGCATTATCTGTTAGGTTTCCACTTTGGAAGGTGAAGCTTTAGCTCTCTTCCACACGAACGCCCACCCTTACCAGACACAAGGCTCCTCTCAGCCCTGCAACCTCCCAATTAAGTTCTACTTATGGAATTCAGAATTCAATGTTTATATTATTATGATTAGCAAAGTTTATTCACAAAGGAGCCCCATATATTATGATTCTTTTCCTTTTCCTGCACAAGAGTTAGTTTTTCTGGGAATTGGTATTTCTCCCCACCCTCTTTTCCCTTGGCTTAATTCTTTCTTCTAGACAAGCAGTATTCAATAGGACTTTCTGCAATGATGGGAACATCCTATCCCAGCCCCATCCAGTATGGTAGCCACTAGCTTCACATTCAAAATGTGACTCTGACTGCAGAACTGAGTTGTTATATTTTTTCTTTAATTTAAACTTAGCCACATGTGGCTGGTGGCTGAGGTGTTGATCAGCGCAACTCTAGAGATAGATCACTAACTACTTCAAACTTTACGTGTAAATCTGCTGTCAGTATTTTCAGTGACCTCAAGTAACATTCCATAATTGTATCCATTTCATCCTAGACTTCAGGGAGCCTTCTGTTCAACCTGCACTAATTTCCTCTGTAGCTGGTCCTGGGTTCTCATCTTGATCCCCCTTCCCTGTCATTCTGGGGATTATGTAGATCGTAACATACAAATTCCCATTCCCTGGGGCGCCTGGGTGGCTCAGTCGGTTAAGCATCTGACTTTGGCTCAGGTCATGATCTCACAGTCCGTGAGTTCAAGCCCCACGTCGGGCTCTGTGCTGACAGCTTGGAGCCTGGAGCCTGCTTCTGATTCTGTGTCTCCCTCTCTGTGACCCTCCCCCATTCATGCTCTGTCTCTCTCTGTCTCAAAAATAAACTTTAAAAAAAATTAAAAAAACAAAAACAAATTCTCATTCCTTTATCTAACTAATGTTTATTGAGTATATACAATGTACCAAGCACTGTTCTAGGTGTTTCCTTCACACAGCACCTCTAGTTGACTAAGCAATATATATGCTCCACTTCTTGCTTATTAACAAAATCATAATTTAGTTTGGCACAGAAATATGCTCATTTTAAAAACACACTCTTCCATAAATCCCTAAGAGTTAAGGGTAAACTGTCAATTTTGGCAGTAAGATTTGAGTGTAATTCTAGAGAATAAGGCTTCTGGGAAAGGTACGATTCTACCGATATGCAGGGTCAGATTCAGCTGGCGTGTACTATAGTCCTCTTCCATTCTTCCCTTGTCTATGCCTAGAACACAGATGTAATGTCAGGGGACAGAGCAGCCATTTTGAGACTATGAGGGTAAGTATAAAGAATTGGTAAAGCTTCTCTGACCTCAGCCATAGCAATCTCTTACTCAACACATCCCCAAAGGCAAGGGAATTAAAAGCAAAAGTGAATTACTGGGACCTTATGAAGATAAAAATCTTCTGCACAGCAAAGGAAACAACCAACAAAACTAAAAGGCAAACAACGGAATGGGAAAAGATGTTTGCAAATGACATATCGGACAAAGGGCTAGTATCCAAAATCTATAAAGAGCTCACCAAACTCCACACCCGAAAAACAAATAACCCGTGAAGAAATGGGCAGAAAACATGAACAGACACTTCTCTAAAGAAGACATCCGGATGGCCAACAGGCACATGAAAAGATGTTCAACGTCGCTCCTTATCAGGGAAATACAAATCAAAACCACACTCAGATATCACCTCACGCCAGTCAGAGTGGCCAAAATGAACAAATCAGGAGACTATAGATGCTGGAGAGGATGTGGAGAAACGGGAACCCTCTTGCACTGTTGGTGGGAATGCAAATTGGTGCAGCCGCTCTGGAAAGCAGTGTGGAGGTTCCTCAGAAAATTAAAAATAGACCTACCCTATGACCCAGCAATAGCACTGCTAGGAATTTACCCAAGGGATACAGGAGTACTGATGCACAGGGGCACTTGTACCCCAATGTTTATAGCAGCACTCTCAACAATAGCCAAATTATGGAAAGAGCCTAAATGTCCATCAACTGATGAATGGATAAAGAAATTGTGGTTTATATACACAATGGAATACTACGTGGCAATGAGAAAAAATGAAATATGGCCTTTTGTAGCAACGTGGATGGAACTGGAGAGTGTGATGCTAAGTGAAATAAGCCATACAGAGAAAGACAGATACCATATGGTTTCACTCTTATGTGGATCCTGAGAAACTTAACAGAAACCCATGGGGGAGGGGAAGGAAAAAAAAAAAAAAGAGGTTAGAGTGGGAGAGAGCCAAAGCATAAGAGACTGTTAAAAACTGAGAACAAACTGAGGGTTGATGGGGGATGGGAGGGAGGGGAGGGTGGGTGATGAGTATTGAGGAGGGCACCTTTTGGGATGAGCACTGGGTGTTGTATGGAAACCAATTTGACAATAAATTTCATATATTTAAAAAAAAAAAAAGAATGGTAAAGCTAAAAGGAGACTTATCCTTTAATGACTTCCTTAGCTCTTATATTTTGTAATTATTTTATGGCTTATTAAGTTTAGTATATAATTTTACAAATGATTATATTGTGATTATTTTAAATTTCCCTGTATATATGTTATGTTTTTCTATTTTGTACTTTATCAAATTCTAATAAAATTTATTATTGTTTCATATTTGAAACAATTCAAATACATTGTTTGTATCTTTCATTCTGTGTATTGACTATCTATATCTCCCCTGTTACACTGATTTATAAGCATTCTTAACATACGGATATTAGTCATTTGTGTCTTATAGGTGTTGTAAGTATTTTCTCCAAGTTGTTTGTGGTGTCCGTAGCCATAGAGATGATTTAAATTTATTTGCGGTCAAATCTGGCAATCCCTACTTTCTAGTTTTGACACTACTTATTGAACGAGTTGAATTGGAAATGCCACGTTCAGCACACATTGAACAAGCGTGTATGTCTGTTTCTAGAGTCTTTGTGATTTTTCTTGTCTTCTTTTATTTTTACTTTCTGGGTTTTTATTTTTATTTTTTACTTTATTTGATTTTGTTTTTTATTGTGAAGTATAATAAACAGAAAATTTTAAAGAACTTATGTATACAGTTTAGCAAATGATGGTAAAGTAAGCATCCATGTAATTACCACTCAGGCACAGAAAGGTCATTTCTATCCTGACCTTGACAGTAATAATTTCCTTTCTTTTGTTTTTAGTTTTACCACATCTGTATGCATTCCTAAACAATATAGTTTAGTTTTGTCTATTTTTAAATTTTACATAATGGATTAATGCTATATGCAATTTTTATAACTTTACTTTTCACTTAATATCATGTCTGTTGCTTGTTATTATTATAGAATATCCATATATGACTATTTCTATTTATCTCTTCTACTGTTGAGGCAGAACTGAGTATTTCCAGCTTTTGTCAATTAAGAACTAGACACTAGGTAAACTGTACACTCTTGTACATGGACTCTGGTGGTCATAAACAATTAAATGATCAGAGTAAGTACGAGAGGAGCAGCTAAGTGGACCAGTAAGTAGGAGTGGAAATTATGGGTCAAAGAATATGCTCATCTTCAACTTTAATAAATAATACTACCTGTTTTCCACTATTGGTACCAATTTATGTTCTCAACAGTCATGTATGCTCCTAACTTGCCTACCCCTTGAGATAAAAGAGATAAAGCTTTCTAAATTTTGTCTATCTGATAAATGCGTAGTAGTATAATCTTATGGTCTTAATTTGCATTTCTGTGACTTGCTAGTAAAGTTGAACTTCTTTTCACACATTTATTAGACTTTTGGGTGTTCTAGTGTTTTTTGAGAAGTGTCTGTTTAAATCTCCCCCATTTTTCTCAGTTGCTGGCCTATTGCTCTTTATTCTAGATAATAATCCTTTGATAGTTATATGTGTTGCAAATATCTTCCTCCTCTCTGTGGCTTGTCTTTTTATTATTCTAATACTGGAATTTGATGAACAGGGGTTCTTAATTTTCATGTAGTAAACTTCATCAATTTTCTCCTTCATGACTAGGAGAATAAAAATCCTTCTACCCCAAGATCATGAAGATATGTTCCTATATACTCTTCTAAAAGCTTGGAGTTTGGGGCACCTGGGTGGCTCAGTTGGTTGAGCGTCTGACTTTGGCTCAGGTCATGATCTTGTGGTCCATGAGTTCGAGCCCCGCATCAGGTTCTGTGCTGACAGCTCAGAGCCTGGAGCCTGCTTCGGATTCTGTGTCTCCTTCTCTCTCTGCCCCTCCCCCACTTGTGCTCTGTCTCCCTCTGTCTCTCAAAAATAAATAAATGTAAAAAAATTTTTTTTAAGCTTGGAGTTTACCTTTCACATTTAAGTCTTTAATCACCCTGGAAATTTTATGTTTTTGGATATGGTATGAACAAGAGATCTAATTTTATTTTTTTGTGTATCAATAGCCAATTGTGCCAGCAACTTTTATCAAAAATTTCATTGTTTCCCCACTGGGTGAAATTCCTCCTCTGCTATCAATTTTTTCCAGATATGTATGAATTTTTTCTGGGCTCCCTACCCTATCCACTGGTCTATTTGTCTATTTGTCCATGGATCTATTTGTCTATCCCTGCACCAATACCACACTGTATTAATTCTGTAGCTTTCTGATCTGCCTTGATATCTGGAAAAGCAAGTCCTCCCACTTCATGTTTTATCCTTATGAGAGTTTTCGCTCTTCTTGTGTTTGATATTTGATATAAATTTTAACTTTTTTCTTTTTTTATTGAAGTATAATTAACATACAATGTTAGTTTTAAGTGTAAAATATAATGATTCAACAATTCTCTACATTACTCAGTGCTCATCACAATAAGCGTACTCTTTTAAAGATTTTTTTTAATGTTTATTCATTTTTGAGAGAGAGAGGGCAAGAGAGAGCATGAGCAGGGGAGGGCAGAGAGAGAGAAGGACACAGAATCTGAAGCAGGCTCCAGGCTCTGAGCTGTCAGCACAGAGTCTGATGCGAGGCTCGAACTCATGGACCGTGAGATCGTGACCTGAGCCGAAGTCAGAAGCTCAACCGATTGATCCACCCAGGCACCCCAACAATAAATGTACTTTTGATCCCCCTTTACCTATGTCTCCTCCTGCCCCCATCCACTTCCCCTCTGGTAACGACCAGTTTGTTCTCTGTATTTAAGAGTGGGAGAGGGGCTTATCTGTTTGTTTTGTTCCTTAAATTCCAAATATGAGTGAAATCATCTGGTATTTGTCTTTCTCTGACTTATTTCTATGCTGACAGCACAGAGCCCGATGTGGGGCTCAAACTCAGAACCATGAGATCATGACCTGATCTGAAGTCAGATGCTTAACCAATGGAACCACCCAGATGCCCCAATCTATTTGACTCTTCCTAAGTCAGTATCATGCTGTTTTAATTATTATATCTCTTTAGTATGTTTTATATCTGTAGGGCAAGCTACCCTCATTCTTCTAAAATTCACTTGGCTATTTACACTTTTGTTTTTTTAGAAGTACTAAGAATTCGCTTATCAGGTTTCACAAAAATTATCCTTGGATTATTTTTTAATGATTGCATTGAATTTGTGGATTTATTTTGCAAGAATTGACCACATTCATAATTTAATCTTGCTATCGAGATTCTTGTTTACATCCATCAGTAAAGGTTTAAGGTTTTCTTTATATAGATCTTGGACATCAAGCAGTACAAGTGTATTCCTAGGTATATGAAAGCATTTATTTTCACTATAAATGAGATTTGTATAGAATTTCTAATAGCTGCTACTTATCAAGTTTCTTTTTTATTACTGATTTATCATTTATTATTATTAACTTTTTTTATGACCTTCATTAGGAGTTTGAGAAGGGTGAAAATAAATGTGGGTGCTCAGTCAGCCATCTTGAATCCCAAGCAAGGACATAGCATTTTGAGAAAATTTTGGAAAGAACTTTAAGAGTTGGACATTACAGGAAGAAGAGCTTTCCAGGATTATAGATAGTAGGGACACTCACATAGAGGTGGGAAAGTGTGTGGCATATTTGGTTTAGACCGAGTAAGATATATGTAGAGAAGTAATGGAAGACTATAGAGTAGAAGCTATGCTATGGATGACACTGAATGCCTAGCTAAGGAGTAGAAAATGATATATACTGACCTTTCAAGTTGCTACTCTCTTCTATATAGTGTAGAGCTTTAAGGCAATCAGATATTAGCAAAATGGAAATACATCAGAAACATGCATTATACAGTGTAAAATTAAGCATATTCAATTGTGGAACATGCAGATCCAGTAACTCAGCAGGATATATAGCTGTAAATAAGAGCTTTCTCAAATTATGAAGCCACCCAGGTGTTACTTGCTTCCCCAAATCCATGTTGAACACAGTAAGTTTCACCAATGTTGCCCACTCCTCCTTCCAAATACTCCTACCTCCTCCTACTGATGTTCACTGAAGTCAAACCCCATGAAAAATACATAAACGTGGTACAGGGAGATTTAAAATGTTAAATTACCTTCTGGGCCATTTCCCTGATTTCTTGTAGGACTTGGACATAGGTTTATTTTCTATGTGAGCTCTTCAGTAAGCTTCATTGTCAGGAGAGTCCTCACTTTTTTAGGCAACGCGTCTCTTGATCTCTGCATTGAACTGAGAACAAACAAGGGTTTTCTGTGTTTTGCTCCTATTATCCCCTCTCCACAGTCTTATCCAAAATTGTTCTTTGAGCCCACTATTCCGGTTACCCAATTGCTATGGAGTAAATTATTAGAATCTACAACCTGCTGCCCATTGCCACCCTGACTTCACAAATGAATGGGTCTCAAAACAATGCCAGCCTTAAATTGCTGACTTCTAAGGAGTTTCCAATATGACCTATAAATATAAACTAGCAAAGCTGATTATCTTGTGTGACTTGTGAGGCACAAGTACCTCCAATTGTCTCCTTGCACACAAATTATAGATGTCTATGCACATGTGTGTGTGCATACGTATGTGTGTATACATATGTGTGTGTATCTTTCCCAGGAAAGAGACTTCCCAAATACTGGTTTGAATATATAAGTCCTTATATTGTTAAAAATAAGGCCTAATGTTAAAAAATTATTCATTACTTGTATTTATTTATATATACGTGTGTGTGTAAATACGAATATAGAGGCAGTTGCACAATTTACAACATAAAAGTTTCCTCTAGCTTAGATGACAGCTTTCTAAATGGAATATACATTTCCATGTTCATCATTAGTTTTCAAATGTGCTGGTCTTGGGGAGGAAACTGTTGTACCACTTCTAGTTGGCAAGATAAGGCTGTATCGAGTAGGTGGCATTTTCTGAGGTCCCATATAGGACAAGCCAACCCACCTAAGCCATCCTTAGACAATGATTTATTAAATAGTTCTTTTTTTGATTGATTAAGTAGTTCTCAGTGCTCTGCATGAGTAATAAGCAGTCTGGAAATGCCTAACTTATTTGATGGAGTTTGAACTAATATCTAACTCATCTTTCTGTCATTGTCACTGAGGCCAGAACAGATTGTTCTCCAAGAAGGAAAGTGAAAATGAGAGTTTTTCAGTAATAAATTTTTGTGGCCAGCCAAAAACATTAGAGGTTGGAATGTTCGACAATATAGCAAACATGGGCAGCTAAATAGACAACAATTGCCCCGTCGATTCCATGTCCAGTTTAGCGCCAGGAAGATCCCTGGGGCGCAGGTCTATTGTTAAAATCTGGTTCATTATGGACTGAACAGTCTAGCTGACCTATTGAATGTAAGTGGTTTGGAAGTCACCAAAAAACTGGGTCAATTCTACCATCTCCAATGACCTAAGATATACCTTAGGGAGAGTCAAGATGGCCCTATGGGCCTTGAATTAAACAGATAACCTCACATGCAAACCAAAGCTTAAAGTGGTATCTTTTGTAATTATTATTTCAGTAGACAGATGCCTGGAGTGGGCACATTTTGGGCCCTGGTTAAACTCGAGGACGGTTTTTTCCCAAAATGGAAGCCTAGTCCCATAAAGCCTCTATGTAGCTTTCTTTTCACATAAGTAAACAAGGGAATTAGGACCAGCTTTTCCCAATCTGAGTTCTTGAGAATCATTAGTCTCACAACTTGTTTGATGAAAAGAGAGTTCCATTGCCAACAAATGTGGGAAATGCAGAGCATTATAACCCTTCTCTGAGATTTGCAAGCACATTCAGTTGTGATGGCTCCAAGAAACGGAGCCTCAAAGTAAAAGAACCCTGCTGGCTTCTTTTGTTTCATATTACATGTCTAAAAATTACCTAACCATAGCACAATCATCAGTACATCAGTGCATTTCATCGCATAAAATACAGTTTGTGAATCCCACTTGTCCACAGTGGCAACTCCAGATCTGCCTCAGTCTAAACCCAAATGCTTTGGACGGGCACAGAAAAAAAATCGGCACCCAAGGCTGGGAACAGTCTGTTTACCATCTTCTCTATCTCTGACCTGCATGCCATTCAATTTACAACTAAATAATGTGTTACTCTTAAAATCACCCCCCTGCTTTCGGACTCATTTTCCTCATCTGTAAAATGACTGAGCTGTGTGACCCTTTCAGCTCCGTCATGGCATGAAATATCTTCCTGTGCGTGAGGTTCACTTTAGACCTTGACCTCTCTACTGCCCTGCTGGGCTGCTGAGTGACAGGCACCATAGCTAATTCTCCATAAATAGATGTCCCACATCTTGGGTCTCAGGATGATTTTATAGCTGAAGACTGACATGGGGTAACTTTCAAACAAAACCAATTTGACCTCCAAGAAAAAATATTTTACACTATTTTTAAGACATTACATTACATTATAAAGCAATGCTATATGTTTTTTAATTTAATAAATGTAAATGATAGTCCTGATTTTTATTTAAAAAAAAAAAGTTTAAAGCTAACCAATACTTACTGAGCTATTTCTCTGGACAGGAAAATATCCAAGAGGCATTTTGATGTACCTTAGAGCTACTCCAGGAGTCACTGGAGTTAATAATGACTTTTTACCTAAAACATTCCTACTGCTGTTTCCTTTTGCTTTTTATGAAAAGTGATAAAAAAAAAAAAAAAAAACCTTTCAATGTGATTAGTACACTTCTTGATTGGTTATAGGTATGCCTCATTCAGACACCCCAGGAGCTTAACAACTAGCAGAAACATTTAGTTTCTCTGCCATTTTGCTCACCTCTGAATGGTGACCAAAAGAATATCATTCCAGCTGATCTCAGAATGAATCCAAGGCTGCAGAGACTGGGAGGATCTGCAAGTAAAATGCAAATCTAGTTTAGATGCCCAGGAAAATAGGATTTTCTGGGAAGAAAAAAGAATTACCCAAGTCATGACATTTTCAAGAAAAAGTAATAGTAGTAAACAGATAAACTAGTAATGTGTTAATGTCAGGTGAATATCCAAAACAAAATCCTAACCCTATTAGAGTTTGCAACTTCTACTTCTTGGAATAAGCAGAGAATATTTCTACAGATAAGGAAGAAGTAAAGAGTGGTCCCACATGTGGGGCACCTGGGTGGCTCAGTCGGTTAAGCGTCCAACTTTGGCTCAGGTCATGATCTCACAGTTTGCGAGTTTGAGCCCCGTATCGGGTTCTGTGCCGACAGCTCAGAGCCTGGAGCCTGCTTTGGATTCTGTGTCTCCCTCTCTCTCTTGGCCCCTCCCCCACTCGCACCCAGTCTCTCTCAAAAATAAAAAAATAAACATTAAAAGAAAGAGTATTCCCACATGGAAAGAAAGGGTAAAGAATATGAACTGTGAAATGCACTATTCTTGGAGGCTAACTGCTTGGCATCCTTAGAAAAGCAAAAGGAATCCTTCTCCCTACTCCACCTCAATTCATTTTATTGATATTCTTTTTCATCAGATGCGCAAAATGCAAATGAACGCAGAATCGCAAGAATGGTTGTTGCTTTGCCATGCTACCGGACAGGCCCAGACCAGGAGCCTAAACAGGGACCATTGCTGGTATTTGGCTAGAGGTTAGCCCAGGTGGTGCTCTATTGGTATACAGTCTCTCCCTCAGCCCTTTGAATATATTCCACCACTTCTAAAGCTGCGTCTGCTTCTCTGTGCCCGAGGCTCTTTTCCTCAGGACTAAGGAGAGCTGCACGGCCCAGCAAGCCTCAGACACAGCACCTCTACCACCAGGTACCACCGACAATAATGACAGGCATTTATGGACAAACACGCCAGCTGCCTCCCTCCCACCTTGGTTGGGTTAATTCTGAGGCTTGTGCTTTGTACCAATCCAGTTTATCTGTGGCCTAATAGGTAGGCCTTCTCTTCCCTGTATAACACGCCTTTCTCTGCTGGAGTTGCCTGAACCTCTTAAATAGAATACTTTCACTTAAATCATTCTCAGGTGCCTGCATTTGGGAAAACCATGCTAAGACTTGTTATATCCAATGGCCATTTCACAACATGAGGAAGTCAAGTTCTCAAAAACACGTAATACTGCAAAGGGACATGGTTATAAAAGAAAGTCTCACCTCCGCCATGCTTCTGTAGATTCTCAGGAGGCCACTCTCGTGGGCAAGTCACGGTCTTGTATTATTGCCTTACCAATGCTGTTCAGCCCACCTAAAATTCTCTCCTCCATCTTCTCAGCTACTCTATGTCTAAATCTTTTCTAGAAGTCACATCAACCTGTAATTATACTATTCTCTAGGATAGTGGTTCTCAAAGTGTGGTCCCAGGACCAGCAGCCTTAGGATCACCCAGGAACTTGCTAGGAACGTAAATTTGGGGTCCTGCTCCAGCCTCTGGAATCAGATTCTCTCGGGTAGGGGACTAGCCTCTCTATTTTCAAAAGCCTTCCAAGTATTATGCAAAATTTGAGAATGCTATAGCTTGAGAACTACTGTTGTAGGAAGTATTTCCTGCCACCCCTCATTTGGCTGTAAAAATCTCTTACTCCAGTTCCCATTCATCTTCCACATTTATTCAGTGCATTCAAACTCTCAGTGCCACCTCATAAATCACTCTCACAGCAACCTCTTTTCTCCTCCATTGACTCCAATCAGTATTTCTCACCTGAATTATCAATGCAGCCTCCTTGCTGCAGGCCTCCCACCTATTTCCCATCAGCCACTGGGCTCGTATGTGTAAAACTCAAGTGTGTCCCTTTAGCACATCAGATGCTTCCATTGCAGCCTGCCATCTAAACATAAATATGAGGTCCTTAGCATCTGCATACAAGGCCATTGGTGATGACAGCCTCCTGCTTGTCTAATTTTCCTGGAACCCAGAGACACCAAACTAGCTATAACCCACCACTCCCAACCCCCCCATTCATCCCCTCAAAGACTGAAATCTTTCTAACACAGGTCAGCTCCTTAGGGTCTTAATGGCCATTAAGTGACCCTCTTTAAACAAAGCATAGGCATGTAAAGAAAAACCCTTCGAGGCAACATCAAATTTTGGAGGGAATCTAGAGCTTAAAGTAACTAGGACTACATCTGTGAAGAGAGGAGGGAGGAAGCAAAGCCAGATTTTTCTTTACTTTTATAGTTTTCCTCAGGGAAGTCTTACCCCTCAGGGCCCGGGCAGGCCTTTTGGCTTCCAGCCCTTTCTGCATTTACCATCTTAGGCTCTAGGATTTCTTATGTACCTAAACTCTTTGTAAACCAGAGATAAATGCTTGCCTTCTCTATCCCAAAGGGCTGGTTGAGACTCAAATGAGAAAACATTCTTTTTTAAGTTCATTTATTAAGTAATCTCTACACCCAATGTGGGGCTCGAACTCATGACCCCAAGATCAAGAGTCCCATGATCCTCTGACTGAGCCAGCCAGGTGCCCCTCAAATGAGAAAACATTTTAAATAAGCTTTGAAAGCTTCAAAGTAAAAGACAAAAAGGTATTATTGTTAAGTAATTCTAATAGTTACATTAGCCAGAGTTCAGAGAGCATTTGTTATCTGCCAGGCCCTAACCCAGCGTTTAACAGGTGTCATTTTATTTAATCCTTGTAATACTCCATGAGAAAGACACCATGATGCTCTCCCTATTTTTATGTAAGAGAAAACGGAGGCAAACAGACACGGAAAAAACTTGCCCATGGTTACATAACTTGGAAGTGATGGAGCTGGGATTCAAAGTCAGTTAGTGTTACCCCTGAGCCCAAACTCTTACCCCGGTGTGCTCCCCACTAAGAGCATGTTTGTGACTGTAGGTAGGTGACATTGTCCGAAGGGCTTGAGATAGCCTAGGACAGGCCAGCTGTGCTCACTGTGCAGAGATCAATCTATTGCTCTATTGTCCATCCACCCAACTACCCACTCACTGGTCATCTATCCACTGTCTTCCATAGGTGGCTAGAGTGGTAAACGGTCTTGTTCCTGGGGTCAGAGCACCTGACGTGAGCAGCTCTGCAAAGATACCAACAGTGTGGCCTCGGGCAAGTAGCCTACCTACTTTGTGCCTTGGATTCCTTGCCTGTAACATGAATTAGATATTTGTACCAGCCTCATAAGATTTTGTGTAGGTTAGATGAGACAACTCAGGTGGAGAGTTGAGCACAGTGCCTAAGCCCTGGTAAGTGTTCAATAACTCTCAGTTATTACTATCATGTCTCTGGGGCAATAGCAATGTGATCACGCAAAGCAATCCCTCTGCATCAGGAGGTGGGCAATATATTATAGGAGCAATCACGGTGTCTCAGGAGAATGCTTGCAGCACTTGGAAAACTGTCTCAAGCCCTTGAGTCTTCTCTGGGTCACTGAACAAGAGCAAAGAGGCTTACGACCTCGGATCAGCACAGTGTGGACCGCAGAGCTCACTGCTGCAAATAGCAGCCACCTGCAGGCCCGACGGAACATGTCCATCCTCTGGCAAAGAGTGGGCAGGATGCAGACAAGGAGAGGGCAGGAGACAGCAGGCACTGCCATGAGTCAGGGGCACGAGGGTGTGAGGAAAGCTATGCCAGAGCAAATGTGGCTCAGCAGATAGATGGGAAGGATCTAGGCACGCTTCACTAAAAAATGGCTTCTTTCCAAAGTGGGGGCATGCTATCTGTGGGGAGCCCAGGCCTCGTGGCCCAGTCTCATTTTCACAAAAAGCCTCAAGGGTAGGCGTCTGAAGTTATGTCTAGTGAGGTTACATAATTGCTGACCAAGATAAACCGATGGGATTAAAATAAACTGGCATGCATCAGGAAACTTAAAACTTGGATCCCACTTCCCAGAATACACTATAAAGATGTTTAAGTAAATTCTTCCATCATCTTGTGAATAACATAATTATATTAAAACTATTTTGTGTTACAAATTAACCTGTCGATTGAAAACATTTAGTGTCCCACCATGTTTAGAATGTCGTCAATCCTGCTACATTTTCTAAAAATTCTTTTTTTTTTTAAACAATTTAACGTTTTTTTTATTTTTATTTTTGAGACAGGGAGAGACAGAGCATGAACAGGGGAGGGTCAGAGAGAGGGAGACACAGAATCTGAAACAGGCTCCAGGCTCTGAGCCGTCAGCACAGAGCCCGACCTGGGGCTCAAACTCACGGACTGAGAGATCATGACCTGAGCGAAGTCGGACGCTTAACCGACTGAGACACCCAGGTGCCCCTAAAAATTATTTCTTAATAGATCAGGAATTTCCAGAGAGGAAGTGGAATAGGCTATGTATGGGGTCTCCTGAAGCCTTATATTATTTTTTTCAAAATGAAAAAATTTATATTATTTTTTCAAAAAGTGTTTTGGGTGGAATTATGTCCCCCCAAAAGGCAGGTGGAAGTCCTAACTCCCGGGAGCTGAGAACTTATTCAGAAATAGGGTTTTTGAAGGTCGTGATGGAATAGGGTGGGCCCTCAATCCAGTATGCCTGGTGTCCTCATAAGAAGAGGAGACATAGAGAAGAGAGAGACACAAAGGAAATGATGACCATGTGGAAATAAAGGCGGAGATTCCAGCGCTGCCTCGACAAGCCAATGAAGCCAAGGCTTGCCAGCAAACAAAAAGCAAGCCAGGATTCTCCCCTACAGGTTTCAGAGGGAACATGGTCCTACTGACACCTTGATTTCAGACCTGCAGCCTCCACAACTGGGAGACAATAAATGTCTGTAGTTTTAAGGCACCCACTTTGTTACAGCATCTGTAGGCAATGATTATGCAAGGTTACATTTTCCCTCTGTTTTGACAGCCTCTGTTATGTGGCCCAAGGCATCTGTGAGAACAGGGTCCCCTGCATCGCATTGTCTCCCCTCACTAGGGTATGAACAGCTGTCGTGTGTATTCACCTGTAACTCAGAACACAGCAATTGCTCAATAATTGCTTGTTTGAGCAAATAAATCTCAAAGAACCTCTAAGATCCACCTGCTGGCCACCTCCAGCCTCCAGCCCTCAAGTATTGAACTACTTTCCAACTTAGTAAGTATGAGGAGGTGCCAGGTGCCAGGTATGAGAAGTCAGGGTGGCAGCAAATGGGCCTGAAGGACACTGTGGGACCTGGGACACCAAGATGACCACACAGCATTTACCTAACCTGAGCTACACGCTTGGCCTTTGGGTCTTTTTAAGAGTAAGTTCTAGACAAGGCACTCCTTACTGATTTGCCTGGGAAACAACTCCTTAAAATTAAAAATGAGTATCACTTCAGTGTTAAGTATACATCTGGGTGATATAAACTGTAATACAGTGTTTCTCCCTCTCCATACATTAAGCACATGTACTGTGTGGGGGAGTGTATAGATTTCTGATGTTGGTGTCTACACCATTTAATTTGATACCTTATGACCTTTTCACTTGGGTGAATACAATGATTATTGTACATGCATCTGTTTGGTTGGAAATTGTCATGTAACCATCAAACATGTCAGTTATATAAAGATTAAATTAATAACCAAAGGAAAAAGAATAGTAAAACAAAAATCAGCTCATGAAGGTTTATGTGTTTTCTGAAATGCTGGACATTTAAAATTCTTCACAATGTATAACTTCAAAGACGTCCAATTTATATCTCACCAGAAAACGTTGTATTTTGTTATTTATCCTTAGATGCAAATCGAGTTATTTCTAACAGAGAACCATCATGACTTCAACAGTAGAGCCATCCGGTCAACCTCAGTAGTTGCCCAGATGATCAGATGGGAAAGAGAATGACTATGTGCTCACCATCTGTTTCCCATATTGCCTGAGAAAAGATCCAGAAAATCCAAGTATTCAGGGCAGCCACGTTCCAATCTGCTGCCAAAAAGAAAAATATTTCCTGCCACTGTCTAAACTGACCACAACACAGTAAATAGACCTAACGTTCAACGGTCAGAATGTTAACTGCCTAATACGGTTTGAATAACATGGTACCAGAAAATCTAGAGGACTCTGACTCGTCTAGATGCATACCTTGGTGCACAAGTGTTTTAGATGCGAAACTTGGTTACTGTAAGTCCTTTCTTTCTCTAAATCAACACTCAGGCCTGTCTACCTGCCAAGTAGTAGAAATGTCACTAGTGTGCCAGAGGGCTAACCAGACAGGTTTAAACTGGGGGCAAGTCACCTAAAATCAACTTTCATACAGACCAAAAAAGAACAGATTTTTGTTTTGTTTTGTTTAAGTAGGCTTCGTGCCCCGCGTGAAGCCCATGCTGGGCTTGAACTCACGACCCTGAGATCAAGATCCGAGCTGAGATCAAGAGTCAGATGCTTACCTGACTGAGCCACCCAGGCACCCCAACAGGTGTTTTTTTAAAGCATTTAAAAACATTCTTGTCTAGAGACTTCCTGACCATGGCCTTTGGAACCTCAGTGGTTACCTCAGTAATAGCTTACTGCAGAATTGCTACATTTCCCCCTCCTTTACATACTGGAATTCAGCTCTTGAAGAGCAAGGCAGAATTTGATTTTTTGTTTTAATGCATTATAGCAGGCATCCAGTAAATAGTTACTGAATGGCCTAAGAGATTAAAAATACATGTGCTTAGTGATGTTTGGATTAGCAGATGCTAAATGATGCCACTGCTTATGAATGCAAGCCAGACCAAAAGGATCTCCTCAGCGAGAGCTGTAGGAATGACACACAGGTGATGACCCTACTTTTGAGACTGCCTACAGTCATTTGATGCAGCATCGGCTATTCCCCCCCGGGGAAGGAAGAAGAAACCGGGCAATGAGAACTCAGAGATCCTGAGGTCCTTTCATGACCTTTGAACACTTCACGTGAACAGAGAAACCAGAAAAAAACAAAACAAAACAAAACAACCAAACAACTCCCAACCCAATGCAAGTGAAGCCACAAGGTCTTGGGGCTGCATGGGAGTTATGAGGGCCCTGAAGAGATCTGAGCCAATATGTCACAGCTCCCATCAGTACCAGATCGGTAGAACCCCTCTTTGAGATCTGTCCTCAGCGCTGCCCAGAGGCCAGGCCTGTCCTAAACAGCATTTCCTCTATGTACCAGCAGGGTGAGACAGCAGGAAGGAATGCCAGCTTCTCTCCCTGAGCACTAGCACAAGCCTTCGAGACTGCACTTCCATAGTTTTCCTCTGCTTTCTGGCCAGGTGAGATCCCGAACTTCCAACCATGACTATTTTTACAATTTTCCAAAGTTAAAAAAAGTTGCAATTTATTAGAGCTATTCTTAACATGCAAATGCATGCATGAACACACACACACACACACACACACACTCACACACAAAACAAAACAAAACAAAAACCAGGCAATATAACCAATGCAAGTGATATCCGTAGGCACATGAACCAAGCTTGTACAGCAGACACTGGATGGACGAGCAAGCAGGACTCTGCCTCAACTCAAAGCATACACCCAGCAAATATTTATCAAGTGTCAACTATGTGCTAGGAACTGTAATATGGATATGACAATGTCTAAAAGAGATGAAGTCTCTGCCCTCTCGAGTTGACATTCTAGTGAGGGCAACAGAGCATAGACAGCTTAATATCCTAATAGGCGAGGGAAGGGCAGCAGGGCAAGCTGTCTGGGAGAGCCACGGGAACTCTGTGAGGAGGTATTATTGGAGCACAACCCTCGGCCAGAGTGGAGAGTGTCTGAGGGAGCCCCTTCCAGGCAGAGGACACAACAAATGCAAAGGCCCTGAGCGAGGGATGGGCCTGACCTATTCAAGCAGAAACCAAGGCAAGAAGGCTGGAAGGGAGACACAGAGGGGATTAGCGAGGAACCTTTGAGGAATACACGTCAGGGTCAGATGCTGTTGGTCTAGATTATGTGTTTGGAAGGTTTGGGGTCAGGAAGTGGGATCCCATCAATAACCTTGGAAAGGGCATTAGGTGTGATGTGTGGGCTGGTGTCCCTGGCAGACTTTTCGGGGATGGCCAGAAGGCCCCTATTACTTGTGGAGAGTAAATTCTGATCCAAGTCTGTTGGACACTATGGGGCTAATTCTGGAACTGGGCATCAGTCTGCTTCCTGTTCCCCTCCTTACTGCAGCTACTCACCTCTGGAGCTGCTCCTCCTCAATAGACTTCCGGGAAAGGTGCTGGGGGAGAAGCAGTAGCTGGGCAATGTGGATTGTTTGTATTTGCTCTTTGCTTTAAACTCATTAATCCAGCTCCAGCCTGGCTCTTCCTATTTATTTATCAGTTTACTTTTCTCAATTGTTTAAACATTTATTTATTTTCAAGAGACAGAGAGAGACAGAGTGCGAGAGGGGGTGGGTAGAGATAGAGGGAGACACAGAATGCAAAGCAGGCTCCAGGCTCTGAGCTGTCAGCGCAGAGCCTGATGCAGGGCTCAAACCCACCAACAGTGAGATAATGACCTCAGCTGAAGTCAGAAGCTCAACCAACTGAGCCACCCAGGCACCCCATCAGTTTACTTTTTATTAGTTCTTTTATTTGCTTTAGAGGATGTGAACATGCCTGTACCCCTTCTGGAAAGTAGATGTCCACTTGTACCAGCCTCACAGCCACGCCACACCATCCCTCCCTCAGGAGAAACCCAGGGCCAGGAAACAAGTGACTTTTTCTTTTCTTTTGCTTTCAAAAGGTTTTTTTTTTAATCAAATATCAACTTTGGAAGATAATATGACAACAATTTCTGCACAACACATAATGATTCGGCTTTTGCCAATATTTTAAAAGTAAGCCAAGAGACAAAACATAGGCAATGACATCAATTATCTCTATGTTCTCGCTTGAGGAGAAAATACACGGGAAAAAGGGAAGGTTGGAGGATTCAGGGTTTCTCTCCTCATTGCTCTACATTGTGAGTTCAGAGTTTGAAAATACGAGATGAACTGGAAGGCATCCCCTTTCTAGCCTCCCTCCTTCAGTCATGAACCCTACAAGCTCCCCAAGGAGCCCTACCATGCCTGCCTATCCCTCTTCTCTTCCCAGCCAAGTCCCATCTCTCCCTTCTTGCCACTTAGGACACGGGTCACACACAGACTGAACTACAGCTCTGAGAACTGACACAGGACGAAAGCCCTCACACTTGGAACGAAATCCTGTCTCCTCCCTCCGCCTCCTGCCTGTGCCCCCAGGCTCACCTCTCCTGCACTGAATGCGCTCCAATCCCTTGGCCTTCTTGCTGGGAGCTCCAGGCTTCAGACCCGCTGTGTGGCCCCTTGCCTGGAACATTCTTCCCCCAGATAGTCGCTGGGTTCCCTTCCTCCCGTCATTAAGCTCTCCGCTCAAAGAGCTCTAGCCTCCCACAGTGTATGAGCCAGCACCCACCAGCCACATCCGTCTCCATCACTTTGCCCTGCTTTATTTCCTTTTGTGGGGCTTATCACCATCTGACCCTTGCCATGTATTCATCCATTTATTATCCGTCTCTCTCCCCAGGACACAGGCACCTTGAAAGGGACCGGGGCGGGGGGGGGGGGTCATTCTGGTGTGTGAAAGGCATGCAATAAACTTGAATGTGAGGACAGGGTCCGACTTTTTGTATACTATGAAACACTAGAAATTGCTTCCTCGTTTACAGCATTCATTGTAGAAATGAGGAAAATGAGGCCTCCCTAGAAAGGTAGAATGTTTTCCCCCAAAATCACACAGCCAGTTAGCAGCAGAACCAGGGGGTCCTGATTCTCCCAGGCCCAAGATTTCTCTATCTCTGTCTTTTCTTTCTTTCTTTCTTTCTTTTTTAAAAAAAAATTTTTAAACGTTTATTCATTTTTGAGAGACACAGAAAGACAGAGCACAAGTGGGGGAGGAGCAGAGAGAGAGGCAGACACAGAATCCAAAGCAGGCTCCAGGCTCTGAGCTGTCAGCACAGAGCCCACCACAGGGCTCGAACTCACAAACTGCGAGATCATGACCTGAGCCAAAGTCGGACGCATAACCGACTGTCCGTCCCTCTCTGTCTTTGGTTTCTAATGAACTGGAAGGGAAATTCAAGTAAGTGATATTCAGTAAGTGGTTTCCTGCCTCAACATTCAAAGATAGAGCCAAGAAAGGAAGTTAAGAGCGATCTAGTAAACTTCAGGTGCTAAAGCCTGCAAGGCAGGGATTTGCACAGGGCAGCTGAAAACACTGGCCCTCAGAGAAGGTAAGGAATTTTGCTAATGAGCTGCAGCACTGACACCAGAGCCCCTTTTCCTACATGCACAGCTAGGCACCCACACCGAACTCTTCTAGCAGCCTCCAGGTCTCCCTTTGGGGGTCCCAGTCACTGGTGGATGCGTTTGGGACTGCAGTAATCTATAGCCTCTCAGATTCTTAACAAGCTGCTGAGTATCCCTCATCAGCTCTGAGGCCGCAGCCCTATGTTTGATTCAGAGTTTAGGGTACATGTGCTGGGGGTTTGAGGGAGGCATGTGGGCGTAGAGGGTGCTTTCTAGAACAATAGCTCATCTGGACACCTTTCTTCTGAGTGTTCCAAGGACTGAGACAAAGTCAAAGTCACCTGCCTTTCCCAGGAGTCACTCTCATCCTCTCTCGTGTCGTAACTTAGCGACAACAGAAAGAACAGTTGGATGTTCCAAGCTAGAGATCCCTGGGCAAAACCGCCTTTAGAATTAACAAGCCCATTTAGCACTTTGCAAAGGTGGACTCAAACATGCATGTTCAGGCACCAAAGGTAGTCAAATAGTCCTTGAATAGTTACCTGACTTTGTCTTTTCTCCTTTCTTTCCCCAATACCTACACACACACACACACACACACACACACACACAGTGTTACTGTTTGATCAGAGGCAGACAACTGAGAGTTGGAACTTGGAAACAGGGTCATATGTTAGTGTTATGTAGACAGAAATTGAGCAGCTCCAAAGGGTAGAATAAGTCTCAAGGGAGGGCAAGGGTAGGCTGTAGACACATAGACATGGGGTTAATATAGAGAGGGATGTTCTAATAACTAAGAGCTGTTGGAAAAGGGGTAGCCTGCAAGGTGAGGCAGCAGTTATTGTAACTCAAAGAATAGAGAAGATGGCTGCACAACCTCTGATTAGGAATGCTGGGGGGCATCAGCACCCCACGGCCTTCCAGACCTGAGATGCTAGGACAGCTTGAATGGTTCACTTACTGTCATCTTTTGTTGAATCATTTTGCTGAATCATCATTTCCTAAAGTCATAGTGACTCATCCATGGTTCATGAGGAAAGCTCTTATCTTTGTATACCAAATGCATCATTTTGAATCTTTAGGGAGGAAGACAGATTTACAAGCAGGGAGTTTATGTTTGCCTTTTGAAGTCAGTTACGTATATTTCTGATATTTTCGCTCTCGCTCTCTCTCTGTGATACATTTAAAAAGAACATCACCACAGATAGCATGCTTGGAGGGTACTGTCAAAATGTCCTCAAAACTCAGGGAGTCGAAATTGATGTCCTTTTCTCTGAAACAGCCACATGAATCCTCCCATTAGCCTAAAAATCTCTGCTCAGCATCTTTGACTCAGCTCGTATCTCTCTGCGGTGAAAGAGGACTCACTAGCCTTAAAGAAAAGGGAAATATTTGCCATTGCCACTGTGAACTTGGGAAAGTTACTGAACTTCTCCAAGACTCAGTTTCCTCATGTGAAATATGGAGACTATAATAGTACTTAGCGTACAGAGTTACTGCTAGCAATAAATTAGATAATACTTTTTGCGATATCTGACACATGGTAAATACTCAAAAAAAAAAAAACAACAAAACAAAGGCTAGCTATCGTTAATCATTGTCATCTTCATCATGACCTTTATTAGAAATTGCTACTACTCTTATACTTTGAGCATAGCAAAATGCATAGAGCTGAATCACCCAAAACTATGTTGTATACCTGAAACTAATGTAACATTGTATGTCAACTATACCCAAATTCAAATAATTTTTTTTAATTGCTATTACAAGGAGTACTTAAAGATCTAATGGATTGCCATCCTGGAGGTGTAACATTCGTAGCATTAGAACAGCACAAATATTCTTTGGTCATCGATGTTTTCCTTACTTTGCCTTGGGTGTCATCCTTAATGGCACAGGGTCCACGAGAAGCTGAATAAAAGCACTTCCTAGGGTTAGTAACATTTTTCTAGACAATTGCTAGAAAAAGTGTGGTCTGTGAGCCAACAGCATTGAAAGCTGGTTAGAAAATCAACTTTGAGGCAGCTGCCCTACTTTCGATTCAGTGCTTAGGGCATGGAGGGAGTTGTTAAATTTGCTCCCAGTTTATGTTTTAAGCAAGCATTAAACATATTAATGCTTATATGCTTAAAATGCTCCAGCCTTCCCACCTCAGCCAAACACACTCATGAATTTGGTATATTGTAGGTGCTCTTGGGCAAGAAAAGCATAACCAAGGCTATTTCTCTAACGGTGCATGATGAGCCAAAGTGCATGTATATGTCGCTATAGAGGAAGCCATACTTCAATTTAGATGAACAAAATTATTGTGGTCTTCAGAAAGTCAGCTTAACATCTCTCCAACATCTAGGGTCTACATCTAGTGTAGTGTACCTCTAGTGTATAATAGCAGTTGTTCAAAATACATTTTATAGATTGATTTAAAACTCTGTAGGGTTTTCTAGTTTCTAAAGGATTAAGTCTAAACAATTTATTCTGGAATCCTGTATTTAGCACAATCTGATTCTTCTTTAAATTGGAGATGTATACACACACACACACACACACACACACACACACACAATAGAAAAACACTAACTTAAAATTCTCTCTTATGTAAAACAAGTCTAAAGATAAGCAATAAGTAGCCCTGGGCTAGTATGCAGCTTACAAGCATTATTAATGACCCAGCCTCCTTTTCTACTCTATAAACTTCAATATATGATACCCATTCTCAAGTCACCTCCTGGTCTAAGATGGCTGCTAGAGCTCCAGCCATCTCATCTGCATTCCAAGTCAAAGGAAGAAAGGGGGAATATAATCATGCACTTTCCCAGAGTCCCCCAGAACATTTCTGCTTATATTTCATTGTCCAGAACTCATCCACATGACCACACTTAACTGCAAAAAAGGTTGGAAAATATAATCTTTCTCAGCAAGAAGCTCAGCTAAAAATCAGGGCTAGGTTAAGAGAAGAAAAGATACTGGGGTAGGCAACTAGCAGGGTCTGAACCTTGAACCTCACTTCCAGCCAAATCTACTGCCCACTTGCTTTCATTGGTCTTGACCTGCCTTTTAGAGATTCATCCGCTCAATGTCTCACAAACATGGCTCTTGTGTGTCCCACTCATCACATCCCTCTGGCTTGCAGAAGCTTCCAGCTCTCCTTCACTGCACTGCGGTCTCCTCCTTCAAGACTCCTGTCAGGGCTCTCCCCATCCACAAAGCATCTCATCCCATTTTCAACTCACATCTACAAAATGCCACTCCCTCTGTGTTTTACCTTGTTATTTAAGATTTACCTCTACACTGACGGTGTGAGCCTGTTGGGCACAAGGGAGATTTTGGTTTTGTTTGTTTGTTTGTTTTATATTACATAGGTTCCATGTCCAAAGTGGGTCTTGAACTCACAACCCTGAGATCAAGAGTCACATGCTTTACCGAGTGAGCCAGCCAAGTGCCCCAAAGCTGATTTTGTCTTTAGCCAAGTTCCTGGTATAGTAAGTTCCTCATTTATTGGGAATACTCGATACATACTTGTTTCTGTTACCAGTGACAACAGACGAAAGCTGAACTTGGAATTTAAGAGGTGGAGCGATTGTTCCAACTTGTCAAACTCCCTCTACTCCACTGAATTAAATCATGAAACTACACCATCTCTCCAGTCCTCTTCAGGGTACAAAGTCTAAGAAATGTGATTGAGGGAGTGCCAAAATTTACATAAAATTCACCAAGGACTTTTACAACATTTATACACCCTTCTTATGGATGAAGTCAAGGTCTCCTGGATAGTTTCTGGTCTCTATTTAACTTTGCAAAGATTCCTGGAGGTCTTAGAATGAGAGGCCAGAAAGGGCCTTAGGGATCATCTAATGAAGTCTGAGCCTCCCATTACATAGATGGGCAAATTGACATAAACTAAGCCTAGCAATATAACGTCTCGGCCAAAGTAGAGCCAGAACTAGCAGTCTGTTCTCCAGAAACACTGCGAGTCTCTTACTGCTGTTCTACACCAGCACGTTGGAAGATGTTCACTCTCTTCACTAGCCTCCTCTGGTCAGAGGCCCAAGGGAGGAAGGCCAGATCTGAGGAATTTTCATGCTAAACTAATCTGGACTTTCGAAGGCCTTAATTCTGAAAAGGGCAACCCAGATTTTTGGCTTAGCCACCCTTTTCAGCCTTCAGCCTGGCCTCTATGGAGCATTCCCAATAGCTAAGCAAACAAGCCATTTTCATTGCCACATCATGTTTACAGTTTAGTTTGTTGTTTGGTGTTTTCTTTTCTCAGATTGAGTCCATGGACTAAATAGAGAGGTGACCTCAAACAGTTGGGCAAACACAGCTGTCGGAAGCCATCCCTGTGCACCCTGGGAAAGCGGCTGGTTCTCTAACAGCCAGGAGCGGGCTCGCCCTGAAAGGTCATTGGCTACCAAATAGCAAGCTTGCTCTGAGGCACCTGAGATGTGACAGTTGTTTGGAGTCTACTAATGCTGGTTTTACTCAAGGGTTTGTTTTTTGAGGCAGCCAAGGATTATTATGAATACCACCATTTGCTATTTATTGAGTGTCATGGTGTAAACAGAACAGGGAATGTGTCCATCTTCAAGAAGTAGCTAGCAAACACACAGGGTGTGTGCCGGAAAGGGGACTATGCTGTGTTCTGGCTGATCAACAGATGACCCCACAGCAGCCTGTGGGGGCCTCACACATTACACAAACCTACTCCACCTGTACCGGGGGGGAGGGGGTGGTGCTCAGACTTCCAAGGGCAGAAATGTGTGTGTGTGTGTGTGTGTGTGTGTTGAGGATGGGGGATGTTGGCCACAGCCTGAGCTGCGGCTCTAACTTCTTTTCTTTCCTGAGTGCCACATGGGTTTAAATCACAGCCAAGAAAGAAAAGTCCCCTATAATAAATGCGAGTAACCACAGACCAAGGAGCCAAAAAATGCTCATTCTGAAAGACCACAAAATAACTTCAAACAAACTCCATAGCACCATGGACTTTATTGAGAATTGGAAGGAACTCTAGTATCTTCCAATCCAATCTCCCTGTCCTCCACACAACATTCCTGTCAGATAAACATTAATGCCTGCCTGAAACATTCCAGAGTCTGGGATCCCAGACTCAATTCTGTGAGGCAGGTTTATTAGCAATGCTCTGCTTCGGTTCTGTAATTGTTCAATAGGAAATCGTTGAGTGGCAAGAACTCAGTCTAGAGTATGAAAGAAAAGTAAGAAAGAATATAATTCTGCAGGACCAAAGTCAAAAGAAAATAAATTGGTTTAAAAAAAGGTGCAATACTTATGAGAATGGTGTTAATTTCCCTCATATACAAAAGCACTCATGTAGCGATTTGAAAAAGGAATTCAATAAAAAAAAATGAGAACAGGCTACGAATAGGCAGTTCAAAGGGGAAAAAAATATACAAAGGACCAATAAACAAATGAAAAGAGTTTATAATCTCACACATAATTAAGGAAATGCAAATTGAAGCAAAATGTCATTTTTCAATGCCTGACTAATGTTAAATCATTTGTTAATACCCAGAATATGGGAAGACAGGCACTCTCATGCTTTTCTTTTTTTTTTTTTTAATTTACATCCAAATTAGCATATAGTGCAACAATGATTTCAGGAGTAGATTCCTTAGTGCCCCTTATCCATTTAGCCCATCCCCCCTCCCACAACCCCTCCAGTAACCCTCAGTTTGTTCTCCATATTTATGAGTGTCTTCTGTTTTGTCCCCCTCCCTGATTTTATATTATTTTTGTTTCCCTTCCCTTATATTCATCTGTTTTGTCTCTCAAAGTCCTCATATGATTTTCATCTTTCTCTGACTAATTTCACTTAGCATAATACCCTCCAGTTCCATCCATGTAGTTGCAAATGGCAAGATTTCATTCTTTTCAATTGCCGAGAAATACACCATTGTGTATATGTGTGTGTGTGTGTGTGTGTGTGTGTGTACCACATTTTCTTTATCCATTCATCCATCGATGGACATTTGGGCTCTTTCCATACTTTGGCTATTGTTGATAGTGCTGCTATAAACATAGGGGTGCATGTGTCCCTTTGAAAGAGCACACCTGTATCCCGTGGATAAATGCCTACTAGTGCAATTGCTGGGTCGTAGGGTAGTTCTATTTTTAGTTTTTTGAGGAACCTCCATACTGTTTTCCAGAGTGGCTTCACCAGCTTGCATTCCCATCTCATACTTTTAAAAAAAAATTTAATTTACATCCAAGTTAATTAGCATATAGTGCAACAATGATTTCAAGAGCAGACTCCTTACTGCCCCTTACCCATTTAGCCCATCCCCCCTCCCACAACTCCTCCAGCAACCCTGTTTGTTCTCCATATTTAAGAGTCTCTTCTGTTTTGTCCCCCTCCCTGTTTTTATATTATTTTTGTTTCCCTTCCCTTATGTTCATCTGTTTTGTCTCTCAAAGTCCTCATATGAGTGAAGTCATATGATATTTGTCTTTCTCTAATTTTGCTTAGCATAACACCCTCTAGTTCAAACCACATAGTTGCAAATGGCAAGATTTCATTCTTTTTGATTGCTGAGTAATACTCCATTGTATATATATACCACATCTTCTTTATCCATTCATCCGTTGATGGACATCGGGTCTCTTTCCACACTGTGGCCATTGCCAATAATGCTGCTATAAACATTGGGGCGTGTGTGCCCCTTCAAAACAGCATACCTGTATCCCTTGGAAAAATACCTAGTAGTGCAATCGCTGGGTCGTAGGGTAGTTCTATGTTTAATTTTTTGAGGAAACTCCATACTGTTTTCCAGAGTGGCTGCACCAGTCTGCATTCCCACCAGCAGTGCAAAAGGGTTCCTCTTTCTCCACATCCTCTCCAACATCTGTCGTTGCCTGAGTTGTTAATGTAGCCATTCTGACAGGGGTGACTCTCATGCTTTTTGAAGAGGAATTTAGTTATGTCTGTCAAACTTTAAAATGAACACACCTTTTGAAATTTAACTCACAGATATATTTTTAGGAGTATGTAGAAATAACTTCAGCAGTATTTGTAATACAGGAATGTTTGCAGTAGAGGAAAGTAAACAATTTAGATGTCCATCAATAAGAAATTAGGATAATAAATTAAAGTCCATCTAAAATGGAATACCTACAGCTGTTAAACCAAATGAGGCAGATCTATATGGATGAATATCAAAAGATACCTAAGATACATTAAGTGAAAAACACAAGGTGTAGAAATGAGAGTGTCTGTGTGTGTGTGTATACATGCTTATACGTTCATAGAAATTTTTGCAAGACACAAACTAGTAGCAGTAGTTACCACTTATTTAAAATTAAAAATATGCAAAAGCAATACTGTATTTCATCTATAGATACATACATATACAGCAAGTAGAAAACATGCAAGGAATGAGACATAACAGTGTAGTTTAAGTTTACTGAAAAAAGAGGAATGAAATTGGTGAGGCGGCCCTAAGAATCTTTAAATATATTTTAATGCTTTATTTCATTAAGAATATTATCTGTAATGTCCTTACAAATATTTGAAGGGGAAAAATAAAAAGACTCATTTGACTCTACACCTGTTAACCTTTATAAAATCTTAATCAGTGATACAATAATGACTCATTTTAATGTGAAAGCCTGTAGTGAATAGGGATTAACATCTCCCTAGAGAAACTGGATCTACTTGATAGAACATTCTTGTACTAATCTTTCTTGTTTACCAGATTTTTCTATTAATACAGTCTGAAAAGAACAGTTGTGCTTTCATGGTGTGTTTCCGTTTGTTGTCAAATAGTAGCTGATATTTTATCAAGTTAGCAGCATTCTGAGTGCTGGGGAAATCATCCTGGGAACCCCTTACCTTTCTTGCCCCTGTGTTGGAAATCTCTCACCAAAAGTACTATACCTTTTGTAAGTCATGGATTCCCAGGATTCCCAGCAAAATACTACTGCAGATATTCTTTGAAACTTGGGGTGTGGGGTCTTCATTTTCTGGAGAAGTCAAAATATTAAAATTATTCACTCTGAGCTGTGGGCTGGATTCTTGTATCCGCAGTGAAGAATTCTCCCTTAAATATTATAAACTCACTCCTGCTTACAGATACCCCACTGATGTTTCTAGGAGCCCTCGGTACAAAATGATTCAGAATATACCACTCAGATTGCTTCTAGGAGCAAAGAGATGGGCTTGGTGGCTTGGCAGTAATTGTTCTTTGGTCCTTCTGATGACAGGAGATAACAGCATTGAGCAATGAAACATAATCAATAGTCAAATGTGGGCAGGAGACAGTTTTTGCTTTGGATACCAGAGTAAGTGGCTGATCTCTTTGCACTACACACATTTTACTCTCATAGTATTGAAACTGAGTTTTAAATACACATAATGGATTTTTCTCCTGAGCACTGTGCCATGAATACGATGATGAATAATTTTTAGTGAGTGGCTCACATCTAAAAGTCACTTTTTAGGGGACAGTTTCCTGCCCAGAAACATGGGTAAAACTTTTTTCAGTAGACGCCTGGTTATCTAGTTCCAACTTCCTAACTGGAAACATGGAAACATGCTGGCCACAAATTAGCGGAAGGAATTTTAAAGAAGAAAAAAAAAATCGGTGTTACATATTCTGCCACCAACAAATTCCAGGAACAGTATGTTTCTGCAAGATCTCTGATAGTGTCTGGATGCATTCCATTTTGAGATACTCTGCTGGCAGAGGCCTTCCCAGCAAAGCCTGCTGCCTACTCTCTCCTCCCACTCCTGCAACAAAGCCTGTTGCCCTCGGGCTGTCCTCTGCTCTCCAGGCTCTTCACAGGTATCTGAAAGTCAAGGGCTTTTGCACCGATGTCCACCTCCCTCTGGGTCCAGCTGTCTTACTCATCCATCCAGGGCACTCATGGTATCCCTCCCGTTCCAGATGTTAACAGGTGAATGAAGCCTCATCCTGTTGACTTGGCCAATGGGTATAGCTCTCTCACCCACCTCTTAAAATAAACCTTTCTTCTGAAGCTTTGCATTATTTTTATCCAGTAGCTACCATATATTGGCCGCTAGTATGCTCCAAACCTGCACTGTCCATAGAGAACCAATAGCCACATTTGGCTATTAAACACTTAAAATATGACAAGATCTGGGGTACCTGGGTGGCTCAGTCGGTTAAGCGTCTGACTTTGGCTCAGGTCATGATCTCACTGCTTGTGAGTTCAAGCCCCACATCAGGCTGTGTGCTGACAGCTCGGAGCTCGGAGTCTGGAGCCTGCTTCAGATTCTGTCTCCATCTCTGCACAGCCGCCACCCGCCCCCCGTGCCTCCCCCTCACCTGCTCATGCTCTGTCTCTTTCTCTCTCAAATATAAACATTTAAAAAAATTAAAAATAAAATAAAATATGATGAGTTCAAATGGAGATGTGCCATTAAGTGTAAAACACACAACAGCTTCTGAAGACTTAGCATGAAAAAATGTAAAATATCTCATTAGTAATTTTTACATTGATTACATGTTGCAATAACATTCGTCATATACTACGTACATAAAATGATATGTGTTCATTCATTCATCCTTTAAACATTTATTTAATGTCTACCAGGGTTCAGGTACTGAACCAGGTGCTAGATGTATGGTGGGGTTTGTGAAATAATCAAAGCCTTTGCCCCTATGGAGATAGTAAATAGGAAAGCAAAAAGATGAATACTCAGAAAACCACATGAAGTGTAATGAAGAAACAAGCAGGTGCTGCAAAACGACAAGGGTCAGAGAGTGAGACCTATTTACCTAGAGTGAGCAGGAAAGGTCTCACCAAAGAGATGACATTGGTGCCGGGACCTGAAAGTGCGATGAGCCAGACGCGTGCAGAATAGGAGGAGGAGGAGATCAGGAAGAGAGGAAAGTTCGCGCCCTGGAGGTCCTGGAGCGCAGTCGGTGAAGGGGCCACTGGATACCATGTGAGGCTGCTCATGGAAGCAGGGGCAGAGGATGTGGACCTTCTAGGTCAAGGTAAGGAGTTGTGACTTTATCCAAGGTAGAATTGGGAAGCCAATGAAAAGATTTAAGAAGGTCGGTAACTTGATCCATTTTATGCTTTAAATATGTTCTGGCAATTGTGTAAAGAATGGATTAGAGGGCACCTGGGTGGCTCAGCTGGGGAAGTGTCCAGCTCTTGGTTTCTGCTCAGGTCATGATCTCGCGGTTCAGGGGATTGAGTCCTGCTTGGGATTCTCTCCCTCTCCCTTTCTCTCTGCCCGTCTCCCACCCTCTCTCTTTCTCTCAAAATAAATAAGTAAACTTAAAAAAAAAAACAAAACAAAACAAAAAAAAGGATGGATTGGAAGGAACAACAAAGGATGCAGAGAAACTAATTTAGAGGCAATGGAACAGTCCAGACCAGAGAAGGCAGCAGCTTATACTAAGGGGGTGGCAGGGGCAAGTGCATTTCACTTGTCCCTTGGCCCTCCAGCTTTCTGAGTTCAAAGGACTATAAAGACAAGAAAATACAAATATATTAATAAGTAGATAATATTAAATATATTAACAGCTAGGGAGAGTCTAGCTATTTTCCTGGTGTTTCCTCTTGCCACACGCTGCTGCTCTGTTCTAGAACTTGATCCCCTATTGCCATCCTATGGGCTACTCCAGCTTGCTCTGAGCATGACCTTCCCTTGATTCCCCAAAGCAGTGCTAATGCAAGTCTAAGGAAGCTGAAAGCTTTGTAGAAGACACAGAAAGCACCAAAGGAAAAGCAAACTTCACTTTATCATCCACTCTGCCTGTTGCAAAAGAGTGCTCTGGACAAGCTCTCCATCTCTTTTTCCTCTAGTTCCAGGGTCCAAATGCCTTTTTGTGGGTTTCAGGGGAAAAAAATTAAACTCCCATAACTTCATTACTTACAAATTACCTTTACTACTCACTTTATCTCAACCTCTCACATCCAGATGTGTGCTCAGGTTTGCTACGAAGAACGAAACGGTCCATTGATGCCTGTTCCTAAGCAAAAGGGTACATTTTCCTGTTGAAGCCCTTTCATGCAGGAGCATGTGAAATTAGGTTTTTAAATCATATATTCTTTCCTCCACACTTGTATGACCTTACTGAATCCTCACGTAAGTAGATGCTATTCCCATTTGTGAACAAAAGCAAAAGCTGAAAGAGGTGGCTAAGAGAGTAATTTGCTCCAAACCATACAACCAGTAAGGGATGAAGAGAAGATTCAAAACAATCCAGCTGGAATGCTGGCGACCACCAGCCTACAACTCCCCTGCAGAGACAAGGTCACGGGGCAAGGTCATTTTTCTCCACACAGCTCCACCATATACTCCCCTTCCTTTTGGAAACCTACTTTCCACCTAGATGACTAGAGACTCAATAGAGAACAAATTCTATGGAATCTGTATGAGCAAAAAACACATTCCAACTTAGTGCCATTCTTCTTCCTTGTTTTTTCTCTCAAGGACAAACTCTGTGTGCCCAGAATTTATTCTACCTAAATTTAAATAAAAAGCAATCATTTCCTTTGGAGATCCCAAGTGAAATTGTGCCAGATGGCTATTCCTTGAATTCTAAGCAAGCTTAAGGAAGGGTATGGTCACATTATGTGTATTGACTCATTCTTCATATCAACTCTAATAAGTTGTTGCTATTAGTAACCCCATTTTACTCAATTTGAGAAGAAATTAAATGTCAGAAATAACTTGCCGAAGTGTACAGTCTGTACTTTTGGTTTCAAAAATATGTGGACTGGGATGCCTGGCTGGTTCAGCAGGTAGAGTATGTGACTCTTGATCTGGAGGTCATGAGTTCAAGCCCCACATTTGGTGTAGATTGCTTTAAACAACAAAAAACAACAAAAAAAACAAAACATGTGAAATTCTGAGGCTGTTTAGTAAGACAAGTTCCACAGGAGCCTGTGTGAAGTTCAGTCCCCAAAGCCTCTGTCAGATAATAGAGCATCTCAAAAAGACAAACATCAACTGGGTGTTATTAAGGGCTGGTGCATGAACCAGATGCCTATCCCATATTGATAAACCAAGGCAAATTAATTTGTATTTAGGTTGCCCCATTTAATCATTGATGTTTTATTTATTGCAATTGAATATGATTTATTCATTTACTCATTTAGTCATTCACTAATTAACTGACATATGCCAGGTAGTGCAAGGCACTGAGAATACAAAGATTAATGAAAGACTGTACTTCAAGTCCACTGTCTTTAAGGGACAAGCTGGGCATTCTCCCCTCTCTGCCCTCTCAAGCCTGGTGCTTCAAAGGCTAAGGTAAGAGAAGGGGTCCTTCTGTACTGTGACACAGACGGACGTCCACTTTTAGTGGAAGAAAGAGGATTCATGTCAGTAGGTGTGCAACCATCCCAGTTTGTTTTTCAGATTTTCTTTTCTCAGGTCAGCCCCTGCGGTGGCTTCCTTGCTCTTCTTTTTGTTTTAGGATCAGAAACTCTCAGAGCTAAAAGGAGACCTGTGGGGAGCAGAAAATGGCAACTGATATGAGGTTACAACACCCCGAGGGGTGGAGAGGCTGTAAAGGTCTAGGGGGAGGGAGGGAAGAGAGGAATTGAGAGAGCGTATGCTCTGCACTGAGGGTTGGGTGCGGCTAAGTGGTCTCGGAGAAAGATTCTGCACCCACAAGTGTTTCATTTTCAGCAAAATAACATTGTCTTGTTGAATTAATGTTGCTTATTTGGATGGTACTGAATTTATAGTTTTAAAATTGGATTTGTAAATTTACTTTGGTTTAAATGTATAAATAATAAACATCGTTTATAAAAATACACTTGATTTAAATGTCTACCATTATGTGGAATTTTAATTAAAACACGATGGTTCATTAACTTATTTATTTTTAAATTTAAGCCATAATTTATATACAATAATATCTCCCTCTTTAGTGTAGAGCCCCGTGAATTTTGACAAATGTATAGTCATGTGGCCATCACTACAATCAAAATAGAGAACAATTTCATCATTCCAAAAATGTCCCCCATGCCACTTTTTTGTCCCTATAATTGTGCTTTTCCAAAAATGTCATATTAATGGAAATGGAACATTATGTAGCCTTTAAAAATTATCTTTGTTGAAGTACAATTGACATATAATTCATCGCACATATTTAAGGGCACGATGTGATGAGTTGACATATATACAGTACATATATAAAGCTATCATCTCTGTGAAAATAATATATCTATCATCCCATGATGTTTCCTTATGCCACGTAATAATCCTACCTCCCACAAGTCCCCCAGCTCCAGGCAACTACTGAACTGCTGTTACTATAGATCACTTTGCATTTTCTAGAAGTTTATATAAATGGAATTTTGGGGTATGTAATCTTTTTTTGTCTTGCATATGCCAAGCACAGTAACTTTGAGATCCATGCTCGTTGTTTTATGTATCAATAGTTTATTCCTTTTTATAGCTGCGTAGTATTCCATTATAAGGCTAGGGCTCAATGTGTCTATCCACGCATCTGCTCAGGGACCTTTCACTTGTTTCCAGTTTGGGACTACTGCAAATAAAGCTACTCTGAACATTTGTGGACAAGCCCTTGTATGGGGCATATGTTTTTTCTCACTTGGGTTAAATACCTACTAGTGAAATGGCTGAGTCATACAATAAATGTAGAGTTAACTTTTTTGAGGAACAGATAAACTATTCTCCAGAAGGACTGTACTATTGTACATCCCCACCAGCAGTGTATGAGCTCAAGTTCCTTTTCATCTTTACCAACACTTGGTTTAATCAGTCCTTTAACTTTAGCAATTCCAGAGGGCAATGGTAACTCCTTGTGGTTTTAATGTGCATTTTTCTAATGACTGATGCTGTTGAACATCTTTTCATGTGCTTGTCATCTGTAGGTCTACTTTAGTGAAATGCATGTTCAGATCTTTTGCCTACCTGTTAATTAAGTTGGTTTATTTTCTTGTTGAGTTTTGAGTTCTTTCTGTGTTTGGGATACAAGTTTTTAATTAGATGTGATTGCATACATCGTGTCCCAGTGTGTGGTTTATTTTTTCTTTTATCGGTGTCTTTCAAAGAACAGTTCTTAACTTTGATGAAGCCCAACCTGTCATTTTTTTTTTCTTTTATGGCTCATATTTTGTTAATATAACAAATCTTTGCCTATCCCAAGGTCACAAAAATGTTCTTCTAGGTTTTTTTAATGAGGTTTTATAGTTTTAAGTTTTATAGTTAGGTTTATCTTCCATTTTGAGTTCATTTTTTTTATAGGGCACAAATATGGATCAAATTTATTTTAAAATGGCTCATGTGAGGGGTGCCTGGAAGGCTCAGTCGATTAAGTGTCCGACGTCAGCTCAGGTCATGATCTTGTGGTCTGCAAGTTTGAACCCTGCGTCAGGCTCTGTGCTGATGGCTCAGAGCCTGGGGCCTGCTTTGGATTCTGTGTTTCCCTCTCTCTGCCTCTCCCCCACTCAGGCTCTGACTCTCTCTCAAAAATAGACATTAAAAAATTTTTTTTTAATGTTCATGTGAACTTAAGTTTTAGAAACACTATTTACTCCAGAGGCTTGGCTGACAAGGGAGGGATAGAAGTAGTTAACAAGAAGAGGGCATAAAGTCAAGAGACATTAAAATTTTTTCTATTTGTTTATAATAGGGAGAGAATTAGATATGGTTTTAGACTGTGAGGATGGAGTCATTCAAGAGAAAGAGATTTAAAATCTAATAAACATTCTTCTTGTCAAAACTGACCATGACCATCTTGATTATCACATATATATTCCCAGCCTCAAGCAGAGGCATGCACATAGCAGGTGCTCAATAAAATGTTTTAGAATGAAGGAAGCAAACATTTAAGGAATTAATGTGACGGACTATGTAACCAAGAGTAGTTATGGAAGGAGACTTGAGTCAGTCTTAGTGAGGGAACAAATTCCCAAAAATAGGCTGAGGAGGGCAGGAAAATCAAGAAGTTCATACCCCATAGCCTTGATTTTTTAAATTATGAAACAAAGCTTTTATCTGCTAGGGATGGAGCAAAGTGGAGACGACATGACTTGTCCACTGAAGTATTGCAATACCCTCACGAGTGAGGAGGAGCATCGACTATGTGCTGAATTAGGTGCCTTGGGAGACAATCCAGCTGTTGATGCATCCACCGTATCAGGTAAGGATATTTCCCCTGTTCTCAGAGAGATAAAAATCTTACCCCAACCAATAGAATGACATTTTAATGACAAGGACTTGGGAAAGTTCCTGGGGTCAGTGAGGGGTTGCAGGGAGGCACTTTGAATGAGAAATCCTTGCAGAAATGCCCCTCATATCACATTCTATAGGTAACTGTGTCAGTTTGCTCTAGAACTCTCTTTCCCCTCTTCTAAAACTATTCCTTGGGTCTAAAGAAGTCACTTTTAAAAGTGCATTTTCAGATTATCATGTCCCAAATTCCTATTTAGAAGCAGGAATTTTCCAATTTCTAATTCTCTTTAATTTCTTTTGAACTCTTCCCAGAATCCTCTACATGAAGTTGTGGGGCCAGTGCCTTCCACAGACTCCAAGAGAATCAGGGCACAGCCTGTGGGAAAAATGACGCCATTATCTTACATGAAAGAAACTTTCCTGTTGGGGACCTCCTTCAACACACGATCTTGGCTTGGCTTTTGCAAAACCATACCCAAAATGTTCCATTAAAAAAAAAAAAATTAAGATGAGCAACATTTGGCATTATTTTCTCATTCCGTTCCCTCCCTATACCTGTTGTCTTTCTCTATTTCTGTTGTATATGAACTTGTTTTTCTCACCATGAGACAGCTGAGAGTATTAATTCAAATAAACATGTCAATGTCAATCTAAAATGATGAATTCCACACTAGTACACTGCATTGACATGCACCGTTTAGAAAACATTGTATTTTGGGGAGAATATGTTTGTTATGACTGAATAAATACATATGTCTTTAGTGTAGTCTTACTGCACAAAGATATCACTTCCCTGCTTAAAATCTTCAAATAACTCTCCACTGGATTAAAAAAAAATTTTTTTTTTTAATGTTTATTTATTTTGGAGAGAGAGAGAGAAAGAGTATGAGCAGGGGAGGAGCAGAGAAAGAGGAAGACACAGGGCCTGAAGCATGCTCCAGGCTCTGCAGTCAGCACAGAGCCCAACACGTCCATTGGATTTAGAATAAACTCCAAAATTTCCTCATGGTTTAAAAGGCCCTCAGTGATATGGCCTCTGTACCTTTCAGACCTCATCTCCTCCCACATATGCTCCAGCCATAGTCTTCATTCTCGTCAGACACACCAACTCCATTCCCACCTGAGGCCTCTGCACTTGCGGTTCCCTCTGCCTGGCATGCGGTGTAGACCCTCAGGGACCAGACTACTCCTCCTCATTGAGGTCCTATGTCATTCCCAACTTTGTGGGTTCTACATCCTAAAAATCTCTTGAACACGTAATTTTGCCCTTGAACCCAAAGACTCTTTGCCACATCATCATGGTTCCACGATCCAACCCACCTATACTGTACTACTTTTGTCCCTGATAGGCCATATTCCTTCATACTTTTTGCATGTATGCATATCTTTTGCATGTATTTTCTCTGCCTAAAATCTTTTACCTCTTTTTCACCTAGTTAGCTTACCTGCTTCTTTCACAACACAGCTCAAATACCATCTCTTCCCAAAAGCTTCTCTTGATCTGTCCCCCGGTCTGAGTTAACCGAGTTAAACGTATTCTCTACTGTGGTACTGTAATCATGTTAATTTGTCCAAATGCCCTCAGTGACAGCGTGCAAACCAAGCCACACGCTTCCCAATGACTGGGGTATGGTGGTTAAGTGAGAAGTGGATTCCTAGCAGGGATTACACTTCTGAGCCAACAGTGCGTCTCAGGGTGGCTACAGTTAGCTCTTGCCAATGGAACGTGAAAGGAAGTGAGGCATTCCACTTCTAGGGCTGAGGCCTTTAAGAAGCAGACATACCTCCTCCACATTCTTTGTTCACCTTCAGGCTTGATGCAGATGACAGCAAGTCCCTCTGGATGGTGGGGTCGCAAGATGGAAGGACCTGGCCTTCAAACTGGAACACCTGCCCTGGACAATTATGGGAGAAATAAACAGCTTCGAGGAATCTCTGACTTATTTTGTTCTAAAGAACAGTTGTTAAGAAGAATATTACACCAAAAATAAAAGAATTGGTTTATAGGTAAATCTGTGGAAAATTAGCCAGCTGAATTCAGAAGCATCTGATTCTTTTTTTTGGATTTTCGGTTCTTATATACTAAAAGATTCAATAAGCTTATTTAGGTTGTTCCAATATTTGAAGGAAAGAATAATGGTTTCGACAACTACAAAATCTCTAAATATATGTTAGAAGTTTAACTCAGAGCTATTCTCTATCCATTTGCTTTCAAACAATACTTTAGAATTGTTTTTAATCCCATTATTGTTGAGTGGCCACAGAATTCAAGACACTTGTACATTCAGAACATTAACTTAAATGTGTAATTACCAGAAATCATCCATTTGAAATAATGATGCTATTGTTCTACTAAGTCTGTCATTTAAAAGTATGTTGATATACCAGCAATTTTGTAACACTGTAACTGATTAAATAACTTCAGTAGTATTTTAAAAAGGAAACTTCAGAGTAGAGTTTCATGAGAATCAGAACCTTCCAAAATTTGTAGGTTGGGAGTTTGAAAGGAAAAAAAAAATAGCAGTAACAAAGACAGAAAGAAGAGAGAGGGGGAGAAAGAAAACAAGGAGAGGCCATTCTATTGAAGGAAGTTGTTACTTTGCAGGATCACGAGAAGATCAATGGTACTGAAACTTGGGAAAATTGGGAAGAAGGAAGCAGGAGGTGGGTGGTTTTGACATACACATCACATTTCAGACATCATCTGAACAATCACATAGGGAACATGAGTCAGTAGGTGACGCGGGTCTAAATAAAGAACAAAGGTCAAGGATGGAGAGGGAGGTTTGGTAAAACCCTGGATGACTTCAAGTAGCAGAGCATGGCAGGTCTTGAGAAATGCCCACAATGCAGGAGTGAAAACGTCAGTAGATGACATATAAAAAATATCCCAATAAGAAGAACCAAGCTTGTTAGCTTAGTAGCTAATACAAGGGAGATGCTCTGGCACAGATTTACTTCTTATAAATCTTTGGGCCATTCCAAGAGTACACAGGTCAGAAATTTTATGACTAGAAGCAGAAATACTTGTATCTGTTATGTTTTTTACACGGCACAAGCTATTTGTTCATATATCTCCCTCCCCCCGCACCACCCCCCCCCCCCAGCAGACTAGGCAACCCTGGAGCATAGGTGGTTTCATGCTCTACATCCATGACCCCTCAGTTTCTAAGACATAGTAGGTACTCAGCTTTCTACTGAATTTTATTTTGCTACTGTATATAGTAAGCCAAAGGGTATATTTTTGGGCATAAAAAAAGCGGAGTGAGGAGATACACACAGTATCAAAAAATCATTTGCAGCTAAAATACTGCCCTAAGAAAATTAGATACATACTTAATGGATTTTTGGCCAGGTCCATTGAAAGCTACTCCCTTCATTTGTTTCCTTTGAGCCAAGGAAGGTGGGAATTCTGACTCTGCTTTCATGCCACTGGGACTCATGCACTTGTATGCTGGTCAGCCTGACACTGTGAGGGAACAGATAACTAATAAATACCTCTGAAACACATTTCTTAAATGTCTTACATGAAATTAGCAACGTAGGTTTAAATTCCAGACACCTATATAATTTTTCCCTCCAAGGTCTTACTCTAAAGAACTTTTCCAACAAGCAAAATTCTTAACACTGTCCCCTTTTCCTGAATTCCTAATGTAGGCCATGCAAGTTGGTACGGTTACACCTTGAAGAGACAAAAATATTAAAAAAAAAAAAAAAAAGCACAAGGTTTTCTTTGATTTTAATGAGTAGACTTCGAGTTCACTTCCTTTAAAATATTGCCCCTGAATTGCAAATTACTTCATGGTCTTTTTTTAAGTGAGCTCTCTTCCTAGACTGACAGAGCCAGCTGCAGCATTGTGCTGTCTATGGAAATGATATCATCAGCACTCTGTCCTTGAATAAGACCACAATCATTACATTTGGCTCCTTTTCACATAGCAGGAACCGAAGAGGTGTTTGTTTATAGCAACAGTATTCAGAAAGTTATCATTTCTGCACTCTATCAGTTGGCAGCTTAAAATCAAAAGAAAGTTTAGCATGAATTACCTGAATTCCCTTCTAAAGTCAAAGTAGTTTTAATTATAATACATTTAATACATTTGAAACAATTACTGTTTAAAGCGTTCTCTTGTTTTCTAATTTTCAGTGTATTACAATTAATTTTGATATTAAGAGTAGAAAATTTTAAGAAATAATATAGTTTGCTTATATTCATTATTTATTGAATATATTTATATTTCTTATACTTCTGTTTTCCAACTTACCAATAATTAACATACTGTTAAATATTTGATACTAATTAACAATTCAACCTAATTATTAAATTAAAAAATAATTTAATAGTTATAACTAAGTCATTTTTAGACCTGATATAAAACTTAGACTTGTTCCCACAATCCCATTCCTTAGAGAAAGCTACTGTTAACCATTTGGGGTCATTCCCTTCCGACCTTCATTCATATATCAATTTTGCTTTTTCATTGAAGGGTTCTTATATTCATTTTAAGGGGTAGCAAATTATTTTCTCTGAATCAAATAACTTAGTTTATTCAATCAAATAATAATAGAAAAAACAAAATATTTGAAAGCCATATTCACCATGATAAAATGTTGTATAAATTTAAGTCCCATCTTTTATTAAAAGTTCTTATCTGACAAATACTAGTAAAAGCAGTCCATTAAACTATAATTTTAAATACAAAAATAAGCAAGTGACTTTATAATCTGAAAAAGATTTTACATTTTCTTAAAATAATTATTGCTCTCCCTAAAAAACATAATTTAAGTTTTATTAACATAAAGCTAAAATGTTAGCATCATTTATATGTACAGTATGACCATTAACTCCAATCTTATCATTTCTTTCTATCTTTAGTAAATCAATCCTTTCCATTTTTGGTCAATTATTTTCTGACTTTCAAAGATTGACTGTGAAACATTAATAAATTTAAAAATAAATGTAAAGTTTTAATTAAACTTAATTTTAATTAAACTGCTCTTGTTTTTACCCAGTAAATATTATGGTAACTAACAGAAAATGCATAGAAATAAAACAACTTTACCTGTTTTTTATACAAGCGTTCCACAGAATACCACTTGTGAAAAAGGGTTCCATTGTTTAAAAAGGTCTTGAAAACTGGTGAAGTTGAGGTTTTAAAGCACTGGAAATATGCATAAAGTCATGCATACCGGAATAGCAGGCCTATGCTTACAACCCAGGCTGTGATCCAGTCCAGTGTCTAGTTTACAATACCACCGCACTTACACGAAAACTTCTTGAATCCCCCACTAGAAATAATACTTTTTTCTAATTCTCATTGCATTTTGCTTGTATCTTTTAAAAATCACCATCTGAATAAAGATGATCTATGCTCAAGAAACCTTCAAAAGCAGTGAAATATCAAGATAATAAATTAAAACAGTAAATCTTAGAAGAAAAAATTTTTTAAATCTTTAAAAAAAATAAATGTTCATTTATTTTTGAGAGACTGAGAGAGACAGACCACGAGCAGGGAAGGGGCAGAGAGCGACAGGGAGACACGAATCTGAAGCAGGCTCCAGGCTTTGAGCTGTCAGCACAGAGCCCGAAGCGGGACTCGAACCCATGAACTGCAAGACCATGACCTGAGCCGAAGTCAGACACTTAACCAACTGAGCCACCTAGGTGCCCCAGTAGTTAATCTTTTTATATCCACAACAATTGATGAGAATTCTATCAAAATCATTCAACTTTGCAATGGAGACTGCAATTGGTATTGTATTAATCAATTTTTATTAATTATCTTGATCTCTCTTCATGTCCCCAAATGTAATATTAAACAAAAAGAAACAAAACCCAAGCATCTCATTTACTTATAAATTAAAAACTATTTTTGTATTCCTTGCCATCAAGATGATTCTAAAAACAAACAAAAATGATCCAATACTGCTTTCTAATTATCAATGTAATATGCCTGATATAGAATATTTAGGATACACAAAAGCATAAAGAATTAGAAAAATACCAACCATAATGCTATTGCCTTACAACAACTTGTAATAATATTATATTTTCTTCCTCTTTTTTCTATACTTATTTTGAGGTCATACTACATCTAAAAGTTTGTATCCATTTTTCCCACTTAACATGTCACAATCATCATTTCCCCATGTTATTAAAACCTTTGTAAAAAACATTTTAATCGTACATGTTTCATCATGTAATTTAATATATCCCTTAGTATGTCAGACATTAACAGATAGACATTCAATGTATTTTTTGAATGAATTAGCACAGGACTTCCGACACTTATTTTTATATCTGAACTGTATTCAATGTAGGGCTTAGGTAGGATCTGATAAAAAGGCAAAACCTTATGAACACTTAAGTCAATCCTCTTTACTGATCCTATAAACCATTATTAACATTAACTATAAACCATTTATTAAGGGAGAGCAAGGAATAGTCACTATTATCCACTCAAAGTACAGATAAAAATATCCCACAACCATTAGCTATGTTATTTTCCATCTTACCCACACAAAAATTTTGAACAAGAGGCACAAACAATAAAGTCTAACATATTCAACTAAAATTTTAAACTGTTATGAGAACAACTTAAGATACCATAAAAAAGGTAAAAAGATTAATGACACATGGCAAAAGATTAATATTCTTTAAAAGAACTTCCACAAAGCCAGTAGCAAAATGTACAAAGGATACAAACTTTTATATAAAATGACCAAAAATCTATGAAGATATTCAAACTCAGTTATAAACCAAAGAAATGTAACTATACAGGTGAGGTATCACTTTTTACCCAGAGATCAGCTGAGACTTAAAAAAATGAAACAAGTATCACTCGAAATAAACAAAGATGTGTTCCTGCAACTTAATAACTTGTTCATCAAAAGCAATTTTCCTACGAAAGAATGATGAAATGGGAATTCAGTCACACTTGGGAAAGAGTATAGTCCAAATTATTAAATCGAATATGAACTTCCTGTAAGACAAAGAAACTTTAACAAAAAAGTAAAAGAAATAGCATTGAATGCTGAGAGTTGTACACTGACATGCTGGCAGGAAAGCATCACTAAGAAGGAAGACAGGTCATCTAATGCTACATGATAAAACTGGAGAGTATTCTTACCCAATGTTAAATAAAAGGGTCAGCTGGAAGAATATTTTATATATATATGTGTGTGTTACACATATATGTATGTTACACATTTATGCATGTTACACATATATGTATGTTACCTATGTATACATACATACATATGGTTGTATATATGTATGTATACGTTGGGGAAGACAATTGGGAAATAGGTCATGTCTTTTAAAAGTCCATACGCTTTGACACAGATACTTGACTTGTAGACTAAATGAAAACTAAATTCAAGTATTAATTGCAGTATTGTTTTTAATGGTGAGAAATAAGTAACAAGTTAATGTACATCAACAGAAGACTGGTTAAATAAATTGGGACGACCCAAACAGCAAATACATCATTAAAATAAGTTTTTATATGTGAAAAATGTCTATAGCATATTGTGGAAAATTACAGGGCATTTTAGAATTCTATGTTCAACACACACACTCAAATATATACATGTCCATCCCAAAGTGTTGACACTGACTTTCTTAGAATGGTGGGACAATGGATGATTTTAATGTTCTTTTTGCTTATTATATATCTCTTTCCTGGTTTTCTTATGTGAATTTTTTATATTAATAAACATGTTTATATGCTATAAAGATAATTATAAAAATTAAAGGGGCAAACTGGGAAGTCTGCAAAAATAATGATTAAAGGATTCGACTGATTTATAAGAAAAACACTAAGATTCTAATAATGAAAAAAGTGAAAGAATAAGACACTGAAATACACAGAAAAATAGTATCAATAAATAATTAAGTTCAAAATAAGACAACACGCTTATCCTTTTATTTAAGTGGAAAGGGTTTTTAAAAACCCACAATATTAATTAAATATGAATAGACACTCTGAAATCCCGTATCATTTAATCTGAGTAGTTGCACTTCTGAAATTCTAGCCAAAAGAATATTGCTAACTACAAAAAAAATACTCCTAACTGTGAACAAAGCTTTCAGTAGAATATGTCCATCACAATGTTCCTGGTACAAGAAAACAATGAAAATACAGCAGAATGTTATTTGGGAATCCTAAACCTAGAAGCATCCAAACATTGGAACTGTTTCAGAAGGATTTCATCCATGCTGATATAGAATGATTTGCTAAAATGTAAGGCATGTAGTGATGTGAATAACTAGTCATTTAGGCAAGTCAAAGTCCCAGAATCACAAAACGTTGGTACCAGTCATAAGAAACCAGTTCACAGGAATGTCAGAGGCTATTTTATGCTGTGAAAATTTCATTCTTTCATGGGACAAAGGTTATTTAGTAGCAAAAGGGGGATACTCTAGATGTAAAAATGAAAAAAAAAGGCATAAAGATCAGGAAGATGATAGAGATTTTTTTCCAAAAGAGCTGTTGCATCATTTACCATTTCAATGTCTGCAGATGCTTACAATAAACTCTGGTATATTCCTGACATGCCTAGCTGTCAATCCATACACGTTTCAAATAAATAAAATTTGTATATACTTATTACACTGCATGATGTTTTTAGGAACATCATTTTTAAGGAAATAAATCTGATTTCTATCACAAGAGCTAATGAGAAAAACATACAGTCACTTTCAATCCCATCTGAAATAAGGCAGAATTAAATAAGAACTAAGAATTAAATCAAGCAGTATGTTATAATTACATAGGTAAGAAAAACCTATCTGTGGAGGGAAAACCCACAAAGATATTAATAGTTCACTCATTAATTCGTCAACATATATAAATCAAACACCTTTTACATGCTCAGCACTGTGCTCAGTTCGGAGAGATACCAACTGGTAAACATAAGACTCATAGTCACTGGCTGTCCTGGAGCTTACACTCCAGTGGAGGGAGACACACAATTTTCAAATAAGCATATGCATGGGAGTAACTCCTCACCCCCAAATTCTTTTCTTCATTTTTCTTGTTTACTATCAGACATTCTCATGAATGTTCACTTTAATGATACTCATTTTAAATGACTGGACTTTTCTCATATTTTAAGACAAATTAATCACATAAACTGGTCGCTATTTACCTGATTCATGGCCAATTCAAATATCCAGATGAAAAAGATAGAAAGCTCTGTATTTATTATCTAAGTTCCATAAGTCCCTAGAGAAGATTAGGACAATCTTTTCGTCATTTGCATAATGCAGCTATCATATCTTTTCAATTGCATTTGCAGAACCCAGCCCTGGCCAGTACGTAAAGCTATCATCACTAAATCTAAACATATTCAGAGAATAAGTCAGAATAAAAACACTGACAACACAGATCTGTGAATAATAATTATAATTAACCCCTTCTAAAAGAAAAGGTATATGTAATAGTACATAATAGAGTAACAATTTAACCCATCTTTTTTTTTTTTTCCTTTTTACTCAAAGCATAAAGCAGAGGCAACACTTCATCCCAGGTTAACATGCAACTTAAAAAAAAAGTTAATATACATATTAAACATGGAAATTCACAAGTAAAACCTTATTTGTCATTTCCCCTCAAACATACCTTAACACGATTCCTTTATTTCTTAATAAACAAGGCCCTACCGCTGGTCACCTGACCAATGCCTTACATTTCTGGAGCTTGACAGTTTAGTGAGTTATGGACATAAGAACACTGTTGTAAGTATACTGAAGTTAACACATCTGCGAAGCAGCTGATCAGACTGATTTACCAATTGAGGGGTCTCTACTCCAATCTACCACTCCCTCCCAACCTCTGCAAAAACATAAATATCCTCCAGCCACCATGAAGTTTTCTTGTCAAGAAGGCCCTGAAGCATGATTTCCCTAGTTTTCTAACACACATCAGCAATGATGAACTACAAAGCACCCACATGCTCAAAGATCCTTACTTTTTGGAATATTCCTTGAGTGCAAAATTTTCTTAGGATTCAGAGAAATGCAAGTTCAAAAAAAGATAAAGAGATAAGACAGATTTTTTTGCCTCTTCATGCATGCAAAGCTTGAGTTAAAACCTTTTATCATATTAGAAATTCCAATACAACAAACCTAAAAACTTTCAAAAGGTTTCCTAATTTCTTTGTTGTATTAAATGTGGCTTCAAGTATGTCAATAAACATAGAGCTCAATTTGGGAGGGGTAGATAGACTACTTACAACATATCTTCATCTAGGCTTCTCTAGGAAAATACAATAAACAAAGAAGACTATCTATAAGAAATGTGTCATCTTTAAAATCAATACTGTTAGTAAAATGTATTTTAAGCACCAATTAAAATTAGTATATGTTTTTCTCATCTCTAGCAACCAAAAGAGCCCTTCTTAGATGTAATTATAGCTTCCTCCTCAATGTGTTACCTTGAACATTAACCCAGAAAATATCTTTAAAAGTGCTCTGCAGGTATTACCTCCTCTCAAAAAACCACAGAGGGACAATATAAGAAAAGTCTACTCCAATCTAAATGGCTAGTTTAAGCAAAAATAATTAGAGGAATTCTGTATATCACCAATGTAAGAAGTTTTGGAGAAGAGAGTAGCATACAATTATTTAAAGTCATGTACACATTTCACTTTTCCATGCAAGATGATTTAAAATATAAACACAACGTGGTTGTAAATCACTGAAAATACCATCAAGTCTCTGCCCCCAGAATTTATAGTCCCACTCTATGGTCAAAAAAAAAGAAAGGAAGGAAAGGAGAGAGAAAGGGAGGGAAAGGAGGGAGGTAGGAAGGAAATATGAAAACATAATAGTCTATCAAATATTTTAGTTTGTAAGTAGAATCTAAACAAAGAGGAAGGATTTGTCTTGAGCAACAAAATGGATCAAGATCTAAATGATAAAATCAAAATTACTAACCACTAAGTATGAGGAGAATTAAGAGGATACTCTTATACTAGCAATAAACTTTTACTCAGGTTTTAAAATACACAATACAATCTTCTGTGTGAAAACTATTTAAAAAAAAAAAAAAAAGAAAGAAACAGTTCAGTTTTCTAGCCTCTGCAGTAACTAAAAGGCAATGGCGTGTTTTTATTAGGAATGAGAAAAAATGGTTTTGCTCATGTTTCCTAAACTATGGTTTGTTATCTAGTTTTTTGTTTTGTTTTTTTCCCCTCAAATAAAGCACAAATTGTGACTTAGAAATCCTCAGGGCTGTGCCATCAGTACTCCAAACATATAATATCATAGAAAACACATATAATTTATTAGACAGACTTAAAAACCCACACAAATCAATTTTAGGCACTTCTTGGGTACAGACTATGGGCATCTTCTTTCAAAAAACAGGATATCTAATAGGCAAGACCATAAACTTTAATTTTTAGAACAATACAACAACAATTAGACAATTGATTTAAAAAATTGCATAAGCAACCCAACTGTATCCTGTTATAATTTCTTCACAATTCCACACACCATTTTAGGATTTAATAGAAACAGCCATTTTTTAGCATCGAAAGTTTTAAAACTCTCCTTCCTTTACTTCACCGATATGGTCTTAAAACTCATATATTCTTTGAGGAAGCATGATAATACAAGTTCTACTTTTATATAGGTAGAACTTTAAATTAGTATTTTCTATACTGTGTCTATATCTATACAGAATCAACATATTATGGTTGATGATTTTGATGTCTTCTAAAGTCCATTTCAACAGGTTTATTTTGTAAAGATAGGCTTCTCATTACTAATTCTTTTAGACATCTAATGTTTATCTGTGTTCTTTAAGTAAACATGAGGAAAAAACAGAATGTGAGCTATGGTTTTAAGGAGACCTTCAGGTTAAATACTACATATATATATGGTTTGGCATCTTTTTCTAACTCAAATAGTTTTATGGGTATCCTCCAAAATGTAATCGATTTTTGGTAATGGGAAGATAACATGCACATAATGTAATCCCTTCCATGCGTAACTAGCAGCTTAAGGAGCTGGCAAAGTCTAGGTAGTTCTGTTATCTTTCTGAATCTGCTTTTCAGCATATGAAGCTAAAATTAAGGAACATTAAAATGTTAAATACAGTATGAAGGATTTTACTACTGGCTTTTATTTGCTGTATATACAGCAAGCCAATCTTCTGATATACCCCACAACCCTGACAATACACTCTTAATGAGCAAAGTACAAATCAATACATAAACCCAGTAGTGGGGACACAGCCAAGAACTAGAGAACCTACTTAGAAACTGGTGGTTTGGGGAACAATGGCTGTAAGGCAAAGTTTAGAATACCTCCAAGACTGAGTAACATACCTTCACTGATTGTGAATGAAGATACAGGAGAGCAAGGGATGGCTGAGCTATGAGAAAGCTGATCCTGAAGCAGGAAGTTTTAGAGTACATTTGGACATCTGGGAGGGGTTACTAAGTCATGCAAAGAAACCTTGCCTCTACCCAGCCTTGAAAGAGGGACTGATGCCAAGATATAACTGGGCAATTGAGAGAAGATGACCCCAAAGTCCACAGGATAATCTGGGATGTGCTGCTATCCTCTATATACAAATAGAACACATTACAGATATATTCCCAAAAATGCCTGCAGAGAAAACTAGAAAGCTGTCTATAGGTTTTCTATTTACATTAATATAAACAGATTTTGAGGTTGTCTGTACTGTATGTGGTTGCTGTAGTCACAGCAAGAAATGTAAAGTGCCTATGAGAGAGGACAATAAAATCCCATTTCCAGGCATCTTAATTCTATACACTCAGACAATAAAGAAAAGAACATCTCAGGGACTTCCTGCCTTTCCTCAAGCTCCCTGTATTTTCTGTTAACTACCTACTAGGCACTTCGTAAAGGCCAGAAACAACACTCTTCCATCTCATGCCACACTTCTAAAATCACTTTATCTATCTGCATTAAAAATGCCAGCCAGCAGTGCTAAAGCACTTTATTCTTAAGGCAAAATGTCATATTCCATACCCACTTCCCCCTGTCCCCCAAACCACCTGCCTTCACTATATTCTTTGCCCATCATGAGAGCCAAAGAAGTTAGAAAGAACTGAAAATTTTCAAACGAGACTCCTCAATATAATGTGTAAGATATACTTTATAAATGCTATTATCACAAAATTAAACACATTTAAATGCTTATAGCATATGGTTACTTTTACCAAGATATCAAGAATAACTGTATGACTTTCAAAATTAATATCAAACACGGGATATTTAATCCAGCCACATGTACAGGGGTATGAGGCTTTGTTCTTTTCAGAGGTAAGCACAATGACTCTAAATAAGATGATTGTTTACCCCCAAAAGTAGCATATTAAAAACCAAAAGCATTGCCCTTCACTTAATTCTACTTAAACTACATATAAATTGCCAATATAACTATTCATAAGGCTCGTCATCATATTTGGAAAGAATACTGTTAAAATTATCTTGATGTATATTTATACATGAATTAAAATTTTTTCCTCATTGTAATTTTGGTTTTATGTACAAGCATACAGGTACAACCTTATTTCTAATGCTTGGCCTAGAAAGGTAGAATGTCACAAAAAATAATGTTTCATAAATGTGGTATAAGACTTCATGCATTCCCATGATGCCATGTCAATAACCTACTACACTAAACCAACTGTAACAATGCAGTGCATGCTTTAAACATCCAATTAAGAATAAATTTTAGCCAACAGCTTGTCAACAAGGGAATGTGCTGGTATACTGCTGAATTCACATGGCAGCAACCCACAAGACTAACCCATGAAAATTCAAATTAAAAGATAAATAGGGTAAAAGATGTAGATTTGCTGGACTACTTTACAGAATATCTCAGATGAAAATGCAACATCTGCAAAATGGACTTGGGTTTTTAAGGGAGTTTTTAATATAAAACAAGTGATTCCTAATAGTGATTTGAAAAGTATGAGAACATATGAACAAATAAAGCTTAGTAATTTAGAATTTACTTTTGTAAAAGCAAGTTGACAAATATTAAAATGTTATACTTGCATTATGAACATTATAATATAAATATAAAACACAAAACATCCACTGTTAAACACTGATCTCCCATGCCTGACTTGGATTTAGCTACTGAGTATATTATATTTTACAGAAAGAAACTCAAAGTTTTGTCAATGCTTGTAGTATATACTATTACTCCTCATCAAAATCTGCGTGAAATCCAAAAGGCTCATATTAAAGGTAGTTACTTCTCTTCTTGAATATTCTAAAACATGCCACTTTGGATCAGCCTTCAGATTTTCAGGGCATGAATACAAAGAGAGTACCCAAAAATATGTGTGAACACATTTAGGATAAGTCTGTTTACAATTACAATAAAAATACCTTCAACCTTCATATCTTTCCATTTTCAGTGAAAAACAAAATACCCTAACCAAACATAAGATATTTGGGGCCAAGTTACTTCTTTGTAAAAATAATTTATCATGTGTTGATCGACTTTTTAAACCAAACTCTTAAAAGCATTAAAAAAATTGTTTTATAGCTGTCGATGCATTCACGTTAGTAAGAAGTGAAAAAGAAAAAAGTGTAGAAACAAAAAAATCTCAAACTATCCCAACTCCAGAAATAAGAAATTTTCAAATTAAGAAATAACCTTTGTTGCTTAGAAAATAAGTACTTTTCATCTCAAACTCACTCTAAATGCTTGTATAATTCAATACCTAAGAAGACTCTAGGTAAATTATTTTATAATATTTATAGGATGATACTTCTCTGGGTAGGCATATTTTACACAATAGCTTCCAATTAATGCGGGAAAAAATCACTTGATAATTTTAATAATTAATGATTGACTGATTAATGGATTAACATTTTTCTCAGTGATTCAGATGGCATAGATCCAACAAAGGGAACAAGGATTGCTCAATGTGAAATTCTGTCCATTCGTAACACTAAGCCAAAAATTTGCAGGTACTCCATTCAGATTACATATTTTCATGTAAGTAATTTGAACAACAAAAAAATAGGTACAAAGTGTCGAGCTTTCTCCTTTTCTTTCTTTTTCGTTCGTTCTTTCTTTTTTTTTCAGAGCAGTTCAATGATTTTGGGGGTTGGTTAGTACAATACAGAGAACACAAGGGAAAGCACAAAATGGCACTTAACACCACTGCCAGTACTCATCTCATTACGGTTATAACTAAGGATAGTATTACCTTTTGTGTTATTTGCTTTTCTTTAGAACATAAATCAAAGCCATAAACTTGAACTTGAGGTATATACACAATAGATACACAACCTTATGCAAAATACTTTTCATAAGTAACCTTACATTTTAAAATATTGGAAACTGAATATCTGTGCTGATTTGTATTCTGACTTAATGGAACAAGAAGAGAACAACATTCAACTAGGGAGGCTTATACTGACAATAAAGCTCTTAAAGTTAAAAATGTCTCCTTCTCCCTTTGTACTTACCACAGGCTACACAATGTCCTGAGAGGATTCATTATGAGAAAAATGGCAATCACAGCTTTAAAGACCTTGCTTTGGAAGGGACTAATGAGAAAGCAGATTGGAAAATGAGACTTCATCTTTGTTCTCAAATAAGTGGTCTTAATTATTCTTCTTATAGAAAAAGTTTAAATCAGTTTATTATAAATATATCTAAACCATGAATTTTTGCAGCTTTCAGATAAAGTCCAGCACTTCGTTTATACAAAGTCTATGAGAAGAGGTCAGTAGAGATCATCTAATCTTAAGTCGTGACATCATCCATTCAAGTCCTTGGCATAATCTATAAAGAATATAAAAATCACTTGATTAAATTCAACTAAAAAACTATGAACAAACTAAAAGAAGATACCATTTTTCATTTACCTAAACAACAATGATTAAAAAAATCATTAATACCCAATGTTGGTGTTACTGTGGTGAAGCCATACTCTCATACACACATCCATGCTTTTTCTGGTTCTTTTTTGTCTCTAGTGCCTACGACACTGTCTGACACATAAAAGGAGCTGAGTAATTATACAATGAATATCCACAGACAATAATTTAGCAATGTGTATCAGAAATATTTAAAATATCAATACTCTACCTTTTTTCTACTTCTAGAAATACATTCTAAAAAAAACATCAGACACAAGGACAGGTTGATGTATAAGACTGTTCAAAGCATTTTTAATGGGTAAAGGTAAAATTTAACTACTTAGAAATAGAGAAAATTAAATTATAGAACATTCATATGATGAAATATTAAAAACTTCCTTTCGAAGACTTTATTACAGTGTGATAAAATGCTCACCGATATAAATGAGGTAAAAGTGGCAGAATACTAAACTAAACATGTAGCTGAGCTGCTAAAACAAAGTATATTTGCAATATGTATATTACATCTGTATATTTAAAAAATTTGAAGGAAATAAAGTCTCTCATCACTAATACTAGTTACCGTTGAATAAGGTGTAATTGAACGCAATGCAAAATACAGAAAGAAATGTTCACTATGATAAAACAAACTAAATGTTTACCAAGAGTAAAATTATATTATAACAAGAAGAAAGACTGTTAAAGACTGTTATATAATTATCTATGAGGACATTTGATAGGTATGAGAAACCATGCTACCGCACTTAATTGAAAAACACCACAACCCAGATTTTTGTGGAAGTATGAATCTAATATTATAAAAGAAGAAAAAAAAGAAGAAATCACAATGAGGTTAAAAAAAAATGGTTATTTCGGTGTTGGCCCATACTTTCCCTGCTATTACCAGATTCCTTACTTTTAAACTACTAACAGGAAATGGTACAAAAAATAAGCAAACAGATTAACTCCAAACTGTTAAATGAACAGAGGTTACCTAATAGCAAACTAGAAACCATGCTAAGCATTTAATATCCATTATCTTAATCTTTACAATGTTGAGACTAGAACCCTTCCCATACTACAAGAGAGAATCCAGGCTTAAAAGATGCTAGCAAATGGCAGAGGTGGGGTTCAAAATGCCAACCAACACTAAAACCAAGAATTTAGATCAAGGTGGCTAGACTGCAGAAGGGAAACATTTTCACCCAAACCAAACATTTCCACTTGATAACTACTGCAAAGGGAAACCCCCATAAACCCAAAAATTGAAAAGATATACGATCATTCATTGATTTCCTCTTTTAAGAATGAAATTGCCAGGGTTCATATCCATCCTAACTAATGATGTATTTTCCACACAATTACTCAAAGTATGTAAGTCAATCATCTACCAATTCTAGATGATCTTCTTTGCTGTCAAATTTATTAAAATCAGTGCTTTTGCTTAAAGACCTTTGGTAGACAAAGACAATGTATAAAGATATATCTATAACTATAAATGTATCTTAACATGTATTAAATTATTTGACAAAGAAATATGCAATGGATAAGGTATTTTTTTTACCTAAATGAGGATGTGGACAATTGGTATTATTTGTGACTTTTTAAAGTGCATATATTTGCTTTCTTAAGGTTCTAATTATGCTCTATCAAATGTCTGTCATCAGGTAATACTGCCTTCTAGTTCACTAGGATTCAGCTTCAGCTCCATTCAATTCTTTTTTTCTCTGCTTTTAAATACATACATGAGAGATTCTAAATAGAGGTCTTAAATTTGGGGTTGAGGTTCTTCTGATGTTAGGTTAAGAGCAGAAGCTTGAGGCAGACACAGATGAGTTAGCTGAAGTGAGAGAAATTCTCTTCCTCACAAGACCAAGGTGAAGGGTGAACCAATATAATGGATTACTGAAGCTATCTTATCTCTGCCCCGAGCTTCTGCCCTTTCCAAGTTCCTGAAGAACCTCAACTTCAAATGTAAGACCTCTAATTAGAATCATCTCCAATTTATTTTTCACTGCTTTTAAATATATACAGATCCACCACATTTTGGAAAAACAACTACACCAAAAATCTAAATTTGCTCATCTTTCTAGCTCTTTATCCTATTTCTAACCTCCTTTATTCCATCTCTCCTAATAGCATTCTCTCCATCCTCCTGATCCTTGACCTTACATTTGACAATGCTGACAACCACACCTTTCTTGAAATCCTTTCAGGTCTGGGCATTAGACTAGAGCAAAATTCTACTGTAGGCACCTACCTTTCCTTCCCAAACCAGGAACCTTCATGTCACACTCTCTCCAATTCTAACTTTTTTTTTTTTAAGTGCAGCGACCTCCTCTTGACAACACTGGTGGCAAAATGAGTACTCCCAAATTAGTCTTACATTTGAACCCTTTTCTAGTTCAGCTTCTTTATGGATAAAACGCAAACTAAAGACACTTGGTCCACCAGATTGTTACGAGGAATAAATGATACACCTGATACATGATACACCCTAAGAAAAGCACTGGAGACACAGACTTGCTAGTGTTAAATCCCACCATCAGTGCACGAACAGTTTCCTGACTTGTCCAGCTCTCCTTCACACTTCCATTTCCCTGAACCCCTACAGCAACTCTATCAACTACATGTTAACATGGATTTGTTCAGTATGTTCATATGTATTACGTGTATGTTACAGGTTTTATTTATAGAACCAAGGTAAAACTCTAATTATAGATACAGATTATCCCTTACATTGTTTTATACATGGTAGCCTTAAATATTTATTGACTTTAAGAAAAAATACATGTTTGTAAACTAAATACATGTTTTCTAAAAGACCTCTTACCCCTCGCCAGTAAGAGCACAGCATGCTTGGATATGCCACTGGTGATCTTTAATAGAAGTTAATTTCAAAAACTGGGAGATTTCTGCTACAGTCATGCATTCTTTAACATCTTGCTTATTAGCAAAAATCAGCAATCCAGCTTTTCTTAGGTCCTATAAAAGCAAATAAAACTGTAAAAAGGCCAGTGCATTTTTATTCACAGATTTTCCAACTTAAACAAATACTTTTGACAATCTTTTAACCTAGAATTCGACTACCTGACATAAAAGCATCTCACGGCTCTGATGCTGATAGATGGCAAACTTAAAACTAAGCACATTTTAAATAAACACATCTGTATTTGTATGGATTTACGTATTTCTTATAGCCCTAAATTACATTTTTTATGGACCCAACTGCTATATTTAACAATAGTCATGACTTCAAATACATATTTACCCCTTCCCCTAATCCAAAACTAGGTTTCCATGGCCAAGAGCTACTCTTTAGCCTGGCACTCAAGAACTTTTCAAAATTTTACCCCTATCTATTCTTTAGGTACCCATACCTAAAGCTAGTACCTTCTAGGTGCCTAGGAAACACACCATGTACACCTTAGGGCCTTAGAGCTTAATTCTCAGTTGAGAAGTGCTATCCTAAACCAATCCTATTCTTCTGAGACCTAGCTCCTCTTTGTCCATGTAGATTCCTTAGATTTGAATATTCAATACGGCCATTTTGGACTGGCATTAAACTTATCAAATTTCCCAATTAGTAAGTTCTACCACTTCTATGTTCTGCCTCTGAAGCAAATTCTTTAATTTTTCTGAATTTGTTCTTAATAACATTTATTGAGTATCTAATCTGAGCAAGACACCCATTATGTTAACCATTTTCCAAATAAAATCTCTTTTAATACTCACAGGATTCCTGTAAGGTAGGCCTTACTATTCCCATTTTATAGATAAGGAAACTAAAACTCAGCAGTAAGTAACTCATACAAGGTTATACAGCTACTCAATGACAGAACCAGGTTTGAGCTGAGATCTTCCCACTATACCTGCTGCACCTCATCTATAAAATTCTGAGACTATCACCTACCTCCTGCGGATATAGTTTGAATGAATGAACTACTACATGAAAAACACTCAGTTCAGTACCTGGCTTCAGGTAACAGTTCAGTAAATGTTAGTTCGCTTACTGTCCTGAAAATGTGGATCACCTTTATCTTTGTGCATACCCCAAACTGACTGGTCTAATGTTTTATTCACAAAGCAGGCCAATGGTTAGTCATCGCCTTTTGCTCTATCCTACCCTCCCCTCTCCCATTTTTAAAGATGGAAACTTCTTTGATAATCTGCTGAAAGTCATGGACCTTTTCCTCATAAAAATGTATATATGTATATACGCAAAAAAAAGTTTATATGTAATTTTAGGGTGTTAATAGATACTCTAAAGTCCATTCATGGATCCTAGATTAAGAACCCATGATAGATTCACTCATATATATGTGTGTGTATAGATACACGTGCACACACACACACACACACACACACACACATATGGAGAGATACTGAGAAAACTAAGGTTTTGGTGCTGTGCTTGCAAGTTTTCTCAACTGTGCAGAATGACATCTTTATAGGATATTTTTATTTCAATCGTGTGTATCTGTGTCTGAAATAAGAAAGTCTTTAGTAGATACAAATTGACATTGCTCCACATTATTTTACTCTTATGAGAACATAGTTTCAACAATTTATATATGATTTTATTTATGATGTCAATAAAAAATATAAATAGTAAATCTCTTATTTGTTAAAAGGAGTCATGCAAAACGTTTTATACAACAATCAAGACAGACTTTTAGCTACAGCGCCCTCTCCAGGATGGCAGCTATGCTACTACCATGGTTAATGACAGTTACCTGAAGAACAGGGTCAGAAAAGGATACTCTAGAATGTTAAGTTTTAAGATTTTATGTTCAATTTATTTCACCTATGTTCAGTTCACCTGTCTTATAAACAAGGCAAAAAGTTGAAGGGATGGGCTATAACCAGGATATCTATTATATTCATTATCAAGGATCAAGTACTTTTTCTCCTACCCTAAATGGAAAATAGCATACTTATCAATAGTTGATATGTGGCTGGATCACTGAGTAGATGGACTTTCCATGGAATGTAATTCCTATCTTCCTATCTCCCAGGTTTCAATACCTCTTGCTAGTATATGCTGAAATCTTATATAGGTCAGGATTGCTAATGCTGGCATGTTCAAAGAGCACATTTCTGACATTAGAAATGCCTGGCACAAGTTAAAACACATAGTTTATGCTATTTTATTTGTATATAATCTATACTCATCACTCTTAGTGATGAAATTATTCGAAGAAGCCCCTGGACTAAAAATTGGAAAACAAAAAATAAAGCCACTCTATTGAAAGATTTCAAAGTAAAACCCATATTGAATATAATTTTTCTAGATTTCATAGGTTCAAATTTTTTTATTTGGGGTTCTTGTTTTTTTTTCATTTTCTTTTAAGTTTATTAATTTATTTTGAGAGACAGAGCGCATGTGCATGTGTGCACAAGCAAGTGGGGACAGGTAGAGAGAGAGGGAGAGAGATTCCCAAGCAGGCCCTGCGCTGACAGTGCAGAGCCCGAAGCAGGGCTTGAACCCATGAACTGTGAGGTTATGACCTGAGCTGAAACCAGGAATCTTAAATGACTGAACCACCCAGGTGTCCCAGGTTTCTTGTTTTAAAAAAACAAACAAACAGCTATTTTCCCTATTTTTTAAGCAGTATTTAGGAAGAGAAGAAAATCTTCCTTTACTGTTTTTATTAAGTAACTTCAGGATCAATTATACATTTTGCTAACAGAAAAGAGATATATTGGATTAAGGCTGTTCATCAACTGGACTTAGCAAGAGGTCAAAGTACAAGGTGAACAGTGGTGATTTTTATCTATTAGCCATTTTAAACTTTGAAAAACTTTCTGCTACCTGTTACAGATTGTTGTTAAGAGTCTAAAAATATTTTTTCATTTAGTGAAGAAGATGAATAATTGCTGCACACGCAAGACATATTTATTTAGCATCTTCCATATGCCTTATGCAGTTGTCAATATGTTTCTCCAAGCTTCATTTGCAAAGATAATTCCTAGAAGTTGAGTTACTCCAAATAAAACGTCATCTACCCTTTTGTGTTTGGAATGATTTTAAAATTCATGAGCTTCAAAGTTTTGCACTTCATTTAAGATGAAGCTTTCGGAAATATTTAAAATCATTTTATAGTTTTATAGTTTTGTATTCAGTAATACAGGTAAAGCATCATTAGTGATGGTAAAAAGATTTTGTTGGTTGCTATGATATATATGAAACATCTGACTAACCCCATGTCAAAATTTGTCTTTCACTCACACATTCTCATTCTTTGATCCATTCGCCCCTTTTCAGATTTCTGCCTGTTTGGCTCTTCCTGACCCTATTAATTGGTTTAATCCAGCTCCCAACTTCATCTGTAATTCCTTTCTTCTCTGGCACTCTCCCCATTCAGTCTCTTTCACTTTCCAACTAGGCCTTATTTCTGTCTTTTTTTCTTCTTAGCAAAGAGTCTGAATAATGAGAATATTTAAGTTCAAATCCTGGCTCTTAAAAATCTGGTCAAGTCAAATAAATTTTCAGGACCTCAGTGTACTCATCCATTACAGATGAGTAACATCCACAAGAGAGGAAGTGACCAGCTCAATTTAATGTCCCCAGCTAGTAAAATTCAATGACTTTGAGTCCTACTACTGAGCTCTTTGATCCTGCTATATATTGGCCAATTAGAACAAGGATCAAAGAAGAAGACTATCTGTTAAGAGTGTAAAAAACATACTCAAGATACAAATACATTTGTGTCTTCTTTTTCTTTTTCCTAACTCTTCAAACAACAATAACTCCTTGGTGTAAAATACAAAAGGAAAATTAAAAAAAAAAGAAAATCCTTAGTTTTCTACCTTTTTTATAGTTTATTTTTTGTTTCCCAAACTAGAACCAAAACTCGTTAAATGCATGAATAGCAACAGGTATTATTATCTTTTTTAAAAACCCAAGGGGTTTCACAAAGCTGCCAGAATGAATCCAAGACAGGAGAAGGTGCATCTTGGTGGGCGTGATCACCACATGGAAAACAGAACTTCAATTTATACAACCACTTTATTAGGTGTCCTTACATCTTGACCGGATGCCAGAAACATTCCAAAATTCCTAATGCAAATCTCAAAAGCAAATCATCAAATCAATATTAAAATTAACATAAAACTTCCTTACAGATACACCATTTTTAAGCTTTGTTAAAATTCCACTAAAATTAACAGTTACACATATAAATCTAAACATTAATTTTTCTATTTCTGTCTATAAATATGAGTTAAGAATGTAATATCTGTTGGGTTCCTGGGTGGTTCAGTCGGTTAAGCGGCCAACTTCAGCTCAGGTCATGATCTCAGTCTGTGAATTCAAGCCCTGCATCAGGATCTGTACTAACAGCTCAGAGCCTGGAGCCTGCTTCAGATTCTGTGACTCCCTCTCTCTCTTGCCATCTCCCCCACTTGCACTCTGTCTCTCTCTCAAATATAAATAAACATGAAAAAAAGAGTGTAATATCTGCAATAAAAGGCACACAAAAAAATCAACTGCTACTACAGTAAATATTATATGATTTTACAACTTATTATTATTAACTATATTGTTTAGTTTATTTCATTTTTAAATCATGCTACCTATAATAATTCTCAAAGACTAAGAAAATGTGGCTAGTCACGTAGTTTTGTTTGTTTACTCAAAGGGACAATATCAGAGAAACATAAGAGCGACAACATTTAAGTATTAGTCTGATAACTGAGTTACAATCAAGCCTTACTAAATGTCCATGAGACCTTAAAATCTCATTTCTAGTGATAACCGTCTATATAATTATTGTTATAAAAGGCAAAATGAAAGCCAATTTAGGTCTTTTCACCCAGGAAAACTTCTAGACCAAATTAATCTAGGATAAAAGAAACAGAAATCTATAACTGACTCCACAATCTTTCTGTTGTTTCCAGATACACTTCCAATTTGGGAAGTGTCAAACTGGTAAAGCAGAATGGCCAACCGATTTAAGCCCGTATTTAAATCTGAAGTACGGGCGCTTGGCTGGTTTAGTCAATACAAGCATGTAATTCTTGATCTCAGGATCATGAATTCAAGCCCCACACTGGGCGTAGAGCTTACTTAAAAAACTTTTTTAAAAAAAATTAATAAGTAATATTAATAAGTAATATTATTTTAAAAATAATAAGTAACAAATAAATAAATATTTGAAGTAATATCGTAACAAGAAAGTAGAAAGAACAAATGTGATAGCAATATCACACACACACACACACACATAATGCCAGAATTCTACTTACCTCATGGGCTAACATTTTATAGAGTTCTTCTCTAGTTACAGAAATTCTTTCTCTGTCTGTACTGTCCACAACAACAATTACAAACTAAAATAATTACAAAAAAATAGTGATTACACAATTCAATATTCATAAAATTTATAAAGTACTTAATTGATTTACAGACCACAAATACCAAGAAATTAGAGCCTCATGGTATGGTATTACTGGAAAACCAGAGATACCTTCTATATACATTGTGAAGCCTGAAGGTTTGATCCATTTCTATTCAAATATCATTTGCTAATTTTTAAGAGAAAATAGGAGAAAAAAGAATACAATGCTAACACTATTAGAATGTTAGTTCTACTACTCCGTTAATATTCTACTCCATTAATACTACTCCGTTAGTATTCTAACCAATATACATGTTTGTTTCTAAATTAATGTCTTGAATGGTAATGAGCTTGTATCCAACTATGTGCACCACAGTCAATATGAAAAAAATACAGTGAAGCTAATATAATGTTGTACGCTAATTAGACTTTAATAAAAAAATCTTACTGAGAAAAAAATATGAAAAAGAATACATTATAATCCTAGATTTTATATATTTCTACAGATATTATTTATTAATATCGATCTGAAACTCTAAAAGGGCATGATACAGGAGTAATGTGACAGTTAAATCAACTTTTAAAAATCAACAAATGAAAGAATACATCTATTTAAATCCATGCTTCTCTTGTTTATGTAAATGGTACCTGCTGCCTGCAAGCACAACTCTTTCTTGAACTAATGATGAGACTAGGGTCAGAAGATGTAGTGAGACCTGTGAAGGAGCCAAGGAGGACTGAGCTACACTGTACCTCTTCTTCACCTGCATGAGTACCAAGAACCACCATGGAAGCAGAATCCGAAACAGTCACTTTATGACCGCACTGGTGATGCCCAGGTTAACTCTGCTTATAAAGAACAAGCACTATGGATTTTTTAAAACCAGCTTTCCATTTCCAGATAAACCACTGTTAATTTTCAGAGTCTTTTCTATTTATCAGATGTCATTAACCATACGGCAGATGGCTAAGAGAACTGCTACTTTACCTCTTCTCTCACTTGACACTCACCTAAGACCCATCCTATTCTAAGGCATTTTAATAAAACCATTAATTTTTAAGATGCTGTCATAAATTTGATACTTGCAGCATTATACACAGAAATACTAACCATATATACCTTTCCTTCTCCAAAATACATGATCAAATGCTTAGCAAAGTGTTAGGGGATCAGGTCATTAGAGACAATTAATAGTGTCTTAATGATACAATATGCATCTTTATATACATTTGGAGTTTTATAATCAGTACTACAAAAACAACTGTCACAGCAAATTGAACTTTCAATTTACAAGGTCTATACAATAAAGGTCTCAAATGTCATAGGTCTGAATTGCCTCTTGGGAAATAACATATAAATAAAAACATATGATTTATGTCCAAATTGCTTTATAACCAAAAGAAGAATTATTTCATGTGCAATTGTGCTGCATAAAAGAACATACATAGTAAAGGTCTGGCCAGGATTCAAGCCTCCAGAACCCTCTCATTTAACTAGGATTTTCTGTATGCAGACAAAAATAAATACTAAGAGAGAAATAAAATGACAAAGTGTGAGATTGAACTTACTGTAAAAACAACTATTTAAGATGAGTTCTGGGATCCATACATAATCAGACTAATCAATCACCCCTTCATTCCAATTCTCCCTATAGACAGGTTCAATGAGAGTGGATATACAGAACAATGACCCTGAAACAGGGAATCAAAGATTCTATCATGTTTAAATTCTACTTTTATTAACATATTGGGATATTTCAAAAAGGTTAATTATAAGAGTTCACATCTAGAAGATATTTCCCAAGCATTCTGTTCTTAGAAGTTTTAGTATATTAAGAAACATTACCTCTGTGTTAGTATAGTAAGTGTTCCAGGAAGAACGAAGAGATTCTTGACCACCAATATCCCACATTAAGAAACGTGTATTATTAATCACTATTTCTTCTACATTACTTCCAATTGTAGGTGATGTATGTACAACTTCATTCATAGAACTAGAAAAAAAAAAAGTTCAAATATATTACAATTAGCAGGGAAGCTAGATTGTTTGAGCATTTTGCAATCAAAGGATAAATCAGCATGAGTTTTCATATTTTATATCCAAATGGCCCTTTCCCACTATCTCAGAAGAGTAAGGTAAGGGTTGGGGCATCTGGGTGGCTCAGTCCTTACGCATCTGACTTTGGCTCAGGTCATGACCTCATAGATCATGAGCTTGAGTCTCACACCGGGTGAGCATATGCCCTGCTTTGGGGGGAGCATGAGCTCCACTTCAGGTGAACACAAGCCCCGCCTCAGGTGAACCCCACTTCTCTGTCTCTGTCCTTCATTCACTTGTGCCCTCTTTTTCTAAAAAAAAAAAAAAAAAAAAAAAAAGGAGTGAGGTAAGGGTTTAAACAGGATGGAACTAGGTAGTGGATGATCTGGAATACTCTAGATTGAGTCCCAGAAACTATATAAACAATATTTCTCTACTTTCTATAAGTAAAAAAACTGAACAACATGCTCTACATCATATAAATTTCTAGCTGTCCTACAACAGTTGCTTAAATCTGGCTCCTGGTTTATAGTCAACCTGACTTCTTACAGAATATTTTAGGTGCATATAACTTTTTATTGCTTTTGCTAATCAAATATTACCCAGGCAGAAAAAATAATTATGAATGATAAAATAAAAATTTTAAACTAGTTAATACTTACAACTGGTAAAGGATCGTAGTTTTCCCTGCATTATCCAGCCCAACAATGATAACTTTGTGCTCTGAAATAAAAAAAAAACATTAATCATTTATTAATTAAAAACAAAAATAGGCCATTTAAGTTCTAACCGTGAATTTTAGGCATCAACTGGGTACATAGTGGGGTGGGGTAAATTAGAAAAAAAGGTCAGCCTTTAAATCTGGTAGCGGAAGGCCAGGTCCCATCATAGATAACCGTAAACTGAGTACATTTAGACCACAGAATTGTTCTAACACCAAATCTAACCAAATTCTAAGGTTAGAATTTGTTCTAACCAAATCTAAGGATGTATGGCTATGGTGGCAGTGACTCCCTATCCCTTGGCTTCTATGACACCACTTTCTCCAAGTTCTCTTCCACTCTCTCTTGATATATATAGATTTTTTACCACAGATTCCTCTTCCTTGGGTCTTCCTCCAAAAACATTCATGTTACCCAAGGCTGTCTTCTTCCATTCTCTTCACATTTTATTTAGCAGGCACTCTTAGGGCCTATCTAGTTCTATGCTATCTAAAAACTATTCCAAAGATAGTATGTGGAAGAAGCTCATTTCCAAAGATGGTGTCTGTATAGTCTCCTCCCTTCCCTGATTCCATGTGAATCTGAGCTGGTCCTCTGACTCACTTTTAACCAAAAGAATATAGCAGAAGTGATGCTGTGTGACTTCAAGCCTAGACCATTACAAACCTTGCAGCTGCCTGGCTCTCTTGGACAACTACCCTTGGAGTAAACTGGACACCATGTAACAAGTCCTACTATCCCCCAAACCACTATATACGTAAGTCAGAAAGCCTAAGCTGATCATGTGGCTTGACCCTGTGGAGAGAGATCACCACATGGTTGCCCCAGCTGTTCTAGCCATTCCAGATGAGATGCCAGACACACAAATAAAGAAGCCATCTTGGATATGTAGCCAGGTCAAGCTATAGATGACTCTAGTTCTAGCTGTTAACTACAACCAAATGAGAATCCCAAGCTAGAACTTCCTAGCTGAGCTCAGTCAAATCACAGAACCATGACAGATAAATGATAAATTATTGCTTTAAGTCACAAAATTTAGGAGCGGTTTGTTACACAGCGGTAGATAACACAAGCACTATGGAAAAAGACATGCAATTATGTGATCTTGGGCAAATGACTTATTTCTCTAATCCCTAAGTTTTCTCGCTATAAAACAGGGACAACAATACCTTTCAGAGTTGCATAATGATTAAGATAGCACATGAGCAGTGCCAACCACTAAGAAAGATTGTTCCTAATCCCAAATCTCTCCTAAACTCCAACCTATCTAGTAGACACAGTGCCACTCAACATATCCCAAACCCAACATTCAAACCTTTTTCTAATTCTATTCTACCTAATTTGCTTAATGGCATTACCACAAATTCAGTTGCCCCTGGAGCTTATTCAATGTTTCCCTCAACCCCAACAACTAATTTGTCACCAAGTTCTATGGATTCCACCTCAAAAATATATCCTGAACCTGCCTCCTTTCACCGGTCCTAGTTGTAGTCCTTCTCATTTCTTATTGTAAAACCTTCCCTAAGTAGACTGTCTCCAATCCACCTTCCCACTGTTTTTACAGTAATTGTTCTACACTATAAAGCTGATACCACCACTCTTATTGAAATGATGGCTCTCCATTTTGACAGAAAGACATGGCACAAGTTCTCAGCCTTGTAAATAAAGACAGTCATAACTGACTAAGCTCCGGCTTTATCTCTCACCACTACCACCAGGTACCTAGGCTGAAATTCAAGCCATTCTCCCCACATAAGCTGCCACATGTCTTTACAGCAAACATTTCTCTACCTCTACTCGGTTTTACCCTGAGCCAGAATTATCTTCTCCGATTCTCCATTTAGGGAATTCCTACTAATCTTTTAAGTTTAGTTTCCCCCCCAAAATCACTTTCTCATGCTTTTCCACAATATCTCTAACTAGCACTTACCATTAACTATTTACACATACACTAACTAATCTTCTCAGCCCAATGAGGCATGCTTTATGCATATAGATCCCAGGCCAATCATCTTTATAATCCCAGTCACTACAACTTTTCCTGGCACAAGGTACTCAACAAATGTTGAATTAATTACTATTCATTCTATAAATAATAGATGTTGAGGATTGTAACACCTCACAGTAAGGGTATCTTTGAGAAAAAGCCTTTTCAATGAGATGGCATAAGTTTTCCAATAGTTGCCATTTACCGTAGAGGGGAATTCCTATTATACAAAAATAGGAAGATCAAGTAAATAGAAAATTTTAATACAGTCTATTTTCTCCAATCACTCATTTCTCTGAAGAGAGGGCAGGCAGCTTAGGACCACTAGGGTTCTAAAGGGAGATGATCATGTTTCCCCCTTATAGGTTCTTAAAAACAATTTTAAAGATGCAGGGCCCAGTACATTTAATCTTTCAAGGTGACTAGGGTAAAGGAACTGAGAAAATGATCAAATACAAAGATGATACTTATTTTAAATAAAAGGTTAATAACATGTAGAGGGCTTGCTAAGGCAAGTTCAGTTGAATGACCACCAAAAGGCCTCATCAAGTGATGTTTCTCTCTGGTGAATTTACCTAGTGCATGGCCCTTCATCTCCCAGGTCCACAAACTCAATCCTGCTAGTATCTCAGAGTAGACAGGGCTCAGAGAAAGCAACTCACAGAAATGACATATACACAAGAATGCCAAAATGAGTAGCATACAATGAGATCAAATGTTCAAAACTAACCTGGCAAGTGCAGTCTCTCCCTAAGGAAAAGTAATAGGGTGGTCAGATTATTTGGGGAACATGGGCTCCTGCCAAAGGGTGTGTTTTATAAGCTTAATGACTGGATATATCCATCTTCACATTAGGGCCATACCTGCATCAGGGCCAGATTATAGAGTTCTTGAAGGAAGGTACATTTTACCTGGAAAGTTTTTAAAATGCATGGCAATTCTGCCTAATTCTGTATTTTTCTATGCCCCCCAGAATAAGCATTCTTCTTTTAATGGTGTATCTCTTCTTCACTTCTATTACTACAACCACCTATAAACATTTTAATTAAGCAGAATTCACATCAGGCTATACCGTGATCTCTGGCTTGGATGAAAATTTTTAGCTTCCCACTTGAATACTAATTTTTAATAATACCATTCTCAAAATGCCAACTATTTTTAGTTTCAGGAATATCATTTTCTAACCTCCACTGTATCACTGGACTAAATTTAGACAGACTAGACTAAGACAGACTAGACTTTAGGCCAATACTCAGGAAGAAAATACAATTAATCTGACCCATGTGAGAAATATCATTCTAAAAAGTATCAAATTAATAGGGGCAAAAAGAAACAGTACAAATATAGGCAAGAATCTATGACAAATAACTATATACTGACTTAAAAAAGTGTGTGTGTACAAATAACACATACAGACACCCCAAATACAAAAAGCATTGTCTGTTACAAAGTCCTTCATCACTTAAAGAGGTTGGAGTTTTATTCTAACCATGCTTCCATTTTTCAAAGTATTTTGCTACATTTCATTTGTAACTGCTATCAGAGCCTGTGGTACACTGTTTTGAGCATTCACACAGAGCCCCTTAACAGCTGAAGACCCCTTAACAGCTGAAGATGAATTTGAATTTAAAGGGGGATGGGAGCCACTTGGTATTATCTCAGCCATAAAGTAAAAGATGGTTCAAATGAGTGCTATCTTTTTTCCATTAAATGAAGTGTGACCCCTAAATGATAAGAATGATTTAAAGATTTGTCTAAAAAATTCTAAAAGGAGTTTCTAGGGGCACCTGGTTAAGCGTCGGTTAAGTGTCTGACTCGTGATTTCGGCTCAGGTCATGCTCTCATGATCAAGCCTCACTTTGGGCTCTGCTTGGGATTCTCTCTCTCCCTTGTTCTCTAAACAAATAAACTTAAAAAAAATAAATAGGGTGCCCAGGTCACTCAGTTGGTTAAGTGTCCAACTTGGGCTCAGGTCATGATCCCACAGTTCAGAGTTTAGGCCCTGTGTTTGGCTCTGTGCTGACAGCTCAGAGCCTAGAGCCTGCTCCGGATTCTGTCTCTCCTTCTCTCTCTGGACCTCCCCTGTTCCCACTCTGTCTCTCTCTTTCTCAAATATAAACATTAAAAAATAGTAATAATAAATAAATAAAAGGCGTTTCAATACATATTTTGAGTAATAGCAGGCGTATATGTAGAAAAGCTCTCCAGACTTCTAAAAAGCTTTTGGGGCACCTGGGTGACTCAGTCAATTAGGCATCTAACTCTTAATTTCAGCTCACATCACGATCCCAGGGTCGTGGGATTGAGCCCTGCATCAGGGTCCACACTGAATATGGAGCCTGATTAAGATTCTCTCTCTCCCTCTCTAAAATAAACTTCTAAAAAAACATTTTTTAATAAAGTAAAATAAAATAAAATGATAGCTTTTAAGGTGAAAACTTAACCTAGCTTTGTTTTTTAAAACGGTCTCCTTATTTTAGCCATGCCCCATAGGACTTATTTCCTGATTCCAACCATAGTACTTTTCTACCACTTCTATAAGGAAGGACTACTAGACAAAAAAAATACTACAGAAAGATTCTTTATCATACCTGACCACAAGCTGAACATAAGCAAGGTAAAATTGCTGTGAACAAAACCCACTGTGCAATAACACACAGACATAAACTGAGATAAAGCACATGGCAGAAGAGGCTCATACCAGAGGATTCCATCTTCTCATAACACAAGTTAGTTGCCTGCTGAGGACAGGATGTGATTTTTACAACCACTGCATAGAATGAACTAGAGAATCAATAAGATGGAATCAGATAACAACATATCCTGTTGTGGATAAATATTTAAACTGCCATAAGTCTGTCTTCAGTAGTGCCTAGGAAAAAAAAGGATACTGGGAAGAGAAGGCACGGAGGATAGTAACAAGATGAGGATTCTTGTCTGGCATGGTGGAAAATAAGAGACAAAAGCATCAAAGATGGTGAGAGGGGAAGTAATGTAGCACTGGTTTCCGTACTGGAAACCTCCTTCTTCTATTTAATTTTACAACCTCAATACATTCCTTTGTCACCTGCAAGTGCATAAATATGCAAACATGCCTCCAAATTCTTAAGACATAAGAGAATTTCTAAAGTCCATCAAGGGAATACAAGCTAATGGAATTAAAAATATAAAGTTTTTAAATTGGTAAAAAAAAAATTTTGAAGAAAAAAAAAAAGAAACTCCAATCAAATGTGTGTGGTACCTGGAAAATCTCCAAGGAGCTGCATGTTCTATGGGGCAGTCTAAGATCTCTTTGGAGGGCATTCCAACGAGGAATCCATGATGCAGAAGACCTTCACCTTTTCACCCCACACGAACACCTACAAGCCACATTCATCACCAATTTCTATCCACCCTTCTCCCCAAGATTTGTCTGGGGAATTTTTAAGTGTTTTACAATAAAGCACCAATGGCTGTTTAACTGCTTCCTAAGTCTAAGGTATAGCACATAGACCACAGTGAGAACTACAAAATTAAGATATAACTGCGTAATAGGCTCAAAGATAAAGGTGGCAACTTCATGGTGAAAAGCCAGTTTACTACCAATGATAGGGTTAAATTATTCAGACTTTCTAATACTGTATCAACTTCCTTTGGAAATTCTTAGGCTCCTTCACCACCCCAGCCTGTTCCTCCCATTACCAAGATGGGAGCAGAATTCTATGCAAAACCTAAAGTTGTAGCCCAAAAGTGTTCTAAGGCACTCCAAAACAAATATTCTACAATACCTAAAACATAACATGCATACTAAAAGATAAGGTTATTATGGGCAAATGCAGTAAGAATTTTGGCTATTCCAATTCTTTGATTCATGTGATTCATTACGAGTTTAGTATTTAGCATGACTTTTCTTTTAGAGTATCTATGCCACAGCATTCTTATTCAGATAAGCCAAAACAACTACACAGGGTTACAATGCTTGGATAGAATTTGGAATTATCATTTAGGCTTCAGTTTCCCAATCAATACTTTACTGTTTTGTCATGAAAATGCTCCTAGTTTCCCCTCTTCATTTCCTTTTGTCACACCCAGACAGCCTATCAGTTCCATTCATTGCCAGGTTCTAAAACTCAATTTATATATATATTCCTCCAACCACCAGTCAGCAAATTAAACGAAAAGATGTCACTGCCATCCTGGAGGACTTCTAGTTCTGTGAATCATACCAAAGTCAAAAAACACAAATGCTAAGGCAGATAAATTGAGAATCATTCTGACCCTTCATTATCATCTCATTTCTACACTACACAAAACCCTAACTCTATCTTACATAGAGCAAAAAATCCACCTGTCATGTTGTCCATCATTCATTCTCCCAGTCGCTAGCACCAAACCTGGAATAAAGCAGGTGCTTAATAAAGTATGAATGAAGAAATAAATCAGATCTGGAAGATATAAAGGTTGGACGTGAAATATCTGATCAAGTCACTTTGTATTAAAAGTTCAATTTTCAAAATCTAGAAGCATCATTAACAAAAAATAGTTTGAAAATAAACTTACTATTTATAACAATGGTAGTAAAGTCTCAGGGAAAAAACACCTCTTTCACACTAAGGTTGCTGAATGAAAAGCGATGATTATACATGGCAAAATCAGAGATGCAATCAGGAAAGAGAAACCACACAATAATTTGAACTTGCTAAGTTTAGTGTAAAGAAAACAACTGGGGCAGGGAGCACCTGGGTGGCTCAGTGGGTTGAGCGTCTTGACTTCAGCTCAGGTCATGATCTCACGGTTTGTGAGTTCGGCCAGGCGGCGGACTCTGTGCTGATAGCCCAGAGCCTGGAGCCTGCTTTGGATTCTGTGTCACCCTCTCTCTGCCCTTCCCCCACTCATGTGCTCTCTCGCACGCACGTGCGCTCTCTCTCCCAAAAACAAGTAAACATTTAAAAAAAAAAAAAAAAGAAAGAAAAAACTATTAAATGGGATCAAAGTAATGAGGGCTTGGCTAATAAAAAATAACGCTAGACTATTGGACTGACAAATATAAGGAGAATCCACTACACTTAGGGGCTTAGACAGAGCTTCCCCAGAGCCCCCTGGACTGAGATGCAGACCTCATTGGAAGCCTTGGTTGTGGCTCACTGAACGGCACAGAAGTAGCTGTGGGGATCTGCCAGTGAATCTTGCTGGAAATCTTCCCTTTAGGGTGTTGGGGAAAACTTCATTGAGAGAGATTTTGCTGGAGGTCCTCCACGATGAAATCAACTGAAGTGGGTGCTAGAAACAGCTGGTGATTGCTAACCACTATGCAGTGCAGGAGCCAGCCACTAGAAAAGGGGTTCACCCTCCTAAAGCAGGACAGAACCTGCTAAAAGCACACTGTACCCAGGAAGAAAAACTGTTTCCTCATTCAACGTCCCTCCAATGCCTTGTCTACTGATAAAGCTTAATATTGTGCCAGCTGGCAAAAGAAAAATATATAAGGATCCAGCTCCATATCCACAGAGCATGCAAGAACGAGGATTATGGAGCTAAATTTTATTGCCATAGTCCATCTCTTTGACTGAGCTTCCATATGTACTCTACTCTTCTACATAGCTGAACTCCCATACAAAAAAACCCAACAGCAGCAGGGGTGGCCTTCCCAGCACCAGGCTCCAGCAGCACAGGCAGCTTCATCAGCATTCATTCATAACTTACTCCTTTCCTAAGAGCCAATCAGAAGAATAATACAGGCTATCAATAAGGAAATTTCACAACTTATTCATAGTTCACATAAATGACAAAGTTCTTCCGTTTAGCTAACGTGAATCCTTCTTACACAAAGAAAGTTTTTTTATTTGTTTTTTAAAGAGCACTAACTATGGCAATAGGTGACCCTGGTTAAAATCCCAGGTCTCTTAACTGTAGTGCCTTAAGCAAGTTACTTAATGTTTCTTTGTCCCTATAAATTCGGGAGAAATCTTCCTCCTAGGGTTGTTGTCAAGAGTAAATCAACTGAAGTGAAGACTAAATCAACTAATCTGCGTTGAACCTAACCTTGCAAAAGTCAGCAAATGTTAACTATTATTATCTCATCTCTAGAGATGGAGTTAGCTTATATCCTGTCTCCCCACACTAGAATGAACCCTCCACAAAGGCAGGGAGATTTGTCTGTTTTGTTCCCTGCTTTGTTCCCACCACCTACAACAATAACTGACACAAACAGGTGCTCAAAAATATTTAATAAACCACTGATCACAAGCCCTTCTATACTAAAAGACACTCATGACAATTCTTCAAAGTCCTACTGTTACAAAGACTTATAAGTTAGTAACTGAGAAACAATAAATGGGGGGAGGGGAATCAAAGAAAAAAATTATGCCAATCTCTCCTTTAATAAGACATGTGTCTACAACGTATGTCTTCAGTGTTTTAACGTGGCATTTACCAGTTGTGTGGCCCAGGAAAATCACTCCACCAGAACATCAGTTTCCTCTTTTGAGGGGAATAACTACAAAGAATAACTACAAAGAACTGTTGAAACATTTTTTTTCTTTAAATAATGTATATAACACCATTTAGGACAAAATTTATATTCTATTGAATTTAAATATCACCTAAAGGCAACCTCTGGTTTTTCAAGTTTGAGAAGTATGCAATTAGCTTTCACTGTGCACTCAACCAAGCTAAACTTAAACTGAAAAAAAAAAAAAAAAAAAAAAAATTCTAAAGGTGTTTCAGAAAAAAAGAGATATGGCATAAAGTTCCCTCAGCACAGCCAATTCTGTAATCCCTTAAAATTTTCCTTCCAAGAGTTTATGTGAAAAGAACATAGGATTGTGTTCTGTACCTTCTGAAGGTAAAATAAAGCATCCAAGATCTATCTGACATATATATCATATCTCCAATTTAAAAGCATCAAAATCTGACATTAGATTTAATGAATATTCTGAAATATGATCCTACTGATTAACAACCACATCATTTAGCAGAATAGTTTATTCACATTTTCACAATATTTTGACATCTAAATTTCTAAAACTTAACTTCATTAGTTCCTCTTACTATTAATTTCCCAACACTGAAAGAAGTGTCCAGTCAAAAATTACCACAAAATACAAGCAACAAGAACACCACTATTAGCAATTTTTAGTAGCAACGATGCAGTAACATCCTTATTGTTTACTACTTGCAAGTAGCTGTTGGCAAAGCTGTAATTCATTCTTAAGTTACAGACACAAATAATTTTATCACTGACTTAAAATAGGAAGTGGAGATATCTCATTTTTCTTGCAGGACTAGAGCTCAATCAACAAGCAATATAAATTTCATAGCAGAGCTGAAATACTAGCTTTGCTAAAAATAATACAAAAATTATGGAGGTAAAAACTAGAATAGATCCTATCTACTAGAAACACTACCGATTTTACAGCAATGTTAGTTCCTATTCTTGAGACCTAGAGATTACCTTTCCAGTATCTGTAGGCTCCACAGTCACTCACCCAAGATCCCTGGTGTTCTACATTGAGAATATCTAGACCCAAAGAGGTTAAATGACTATGTCTCACTTCCCCTCTCCCAACAGAAACAGCTAGCTAGAGACCAGGCAGATTAGAACTGGTTTTCTCCATTTTAAGAAAAATTCCCATATCAGAAAAATCATTTTAAATATTGCTCTTCTGAGTGTCATGTGATCTACACTACCATTTTTTTATTTTTTTTTTTAAAGATACACAGCAATTGCAAGTTCCAGTTCTGCTCCCTTCCTATCATCTTCTTATAGGAGGCTGGATCACGAAGGAGAAAGTGGGGATACGTTGTACATAACAGATGCCACCACTCATTCAGGTCTTTATTGGAAAACTTTGGGATGTGACACCACCACCAGCTTACCCAAGACAAAATAGCAAACTAAGTTACTGACAGCAGAAATGATAAATCACCCAGCATGCGTTCAAAAGGAACAAAAGAGCACCACTAACTATAGTATATCTCAATGACTATGGAGTTTTGTTAAAGTTGTATCCTCTTTCCTCAGTTTTAGAGATTCATCTTGTAACAAATTTTAATAAACCTGATATGCATTTCCAGTCAATGTTTGAGTTCAGATGAACTTAAGCATCCCTGTGTGATAATATATTCTGTATGTAGTAACTTGCTCGTTACCTACATAAACAAATGTTTCGTGTGGCATGTTTTCACATGCTTTCAGTGAAACACTTTAACACTTTTCATCCAGCCAAAAAAACCCCAAACCCTCCACTTAAATAAGGAACACAAACAGGAAAATGATCTTAAGCTTAACCTTAAACACAAATATGAATATAGGAAAAGGAGTGAGATCCATTGCCATTCGGGATGCACTAGTCTCCCCAAGGAGAGGCATGGAGGTGCAGGGAGAGCTCATAAACCGAGGTGTACTGGATAACTCAAGAACGATTCCTCAAGTTTCCCGCATTCTGCAACCCTCCATCGCTCAGTGGTGCGGCTCGGGCCATAACCTATAGCCTTCATCCCAGAGGACCCCAGCATTTCTATGTGGTGTCCAAACCCAACTGCTGGAGGAAAAAGGGCCACAAGATAGGCCAGGCCCCACAAAGGGACGCCGGACGTGGGGCAAGAAACCTTTTCCTTTCCAAATCGAAATCGGAGCAATGGGTGCATTTGCAGAATGGATTTCGCAAGTAGGTCCCTTAAGAAAAAAACCATTCCCGAACTCGGGAGTGGAGACTGAAAGCCCCCCGAACCCGCATCAACGCAGCCCGCACCCAGAGCTGAGACGGCGCGCAGTCGTACCGCCCACATTCCGGAAGTATTCGGAGACCACCCCCCCCCCTCCCGGCCAGGGCCGACCCTCTCCCCCAATCCTAAGCCCTCGGCCCGCACCCCTCACCCTGGTGATTGAACAGTCTCCATATCCTGGTGAAGAGAATTCCCATTCTTGGGCAGCGGACCCCCCCCTCCAGCCACCCGGGCCGCCTGGCCTCCCCCGGCTCAGGCTGAAGGGGAGGAGAGAGACGCGCCGGTGCCTCCGCCTCTGCTGCTGCTGCTGGTCCCGCGCTGGCCGCCAGCTCGCTTCCTGGGAACCGGAGGGAGGCCGAAGCCCAGGCCGCCCTGCCGCGTGCGAGGCCCCGCCGCTGCCGCCGCGGCACTCGCCTGGCTCGCGGACATCGCCGCCGCGTTGTCTGCGACGAGCCTCGCGGGCCACCGTCCTCCCCCAGCTCCTCTCGGGCGGCTGCGGTGGCGGCGACCACGCGGGCGGGGGAGGAGAGGGGCGGGACGAACGGGACCTGAGGGCGCAGGCGCGCGGACGGAGGGGCGGAGCCTGAGAAAGGGCGCCCGCTTGGCCCTTTTCCGTTTGCTTTTCGGAACGACCTGTAGCGTGCGGGACTGAGCCCGGGGGGGAAATCGAGGTAGTGCAGACTGCGGGTTGTGACAGATAGCTTTTATCTACTTGCTTTAACGTCCTTGCCCTTTTCATGTTTTTCCCTGCATTTTCTCGACGGAACCATAATGTAAATGTGTTAATTGAGTGCCTAATACCCATCCGCAATCTTTCATACACACTACACCAAAAGTTCCACGTCTTGCCCCGCAAAGACTTTGGGGTTCTGTGAGGGAAGCTTAACCTCTCTCTCGCTCGCTCTCTCTCTCTCAAACCTCTTGCCCCTGCCATCCAGCTGAAGCCAGTGGCCTTACCTACACAATCACTTATTGCACTTAAGGATTGTACGTCAGGGCTCTTCCCTATCCAATCTCCCTCCTCTTTCCAGTCAATCTTGCCCCGAGCAACGATTTTGATCAAGTCCCTCCTAGGGTTAAAAAAATCTGCAGTAGCCACTAAAACTGAGCAGGAGAGTCCAAATACCTTAGATACTAATTTTTCTCCAGACTATGGCCCCAAATAGCCTTTCCAGCTGGGATTTCCGTTATTCCAAACTGGTTACGCAGCAGGTCAAGTGTTTTCCCCTGCTCTTACAGTCTCCTTGCCTGGACACCTAGAATAGCTATGTCCCATGCTCTGCATGTGTCGCATTGTATTTAATCAACCTTCTCCTATGGGATATTTCGAAACTAGCATAAAAGTGAACCATTAGGTTACTTGATATCAGAGTTCTGCTTCCATGTGTTATATTTTATCTGGGTAAATTGCTTAATCTCTCCAGGCCTCAGTTTTCACATAAGGAAAAACAGTGGGTTTGTCCCTAAGGTCTTTCTTTGATTCTAGGTCATCCGATGAAGAGGTCATTTGATAATCTGATAATTAGTCTCTACTCTTGTTAAAGGCGAGAGGTGGGAAAAGAGAAACTAAAGTTGTTTACTTTTCTTTCACAAAGGAATCAGAAACAGCTCCGACCCTTTCTATTCTCCTTAACTTTGGTAAAAAAAGAATAGAAAGAAGAAAATGTGAAACTTATAAAAGGCATTTTGAACTGTTCTGCCCCTCCATGCTCAAGAACTGAATGAAATTAAACAAAATCAACAGTAAATTACATCTTTCCACCTTACATCTACTAGCTGTACAATATCTTGTGTCAATATATAGAACAAGTAAGACCTTGACAGTCTACATTTCTTCTTAACTGAGCTAGAAAATTGTACCCGTAATACAAAGAGCAGCATAGAGGACTAAAATGTGTCTCTTTTTAAACATCTGTGCAAGAAAAAAGTCCTTTGACTTCTTTTGGGGCTTATGGTTAAAAAGCCAAATTTTATTTTATTTTTACTTATTTTATTTTAGAGAGAAAGAGTATGTGTGAGTGGGGAAGAGGGGTAGAGAGAGAGAGAAAGAGAGAGCGAGAGAGAGAGAGAGGGAGAGAGAATCCCAATCCATGCTTGGCATGGAGCCTGCTATGGGGTTTAATCCCTCAACCCTGGGATCATGACCTGAACCAAATTCAAGAGTTGGATGCTCAACTGAATGAGCCACCCGGGTGCCCCAAAAGCCAAATTTAGAGGAGACATATGAAAGGAAAGAAAATACTACATTAATCCATTTTATGTTTATATTTACATAATAAAGTTCTTTCTAGGCTATTTAGAAAAACAATATTGTTTGTGTAATCAATTTACATTAACTCTTTGATATTTCCATTCTTGCACACTGTAGGTGGTACTTTTGGCAGCTCTTAAGACATTTTACAAACTCCCCACACATCTCTGTCCACCTATGAAATGGTTATCATATCCATATTTACTTGCAAAGTTAGGGCTTAGTCTGCCAGATTATCTCTAAGTGGCTCTCAAAAAAAAAAAGAAAAGAAAAAGAAAGGAAGGAAGAAAGAAAGAAAGAAAGAAAGAAAGAAAAGAAAAAAAGGGAATCTGCCTAATATAATATTGTCCAACTATAGGATCCATAGGTGAAATATAAATTTGGACCACTATGTAAGTACAGTAATTGGAAATGTTTGTCAAGTAGTATGAAGCTATTTGTGAAAACAAACTCCTTATAAAATCTTTTAAAGACTATCCATGATGATAGTAATGTGCAAAATGTCATTAAAGAGACTTCTGCTTCCAGGTATGGGAAAGTGGGATAGTCCAGAATTGTCCTCCCATCATTAACAAATAGGAAACTGGACAAAATGTAGAAAACAACTGTTTTCAGATATTGGGCAACATACAGCACAGGATTGTGATCTCTGATAAGAGCCACGAATGAGGTGAGTCTAACCATTACCTGGATTTTCTGCCTGGAGGCAATGCCTAGCCAGTGACAGAGGGGGTGGGAACTCAAATTGAGTCTAGCAGTCTCCTTGAGTTGAAGACAAAGATCAGTGTTCCAAGGTATCAAGGTAGCTAGAATTTGTGAAGCAGAGTGGCTGAAAGGAGGGAGCTGTACAGAGAAAAGCTCCAGAAGCCTGCTGAAGTCAGCGACTAAGTCTTTGGCTATGTATCAACCTGTATCCGTGCAGAAACCCGAGACTAGCCAATAACAATTTCTGAGAAAAAAAAACAAGTACCAGGGAGCCGTAAAACATGTAATTCTTAGAGTTTACTAAGGACCAGGGATGATCTGAGTTCCCTTCCATCAGAGTGAAGAGAACTCACTAAATATATGGGACATTCGGTAGACACCCCAGAGACCTTAGAAGAGGAGCTAAATTAGCCTAAGAAGAAATCCTACTCTAGACTAGTCCTAAAGGAGCTTAAAAACAAACCTTCAGAGGATCAAACTAATCTACGATTGCCTGTCAAAACAAGTCCAGCATTCTTTTAGAGGAATATAAGAACAAGCCATCCACAATGGAATATTTACAATACCTTGAACCCAGTAACAAAATTACCGGACCTACAAAGACACAAGACAATGTGACCTGTAACCAAAAGGAAAATTGCTCTACAAAAACAGATTAAAGTACAGGCAGGTTAAGTGATTGCCCCAAGCTCATAGTTGGTTACTGCCAGATCCAGGCTTTGAACATAGGCCGGAGTTATGGCTTACAGTTTAACCACTATCCCAATCTGCATGTTGTATGACAGGACAAGCAAGATTTTTCTTCACAACCTATCCTATTAGTAGAGATGTGTTAATGACCAGAGAGGTGGCTTCAGGCATACGGCCTTGATGGAGTCGTTGCAGTGAGCTGCAATTATTCTATTTGGGAATTTCGGATTGTTGGTTGAAATGCCTTAATAGATAGGACAGCCCTATTTAATATTTCTCCAATAACTGAAGTATCGTTCATTTAGTCAACATTTACTGTATTCCAGCACTGTGTGCTTCAAATGACTACCAGCGTAAAAACATTTGATGTATGTATTTTTAGACAAAAGTATTTTGCAGAGAAAAGTTACCATGATCTTTGTTTTTCTCATTTGTAATTGGGTCTAATAATCTATGCCCTTCCTATTTTCCAGGGTGGTCAGATGGATTAAATGAGATAATGCTTGTGAAACAACTTGGCTGCAATAAATCACTGTGTGATTCTAATGCAGTAATTATAACCAACATAGTGCACATTTCTTTTGAACTTCTTGCGCACTACAATGAGAAAAAAGTCAAATGACAATCAATTCACAGCATGGTCTACTGACATGGGGCACATGAAATGTCAAGTCATAAGCTATATGCCATCCATGAAATGCTTATGGGTACAGGATAACCTCTGGAAACTTCTGGTAACTACTACATTAAAGTAATCATTTAGAGATTTGTCGGGAACAATAAAGTTTACCTAGTTTAATTTTCTATACTGTATTTGATCCTGTTTTACACACACATATTGTAATATATTCTCTGTGTATGGATTTAATTTAAATGCTGTTTCCTAATATAATACTTCTTTTGTAATAACTCATATATCCTAGCAGAGTATTCAGGAAATCATCATTTAGCTGAATCTGTGTTGTGAGAGTAAATGTTTAGGCTTCTTTTTTTCCTGCAAGAGGTATAGGAACATACCTCCAGAATGACATAAATATCTCTAGAATAATATAAAGGAGAGGTATAAGGCTGATTTCAGTGTTTTCTCATTTATTATATAAAAGAAAAAATTAATGCAGTTGATTTATACACATTTAAATTCCATAAAACAAATCCATAGAAATTAGGATACTCTATGCATGCACTCTGCATTTTCTCTGTTAAATGTTTTTCTTCACAAAAATAACAACACATTTTTTTCTTTAAAGCCACAAAAGCAGAGGGAGAACAAAACATGCAGCACTGTACACATTTGCATAGTATATTTTACCCAGCATGCCTTGTAGAATGCTACACATTTACCTATATAAGAAAAATAAAAGGGGGTAAATTTTTAAAATAAATAACTAAAATTTAAAGAAAGAAAAAACATTATTTAACAAAGGCAATATATTTTTTTTTCCACTTAGTAGCTGGAGATATAGCAATAGCTTGGGATATCAACAGCCCTCAGAATAGTAGGGAAAATCTTTTTACATCAATTTGCCATGTTTATTTTTAGTGTTAATAAATGTATGTTTTTCCCTCCCGCCACCCGGTCAAAAAAACAACTGATGGCTTTAACTTATGTTTCAAAATAGTATTCAGTACAAAACAAATTGAAGAATCCCTAAATACTTTTTTGTTGTTGTTGGGACATTTGTATTTATTGTTCTGACTTTAGGCTGTGAAAAATAGAAAACATTTCAAGTATGTCCGAAATTCAGAGGAGCCCTATGAGCTCACTTGCCATACTTTTTGTAGTTGTTACTGAAGGAGCAGAAATAAGAACAGTAAATATAATATGAATCTTATCACAAAATAACATTTAATAAGTTTTATGCAAGGGAATAAAATAAAAGAAATTACATCCACAGGTTGCAAGGCTATGAAATAAATTGCTGGAAAAGTATCGAGCAGCAAGTTAAAAAGATGGTAGATGAAATAAATCTGATAAAACTTAGAATTAAATCTATATATTTTTAAAAAATACGACTGCCAAATTTAACAGTGGATTTTGTTAAGTTTGTGCTATAACAAATGTGCTTCTTTCTCCTCAATCTATTTTCATATTATTGGCAAAATATATATCTTTTATAATTTTGTACTGTACAATATATGTTTTGCTACATTATTTATTTTTCTACTGCTAATGCAGATTAGAAGTAACAACATAGATTTATTTTGGCAATAAAATGCTTTCATTTTAATAACGTCCCAGAAAATATCGTAAGGCATATGAAAAATAGTATGCAACAATATAGCATTAACGATCCTGTATCTTTAATACATCCCTTATGCATACGGAATTCACACTGACTTCAGTTAAAAGTGTGTGAAAATGGCATGCAGGTAGGGCAAGAGTGGCCCTTACATAAATATAGACATAGCCATTTGTTGAGAAATTTGAGTGTTCAAAACATAACTAAGAACACTTACAAAATTGAAAAGCTAGAGGCCAGCCACTTTGGGTTCTCACATAGCTCTCATTTTAACTCCTAATTTTCAAAGAGGATGCATTCGCATACACCCCAGACCACTCTAAATTCATTGGTAACATTTTCTACCATGTTTCAGCAAACGCTTTACATACGTCACAAGAAACGGAGGAAAATTTTTATATGTAACCGTGACTCTCCAACAGTCTTGTTATTCACTCTTATTTATATGCTTTTCACGGTAAATGGGAGTTACAGCCCTTGTTCAAGATTATCTGATGAGATATTTTATAATCGTTTTTTGTCCCTCAATTACAGGAAGCATTTGGGATTAAACGATCCACAAGTAGATAAAGATAGTTGCCAAAAGAAGATGTATTTCATTGGAGAAAGTTCATTTTAATAAAAGAAGAAATCTTTAAAAAGTGATTTTTGAATGCTGTAGCTCTCTGCCCGTTTGAGCCAGTTTTACTATTTTGACTAACTTGACTGCTTAAGTCAACAACAAAAAAGTTATCCTTATTGTCTGCAGACAACTATCTTATTGACTGGTTTGCTCATAATTATCATTTAAAAGAGGAGGCCTGCTCTTTGTCCTATAGACACAATTTGAGTAAGTAACTCAGTAACAAAGTATTAACAGTATTTAAAGGTATGAGGAACTAATAAAACAAATTTTATTACATAATTTGCTCTGTTTTCATTCATGTAGTCATCCAAAGATGAGTTTTATATAATTAAAAAGAAAACAACAGGCAACATTGTCATGAAACACAAAGGCAGAAATAAAAAGAAATAAGGGGTACATTCCCATTTATTTAAAACATTTATATGGAATTTGCTCCAATGACATGGGAGTCCAAGATAATGCATACCCTCACCTAGTAAATGGCTGTCCATGGGAGACATTAAGGATCAAAATTTGAATTTTCAAACCAGCTGCACTTAAATATCAAGTCTCTGGATCTATCCTTGCAGGCTTAGAGCTAGATATTATAACAAATTTCACAAAAAGGCAATTCCCTTGCAGATTATTTTATTCCCTCTGATGATTGATTTCTTAAATTAACTTTGTGTGCTGGTAAAATGTGAACCAATTCAAAGAAAACTTCACTAACATGGAAGAAATGAAGGGTGACAAGAGTATTTTGGATACAGTTTAAAATTTAAAGGGAAAGTATATTTTAAGAATTTATGCATTTAGTTTTGCAGCTGGGTTAGCAGTAAGAGTAATAAATTTGATCACTACTTACTGAAAAGTGTTTTTCTCCTTAAAGACAGATTGTCTTCTCTAGAGAAGAGGTAGTATAAATATTAATATATAGGGCAATTTCTATAGTGGCATTACATCATTTTTATTTTTTAGCAAATACCAAAATAAAATTGTATAACTGAAAAAACACACTAGCATGCAAATTAAAGTTGCCTAGAAACATTCTTAACTGACATCCTGGGTCTCAACAACATTTTGTGATATGTTCATTCAGAGTTTAAATTTGCAAACCACCTTTTGGCATAATTTCTTTCTCTCCCTCCCTTTCACTGACCTAGCTTCCTAGTATGAATTTTAAGGCCCCCACACAAAAGACAAGTTCAAGTATGCAGGTATGAAAAGAGGTTAACATTCCAAAAATACGTTTTGCAAACAACGACAATAATAATTAAAGTAATTAACAAATTACTCAAAGGGAACAAATAATTTTCTTAGAATTTGTTTTATATTTAAAAAGTTCTTTTCATTAAGGACTAAGTGCAATGACATATTGTCACATAATTAAGACTCTCTTATTAGGAAAGACTATCAGTCTAAATTGTTAATTTCAATTTTCTTTCCAATAGAACTGTATAAAGATAAGAGAGAATAATCAGTCATTTATAAACATTTCCAAGTGTTGCTTTAAATACTGGTGTAAACAAGATAACATTGTTGATTATAATATTGGAGTCACATTGCCTTGAGAATTAACATCAGGATTGACAAATTGCATTCCCTTTTTTCCAGAACTACATTTCCACATTGTCACATGTGTCTACAATGTTACATGTTCGCAGACTGAAATTACAGAATATGTAATTTACATATTCTGATATATATACTGAAGTTACAGAATATGTGATTTATACTACAAGTTAAAACAGACTTAAAACATTGTAAGACTTGTTTCTCCTGTTTATCATTTGCTATTTTGAAATGAAGTCAGTTAAAAACAAAGTATTTGAGGAATATGTATTTTTCAAAGGTGCTTGATATGCTTGGCAAAAATAAAACTTTCATTTAGTATATATGTGTATTTAAGTATCATTTACACAGTAAACTCTAACACTTAAAAAAAAGGAAATGCATATTTCTTTTTCATTTGGAGAAGATAAACTTGTTAATTACAAAAGGAATGAAAAGAATATGCCAAATCAAAGTAAAAATTTAAATATATCCATCAAGAAAATATACTTTATACCCCTTCCAAGATTGTTAGCTTTTGAATAAGAATGCAAAGCAAAATAGGTACAGACACTTGATGGTAAACGACAGATTGGTTCTGTGCACAGATATTGAACGGACCTCTCTTTATTAGCATATGACATGGGAGACTTAGAAACAAGGCTTTGAGAGGTTTTTAAAAACAAGTGATTTTCAAAAGTTGAAAGAATATGGTAATCTTGCTGACTAGGAAATATATGTAAATGCTGTTGCAGCTACCTGCCATAAAATGTAAATATCTTAAAGTAGTTAAATGACCAGATTGCTAATGCTACTACAGAAAAAGCTGAACAGCTGTCTAGTCTAAATTTATCACCTTGATGCACTCTTTGCAATTAAATACTTGAATGCGCACAAACAAGAAACCAGTAAAGCATATAGAAAAATGTTTTGGCTAATGTTCTCTTTCTCATGCAAATATGTGCTGTACATGTAATAAATATATTTTCATTTGCTGGAAAATGCTCTTCTTTGTTCTAACAAAGTATTCAGTAATGGCAGGTTATATGTTTATTAAAGTGCCTAATGAATACAGCTCTTTGAAATGTCTTAACTGAAAGTTCTGTAAGCTTCATTAGATGACAAAAGAACTCACAAGCCAATATCACATGTTAACTTTTAGAATTTACCGAGCCCATATTTTCAGTTGTATCAAATATGTGAAATAACTTACATAATTATAGGCATCCCCATCATCAGCTAAACAGGTTCATAATGGAGTATGCACAGTGAACAGGAGGAGGAGAGGGAATGTGGGAGGTCACCATGGGCGTCAAGAGATGTATAACTGATCAAGAAATTGGAACTTGTTTTCATGGCGAGGAAGATTATTTAACTGGTGCATGCTTTGAAAGCCTAAAGGTTGAAAGGCTTGGGAAGAAAATAAGGTAATAGAAATCAATTATCATTGTTTTCAAAATACAGTCTTCGTGACATGTACCAGTACAAAGGGATTTTTATGCCTGGTCCTTTGGGGGCTTTAGAAAAATGCATGCATTGTGGATTTTTAGAAACAAGAGGCTTTTCTGAAAGATATTTGTATAATATATAAAAGGGTCAATTTTCAGTAATTCCTTGGATCATAGTGAATCTAAGGCTTCCTTGATAATATAAGACAGAAGGTCACCAATTTCGTAATTACAGCCACTGGAAAAACTGTGAAGACTTCACAGGTGAAGAGGAGTGTTCATTAGAAATAAGGCAGCTCAATCTCCAAATTCTTTATAATTCTCGTCAGTAAAAATGCTATAATTTTAGTGAACAGATATACTCCGAATCTGTGAGTTTGCTTTATATTGCAAGCCTTTAAGTTCATCATTTTTGTTTTCACATTTTTCATTCCATTATTTTGTATAAACACAGCTCTCAATATCAAAATTGAATGTTTCCGTGTAAAACAAGTCCTTAGCATGATTATAAAGAATTTGGGGAAGGGCTAGAACATTCACATATTCAAAGACAGAGACTGAATGAAGCAATGGAAAGATATGCAACTGTGCTGGCAGGAAACACGGGCCCCATGTTTGTGGTAAGTTGGACAGATGAATTCCCATCTGGAGATGTTTAGCTTCGCACTCAGGAGGCTCTGTGCCCATCCTTACTGTCTGACTTCGGATTCCTGGATGTTGTTGTGTATGTAGTTATGCTCAGATTGAGTAAAGGGGAAACAACTCCTCTTTTTCCATTTCCTGTGACCAGCTATGATTGGGCTTCTTTATATTATTCTCTCTCACTTCTAAAGAAATTTTGAGGGTTTTTGTTTGTTTGTTTGTTTGTTTTTTGCCAACTTCAGACAAGCTAACAGTAGTGACTAAACACAAAGCAAAACACTTTGAATACAACAGCTGTGCCAGGAAAGAAACAAAAATATTAAAATCTGAGGAGAGTGAATAATTTCTGCATTAATTGGAGACTTTTTTTTTTTTGGCATCATCAATACTTTTGGTGAGTTTGAAAGCCATTCTGGCAACGTTAACATATATTAAAATGTTTATACATTCCGACTTTAAATGTAAATTTAGCTTCCAGCAAATAAAACCATACCTGGTTTTGGCTTCTTTTGGTATTTTGATTTTCTCATTAATTAGGTTTTTGGTTTTTTTGGGTTTTTTTTTTTTCAGATTTTTAAATTGACTACAACATGCTCAAGTAGACTTTCTAGTCGATTCACCCAAATTCCAACAGGAATTGGTTTATAAATTGGTTCCAACTGGAACTGGTCATTTGGAATTTCCAGCATGGGAAATTATTTTATATGTGCCTTGATAAGTACCCTAAATTACAAATCGATGTGTCTAAATCTAATGAAGAAAACAAAAGGTACTGTTATGTAAATGCCGCGCTTAAAAATATCTATATGACTGGGCATCTAATAACCATCTCGACTTAAGGGCATAATGTTTTTTTGTTGGTTTTTTTTTGCCCCTTACCTAGCATCAAATGACAGCAGCCCACAAGCACAGGAAACACTGTGCTGTACTTGCCAAGTTAAGATGATTGGTTTATCCTAGCAGTGCTATGGCAAATTGTCAACAGATGAATTTTTTGTTTGCTTCTGCAGACTCAAAGCCTATGTCGGGAGTCATGGCTATATCCCCCAGGCGATCCTCGGTTCCTATGGGGTTTGTAAGTGTCCTGGTATGAGTCAGGGTAATCTTCTTCCACAAGAGGGTAATGATCTCGGCTATGCTGGGAACTGGAAGACAAGCGGTTCCTACTCTTCCGAGCCCTTTCATTGTGATAATTTTCATCAGAGGTCATTAGACTTCGTCTTTCAATTGGAGAGTTCTCTGTGGAGTGGTTGCTGTGCCTCATACGCTGACTCTATAAATATCAGATAGTTCAATGGTTAAATCATGTCAGCCTCATTCATCTAGAACATTTAAATATACGTACAACAGTAGGATATGTACCATAAAACGCTATCAGACTTAATAAAACATTTTGATGCACAAATGGTCTGCTCAAAAGATCTGGTCTATTCCATTCAGGACACAACGTTGCAAAGATACTAAAATGCTGATAGTTTATGAATTTAATTACATAATGCTAGGTGATTAGGCTGCCTATTAAAAATAGAGAATTGAAAGTTAATTGCTGAATGGAACTTAATATATCTAGGAATACCTAATAACTCCACTTCTACTGCAAAACTGAGGATTATTTTACTTTTGGGAAATAAGTTAAAGTTCAGAATAGCATCTGCTATTTTATTTCTCTCTTTAACTGGTAAAATCTTTCTCCTCCTAAAGTCACACACTTCACCTTTATCTAGCTGAATGTCCCTTATGCCCTATAAAATATTTTCATGAAATTATGATTTGTGCTGCCCATAAAATAATGTGTTTGTTTCTTCATCACACATAAACATTAAGGCTCTCAGCAGTGTTCTCTCCAAAGGAGTGTATAATAATTATGGAGCTGGCTAATTGATATTTGCAATTCTTGCTTCCTCAACTGAAATGTCCTGCAAAAATTATCTTCAGATATCAACTAAATTCCTCTAATATCATTTATTGAAATTAATATCTTCAGATACTTATTTGATGGCTCAGAAAATGTTATTCAACATTTTTCTTTAAATCATGGGAAAACACGTATCATAGCTGTGGCTCTCTACTTAGGTAGGTCACCTCCATTAAGAAACAGGATCCTGATGAAACCAAGGACCGAGATACATTTCCTCTAAAGGGACACTCACCTTCACCCAGTGGGAAAATCATTCAATAATTAGAGCCTGTGTCTTTCACCCCAGCCAGGAGGCTAACAATTAAATACTCATGGTGACTAAGAGAAATAGGCTCCAGGATAAAGGGCACCACATTAACTCAAGTGAAATTGGGAGAACCACTCTAGGTGGATGCCTTAGAGGTGAGTCAGAGTGTTATATTCATAAATAAAGTGCATTCCGCTTCTACCTGCATTATAGAAGCATATTGCTTCATGCATCCATTTCTCTCCCATAGTATACAATTTGGAGCCAACCCAAACTAGTCAGTGGATATGCCACACTTGGATTAGCACACAGGCAGCGAAACCAGGCAAGAAACAGTCCTGGTGCATACATATATATGTGTATTACCCTAGCACATTTCCCATGTTCATTTCCAGCCTCAAAAACTGCTCCTTTATAGGGCAGTTTTTTGCTTATAAAGATGAAATTTTGTAGGAGAGTAATACAGTTATAACACAGTATTTCAGAGAGTGCCCTTCCTCTCAGGCTTAACTTTACATGATCTATAATTACAATTATCATTATAACTCTTTAATATAAAACTAGTCATGATACAAGAGGGCTCAATTGACTAGATGTACCTCAGCCACCTGTGGGTTGGGCTCCATTCCAGCAGACTCTCGATAAATGGTAAATAATTATTGATGTCAAAAGGCAAAATTCACTTTGTATCATAATGCCTCTGGCTCCTGACATCTAGCCTTGAGTGCAACAGTAGAATAGCAGAAGAGAAAACCTCCGGTCCTTGAACTTGTCCCCAGCTTTCCTAAAGGAGACCTACCATAGCTGCTGACCAACATGGGCCCCCACACTCCCCCCACCCCAAGAAAACGCAGGGATCTGTCACTGTTTCCAAACAGAGTGACTCTACTTGTGTGCACATTCTGTGTTGAGGAAGCTAAGGGACAGGTCCTATGGGCCTGTAATATTTTGGATTTTTTTTTTTTAAAGATAACACCCACATATGTTTTCCTCTTCAGATTAAGGATAATCCCAGTCTTCATCCCCATTAAGTTCTCTGTAGAATCTTCAGTTGTAAGACTGTAAAAGCATGAGTGGAAAGTGGCAATACCTGTAACCCAGAAATTGCTGTGGGGTATGGTGACAGTGCGGTTGAGCCCAAATTCCTTCCGAGCAGAGGGGTCATGGGGGTGCTACTGGTTGTGTGGGTAGCACGCCAGTATGCTTCAAGGTAGTCTCCCAGATGTTCACAAGCATCCTCCAGCTGATTTTCATCCAATATAACATCAAACATTTCCTGCGGGTGACAAGACAAATCCGTTTTACTTATACTTCACGTTTTAAGCAATGAAACCTAAAATTCCACTTAATGCAGATAATAGCACCCCTAACATCTACTAGCAAATATCACATTGGAGAGGCTATGCTGGCAGTTTCTAAAGTTAAAGTCCAGTGAGGAGCTATACAGTTAACCAAGTGCAAATTTGGACATGGTCACGAAAATGAGAGTGCTCATGAAATATTTAGATCTTTCACTATTTAGAAGAAAAAAGATGACGTGAGTGTAAAAGTGTTATATGTAGAAGACAGCAAAAACATATTTATATTTATCCATACATTCCTATAGAACTCAATTGTACTTACTTCAGAATATTAATGGCATTGAAAGAGGCATTCTCAAAATATTCTGGGCAATGACCATATCATGGGAATAAACATTTCTCCCCCCCAAAATATCTATGTTGAAGGGAATAACATTTACTAAGGCACTTTTCAGGATGTTTGTGAAAATGTTATCTGTCTCATGATAAAGCAACATGGAAAGAAGGTTTAGGATTAATAATAGAAATGCACATTACAGTGATTTCTGCTACCAAAAGATCATTGTGTGAAATGGTTAAAAAAGAACAAGGACCAGGAGTATTTAATTGTGGGAAGGATGGGGCGACACACAGGAAGTATCTGGTATCCATGTTTCTGTCAGGAAGGACTTTGTTCAACATCTGGCCTGTAAACAGGATGTGTTCTACCCCAGAGGGGCAAAGTGGCACTTCAGTGACCCTGCAGTGTGGCTGGGAACACCGACAGGATTTACCCAGGATGCAGATTCCCTGGAGAGACAGTCAGAAAGCCGTGGCACCTCACAGAGAGAAAAGCCATTCCATAGCTAGTGAAAGCACATCCCCAGCTTTCAACCGCTGCATTCACACCTGCCCTCTCGCAAAATCTCCACCACTACCTACCTGCTTTCACAAACTCATTTTGCCAAGATAAGAACCTTTCACTAACGAATCAAATACAGGGTTACTGCCACCAGCACTGATACTGCAGCTAGATTGTAGGTTCACGGAAACTGGACGACTATGAGTTGGTGGTAGGTCAGCCGACTCACCTGCATCAATGTGAGGCTTCCCTTAAGCAGAAGTCCCCATGGAAACAATCTTTTCCCCAACATTTATACTGGAGCGTTTTCATCACATTGATCTCTACTGCATATGTGGACCCTAATATGCAAAGCAGTTTGCAAGTCACTGGTGCAGTGAGAAATGTTTCGCAACTAGGCAAAGAATAAGGTGACTTCAGTCCAAACCGACTGCTGTTTGAGAAGACTCAGCCAGTTCAACTCATGCAGAGGCTTTCCCCTTATTAGTAGACTTCAGTTGTTGTTTCGTATGTTTTATTTATTCATCAAATATGTACTCAGGACCTATTTTGTGCTAGGTATTGTAAGTGTACAGAAAAGAAAACAGACATCATCCCTTTGCTTAAGAAGCTCCCCTCTTCTAGTGGGAAAGACACGTAATAAACTCCTTAATACCCCAAGTCACACTGGGACTTTAATTCAGAGCAATCTAGAGACAGTTAATGTTCTCAGCTGCAGCTTCCAATTCTGAATTTAGAAGGAGGCCCAGAGACACATGTGAAGGTTGGACTTTAATAAGGGAGGGAAAATTATGAGTAAATCAAAGAATTCTATCTGTAGAGGGAAGAGAATAAAACAGAAGAAGCAACGGAAGAAAGAGACCATGTGGCCCATGAGAGAATGGAAAAACAGCTCGTTCCTACAGAGTCAGGCAACATACACCCTTATAATAAATCCCCTGTTCCACTAAAGTAACTCAAAGACATTTCTGCCTTTTGCAATCAAAAGCCCTTTCCCCACCTTAAAGTAACCCATCAAATGTCGAATCTGAGAATTATTCATACTGCTCTGATATGAACTTGCATTCTGACAGCTTTGCAGCACTGACTTGAGTGGGACGAGAACAGGCTTACCCCAGAGAATGTTGCACAGACTCAGACAGATGACACAGGGAGAAGAAAGTTGAAACTGGGCAGCACTGGAACAAAGGCCCACTCTGTCAGCCAGTCCAGGCTAACACGGTTCACAGTTTCTAAACTGTGTGTGATTTGGAGGCTGCTGTTTACATAATTTCATTTATGTGAACTGTCTAATTCACCCTCATAGGTCTCATTCTATAATGCAGGTTCTCAACAAGGTGTGGTCTCAAAAACTCAGTTTTTTTCCTTTCATAGAGTCCCAAGTTAAAGAACCTCCGAGGACACCTGGACTGAGGGTCCTGACTGTCACAGGACAACAAAGCCCAGAGAGGGCAAGACCAGGCAAGCAGCCCCCACAAAAAAGTATTATTTGAATAAGGTTTATATCCACTTGGCTGTTCCACACGCTACAGCTATACCGTCATGCTGCAGATACAATTAAGCATACAGTTTATTACAAGTAATTTTAACAAAGTACTCCTCTTTGCCAATGGACAGAATTTGTATCCATCAGCACACGGCTGTTTGCTCAAGCCTCAATCATTTCTAGGAAACGATGCTTTTGCACCTGCTAAAAAAGACAGTTATATGATGGAAGATGATTTGAAACTGCTTTCATGCTTTCAAAAGCACAGAGGAAAGCAAATTTCAGCTTCTGAATGAATACTGACATATGCGGCTTATTTTCAACTAAGAAGAATTTCACAGCCTGTATATCTGTGACAATTTTTCTTTTCAACTGTTGAGGAAATAACACAGCTGATTAGACCAGAGTGTTAGAAAGTGAGTATAAGGGCATAAATTTTTAAAAATATTATACATGAAATTCAGAGAAGCAGCCCCATGAATTATGCAAACTGGCTTTGCCAATTTTTCAAAAATGTAATGGTTCAAGTCTAATTAGTTCCTTACTGTGCAATACGTGAGGCCTCCAGCGTGGGATATGGACTCAGAGAGTTATCTGATCAGCAGAAGAGGGTGTGGGTAATGGGACAGTCACAGGCAGTGAAGAGGGACCCACTCAATGACACCATGCCCTTGGTGAGTGCCAGAGATAGGGTACCACTAAGCTGTTTTCAAAGGTCTACCACGGCAAACGCCTCTGCTATACTGTGATGGGATATTTTCTTTAGCTGAAGTGGGCAGAAATAATGTGGCTGCTAAAGTAAATACATAGTGAACACAGGAGTCAAAACCATTGGAAAACCAGGCACAGTAGGTCCCTTTTCTGGATAAGCTCATTCAGGAAAATGAAATACCAAAGCTTTATAAATAAGAAGAGTGAAACCCAGGCCTCCAGCTCACCCAGTAGTTCAGAGAACTAGATGACAGGGACGAGAGAAAGCAAAAGACTGATGCTGAACTGAATGGACATGAAGAAAATCGGCAATATCTTTTTAAAAAATTTAAGTACTTAACAACAATCTGTCTGGTTCTCCATCCACAGAGCATCACAAAGTTTCCTACGAAAGGCACCTGAATTAGGGCAACCAACTATCCTTATGTGCCCAGGGCTGAGTGTTTTTGGGTACGTGGGACTATTAGTGCCCAAATCTGGAAAACCCAGGGGAACTGGAATAGTCGGTCCTCCTAGTTTTTACAGAACATAGAGCACTTCTCAGTTCCTACAGTGAGAACTGGAGCAGGTCCCATTTACTTCTGATACATTCTTTGAGGAGGGGAGATACAGAGACAGAGTGTACAAGTCTTTCTTTATAACTATGAAATTCATCCTTTCTAGCACAGAAGGGAATGTCTCATCAAACCTAATATATAATTTGTAATAAGTTTTATCTAGCAAGTTTAGCAAGTTGCTAAACATTTTCTAATAAAAAGTATATTAAACTTAGAAATTAATTTTGCAAGTTAATTTTACCTTTTTTTTTTTTTTTAAAGCTGGTGCATGACAGAATACTAGCTAGTGAGGAGATAAAGTACAAACTCTCCCATGGTATACGCATTGTTTTACATTTATTTATTGTGCATAGATAAAACCTCATGTGGGGAATCTTTCCTATTTCTAGGAGGAAAAAAATAATAGGGGTGGGTACGCTTTTATTTCTTTGCTACTAGAATAAAGAGATCCTGAATCTGCCACCATTAAAAAAAAAAAAAAACTGGAAAATACTATTCAGTAAAATAAAATGGCTGAATGGCAACTATGTAATACTAATTATAAAATAATTAACCAATGTTTCTTTCATATCACAAGTGCATTTTTGATATTATTAAAGCTTTTGAAGTCCTGAGTACTTAACTCAGTGACCAACTAGTGATGGGAAACTGTTACTAAATTAAACAAATCTAGGAGGTATTATGGGGATAAAGGAAAGCCTACCGATATTGTGGGGCTCTAGCAGTTCATCTCAGGTACAGTTTCCAGCTTTAATAAGCTGCACAGGAAAGACAATCAGAATTTGCCACTAATTTCGGGGGCGGGGGGGACATGAAGGCAAAGAGTATCAGTGACTTTGATCCCTTGTAGTTCCTGTCTTAACAATCAATGATGTTCATTAATGAACCCACACACATTTCCTCACTACCCCCCTCCATCCTGTCCATTCCTATTCTTCAAAGAATATAGCAACATCTACCCGTGTTACTGTCTGTAGAAGCACCCAGTGTTTTTGTTACGTTCAAATTAATCCAATGCTTTAAATTATAGCACTGGTGGGAGTGAACTATCCCTAAGTCCATATATCTAAGTTGGGTGGCTACAATCCTTACAACAAGAGAAGTCTCCTTTGGATTGAGAGAACTAGATCCTATGTGGCCTTGTTTCATGAAGGAGACATCTCAAATTGATTACTGTCTTTTTCAAAAGCAGTATTATGAATTAAACTGTGGATGTCCAGAGGCTCTGTAATAGTGAAAGCACCGCTGGTGACAGTACTTTAAATAGATGGATGAATCCACACGATTCTAAATAATTTACATAAAGTGGCTGGAAGAGGGCAGTGGAAAATTACTACCATGATAGCAATATGATGAAGGATACGGGGCACCATTATTCACTTCAGAGTGCTTGTATTTAATAGAATAAATCTGAGTCTATTCAGCAGTGGAAAATAAAGGGTGACAGAAGAGAATTCCTATGGTGACTGTAATGTTAGAGGTTTGCAAGACTCCGTGAGGAGATGAGTTCCCCTCTTGCAGAGAGAGCGATCAATGTGGTTTTACACGCTCAAAAAAATCACCCAGCTCAGAGAGCCACAGGGTCATCTTATGGTAACACAAGCCAGCTTGTAACTAAGTAGGATTAAAGGATTACATTTCATTTATATATTCAATTGTCTGCCTGTCTACTTTTCTCACCATGTATTATGTAGCTCTTATTACCACAGTACTGGGCCAGTTCGAACTTTGGCCTTCTTAAAATGTACTATTTTCAATTTCTCTGAAAAGGACAAGGGTACCGATACCCAGTGAAACCAAAATGAAATCTAATCACATAGTGTATACATGAATATTCCAACTACAAATTCAGGCCAGTCATATTAAAAAAAAAAATGAGTCCTAGGTTCATTGGCCCCTCTTCTGTCTGCATCCCACGTTTTCTTCTGTGAATCCAGGGCAGTCAATGAGGCACTTCTTCCCTCTTCCAGAGTAGAGCTGTCTGTGGCAGATTAAACATGGCCACATATTCTTTTGACACTCCCTGCACTGAGATGGGGAATTTATGTCCTCTCTCCTTGAATCTGCGCAGCTTCTGTGACTCCTTTGCCTGGCAGAATGCTGTAGAAGTGACGCTGTACCATTATCTAAGTCCAATATCTAAGCTTAAGAGATTGGAATGTTTGGCTTTCAGAGCCCTGGGAGCTGCCATGTAAGAAGCCTATATCCCTGTGGGAGAGAGCCCATGGAAAGGCCCAGCAACCATGTGGAGACAAAGAGGAAGGAGCTGGCTAAGCCCAGCCTTCCAGCCATCCCCACTAAGGAACCATGTCAGCCATGGGCTGAATACCACCAAATACTCATTGTTTGAAGTCACTAAGTTTGAGGGAAGTTTATTGCACAAACATTGTCCCAGAACAAGGGTGGCGACTTTGGTGCAACTTTGGTAGGGTGGCTACAGGCCTGCCTCCTGCTTCTATAAACAAAATTTCACTGGAACACATGCACTCACTTACACATTGGGTATGGTTGCTTCCCTGCTACCAAAGCAGAGTTGAGTAGTTTTGTGAAGAAGACCATAGGGCCCACAAAACCAAAAATATTTGCCTTCTGGCCTTTACTGAAAAAGTTTGCTCACCCCTCTCTTAAAAGAAGCTTCCCCAGGGTGCCCGGTGGCTGAGTGTTGGACTCTTGATTTTGGCTCAGGTCATGATCTCATGGTTTTGTGAGTTCAAGCCCCATGTTGGGCTCTGTGCTGACAGTGCAGACCCTGCTTGAGATTCTATCTTTCTCCCTTTATCTCTGCTCCTCCCCCACTCATGCTATCTCTCTCTCAAAATAAATAAATAAACTTAAAAAAAAGAGAGAGAGAGAGAATCTTCACCTGTGAAACCCAAGCTTCTCTTTCCAGGAGGATATATAATAACAAGTTTGCTGCCATTTACTATCTGATGCTGACTTTGGCCAAGTCTTATGTTCTTTGGAAAGCCAATTCACCTCTCTTGGTCTCAGTTCCCTCCTTTGAAAAATGAGGAGGTTGGACTAGATCAATCTTTCCCTAGAAGTGTTCCACGAAACACTCGATCCATAGGATGCTCTGTGGAAAAATGGTTCCACAGTCAAAATTTAAGGGAAACACTGTATACTATCCTGATGGAGATATAAAACACTCATTAGCATATTAAGGCAACTGTAGTAGAGAAATCAGTTTATCTTTGTTTACATAAGTTGTTTCTTCAAACATTTTTGGTATCAGAACTCTCCCCATAGCACCTGCTGACATCACATGGAGATCATATTGGGAAGAAAACACTCCAGGAAATACTACACTGGCTGCTTTTCAAGGTTCCTTTCTGCTTCAACAATCCCTGAGCCTAGGATTCATTTTTCTGGCTACAGAGAGCTAAGTTTTTTCAGCACTATTTTAGACTTCCCTTTCTAAAGACTGCTGCCTTTAATTTCTTAGCAATGTGCGACTCTGCCAGTATAATTTGCTGACTTTTCAGATTGGAGATGTAGTGGCCAATTAAGCAAGTTGTAAACTCTCCTAGAGGAACTAAAATGACACAGTGATCACCAGTCTTTCAGTGACAATTATAATCATGGTCTTAAAGTAAAGTAGGGACAAATGCAGACACATTTTTAAATTACTACTAGTTTTTATAATCCAAAGATTTTTTTTCACATATGCCAACATTAGTGTAAAATTCCTTCTTAGCATTACAAATGCTATTCAAACAATATCAAATGAACATGTTTAATAATGTAAACAGTGTTTAGAAAATATTAAATACAAAGTAACCTTACTTATCCAGACTGCTTGTTTAATATTTCAGGTTATCCGATCAATTACATAAAACAAGAATTTGCTGCAGAGGGGAGCCTGGGTGGTTCAGTCGGTTGAGCGCCCCACCCTGGATTTCGGCTCATGATCTCACGGTTTGTGGGTTTGAGCACTCACAGTGTGGAGCCTGCTTGGGATTCTCTCTCTCTTTCTCTCACACTGACCCTCTCCCTCATGTGCACGCACATCTGCCCATGCTATCTCCCTCTCTCTAAGTAAATAAACTTAAAAAAACTTTTGCTGCTGAGACATAATAGAGCAAGACTGTCTCCCAAGTGCCTGAGGCTGTGTGAGATTCCTGACATGTGGACAAGTCCTAAGGGACCTCACGGTATTATTTGCACTTAAGTATGCGCCTATATTTTCTTGGTTCCAGCTATTTCAGAGGTAACAGATGCATCATATACACAACTATTCAATTTTCAGCCCTCTCAGAAGCTAAAATGCCTCAGTTTTAATAGGACACAAGTATTTTCTCTAATAGTCATGAGGAATAAATATTAATAAACTCATTCTCGTAAAAAGATCAAACTAAAAAGAAACAAGTTTAATTCACCTAGAACGTATCTCAAGAAATCACTTACTAATAAGACTTCTAAAACATTACTCACCGAGACTTACGTATATATTAGCCTAAACCAGTGGTTCTCAACCAGGAGTGATTTTTTTTTTCCCTAAAGGACATTTGGCAATGTCTCGAGACATTTTTGGTGGTCACAATTTGGAAGTTGTTGCTGGCCAGGGATGCTGCTAAACATCCCACAACGCATAAGACAGGTTCCCATAACAAAGAATTATCCAACCTAAACGGTCAATAGTGCTGAATTGGAGAAACCCTGATCTAAACCACTCTTTTGGGATGCCTGGCTGGCTCAGGTGGAAGAACATGTGGCTCTTGATCTCAGCGTCATGACTTCAAACCCTGCGCTGGGTGTAGAAATTACTTAAATAAATAAAACTTAAAAAAAAAACACTTTTAATCTATAAGACATTTCTGAAGTAATATCTGTAAGGATATTATGATCTACCAAATTGCTGAGAGCTGACTTAGTCAACTGCAATCTATTTTTTAAAAAGTGAAGTGTAGTTGACATATCCTATCAGGACACACTGATTCCACAATTGTATACATTACAGAATGCTCACCACAAGTGTTAGCTGCCATCTGTCACCATAAAAAGTTATTACAAATTATTGACTATATTCCCTATGCTGTACTTTTCATCCCCATGGCTTATATTCATTTATAACTGGAAGTTTGTGCCCTGTAATTCCCTTCACCTATTTCCCCTGCCTCCCCTCTGGCAATCATCAGTTTGTTCTCTGTATTTGAGTCTGTTTTCTCCTCTTTGTAGCCAACTGTCATCTTATTAGATTATACAGTCCTTGAAGGCAGGCACGTGCCTTTGAATTCCTAGCACCTAGCAAGGTAAAAGGCCTAATGCTTGAATAATATTTGCTAAATGTCATTCTTGTAAGTGAGCCACACGGAATTGAGATGACCAAATATTTGAGTTTGTCTGACTTAACCATACGGTGACGTGGATACTATGTCCTCAGACATGCTCACGGACCATCGGTAGAAGTATCTGATCTTAATGCCATTTTGTTTGTTTGTTTGTTTGTTTGTTTGTTTGTTTAGCTTCTTTTTTTTAATTCAGTTTTTAATTTTTTTTAAATTTACATCCAAATTAGTTAGCATATCGTGCAACAATGATTTCAGGAGTAGATTCCTTAGTGCCCCTTACCCATTTAGCCCATCCCCCCTCCCACAACCTCTCCAGCAACTCTCAGTTTGTTCTCCATATTTATGAGTCTCTTCTGTTTTGTCCCCCTCCCTGTTTTTATATTATTTTTGTTTCCCTTCCCTTATGTTCATCTGTTTTGTCTCTTAAAGTCCTCATATGAGTGAAGTCATATGATTTTTGTCTTTCTCTGACTGACTAATTTCACTTAGCATAATACCCTCCAGTTCCATCCACATAGTTGCAAATGGCAAGATTTCATTCTTTTTGAGTGTCAAAAAGAATGATCTTAATGCCATTTTGAAACAATGAGGATATCACTTTACTTGACATATTTTTTGCTTTTAAAATTTTTTAAAACATTTTTTAAATGTTTATTTTTTAGAGAGAGAGAGAAACAGAGCACAAGCAGGGGAGGGGCAGAGAGGGGCAGAGAGAGAGAGAGAGAGAGAGAGAGAGAGAGAGAGAGAATCCAAAGCAGGCTCCAGGCTCCGAGCCATCAGCACAGAGCCCGACCCGGGGCTCAAACTCACGAACCGTGAGATCATGACCTGACCCGAAGTCAGATGCTTAACCCACTGAGCCACCCAGGTGCCCCTCTGCTTTTTTAAAATACTCTTCTCTTCCTTGGGCTCCATAGCCTTCATGGTTTCACTAACATCTCTACACTGATTACTTCCAAAATCTAGATAGAATCAGTCTTGCAGTTGAAAAGGGTCTTAGACACCATATCCTTCAGCCTTCACCAGAAGAGATTCCTCCCACATCTTGACATCTGTTTCTAGAGGCCACTCCACCTCCACCCTGTCTTCAAATGAATGCAGTGAGAGACTAGGAGCTCAGTACTTAGAAAGGCATCCCATTCTTCCTGGCATTTGCATTTGAGTAGACTTGTAAAATGCCTTGCTCCTTGTGGATGAGTCTGCTCACTCTGTCCAGTGAAATTAGACACACCTACCTGCTCTCTAGTCAACACAGATCTGCTCCCAAAACTTCTGCAGATCTTGGGGCCACCTCAGGGACCTCACAGAACTAGGCTGCCTGCACAGCGTAGACCCTTCTACCTCTCTGAAGGTAGATATGATCAACGAATTTTGAGGTATTAATCTGTGTTTCTCCTTTTGTATTTCCCCCTTTTCTTTTCTACCACTCATGCAGGTGGCAGGGTCTGGGCTTCCTTGTCTGGGGGGCAGGGGAGGGGGTGCTATGGCAGGAAATTGCCAGCTCTCCATTTCCCTTCCTGGGTTTTGTTTCCCAAAAGCCTAAATTGGTTGGAGAGATTCTGCTAACTGACTCAGGAAACAATAGAAGGTGGGGATGCTTTTAGATACAACAAAAGCAAAGAGGAAGTTCTGTTAATAGCAACAGTAGGGGAAAAGAGGGAGACACCTCCTCTCCCCCAGACATAGAAGAGAAAGGAACTCTCCTGCCAATGTCTCAGAGAGGAGGCACTTATCTAAAGATTCCCTGCCTTACCAAAGATTCTCTGTTCCAGATGAGGTTTGATGCAGCAGAATATCCATCCTTAAGGACCACATGGGCATGGCCAATGGTTGTCTGAACTGGAACTCCCCCCCACAACTCCCTCAACTTCCTCACCAACCCCCGCCCTACCCCACCCCCAGCCCCCATCCCTGCCCAGATGAGGTCTTTGTTCTGCCCTGAAGATATTTCTTGCACAGCAAAGTTGGGGCCAAAGATTCACCTGCACTACACAGCTCTGTGCAGAGGTAGAGAGGCATGGAAAACAGAGCTTTGTTGGAGTCAGACAGATCTAGGGTTGAATCTTGGGGCTCATTTACTAATTGTCACCTCCAACAAATTTCTTAGTCAGGGACTTAGCTTCTTTCCCTTCTATAAAGCAGGGATAGTGTTATCTACTAGAGTACTCTCAGATTTCCTGGAAAATTTGCTGTGATGAGTGAAGTCAGCAGAAACCCCGGGATGGGGGTTAGGGGACCTTGGCACCTTCCAGAACCACTACAGCATTCAAGCCAAGGCCACGCTCTCCACAGGCTGCTCCTAGCCAGTCCCTGAGCACAGCGTGGGGACTAGAGCCTGGACATTTCTGCCAACATGTGACAAACATGCAAGAAATCTGCATCTCAGTCTGAGGCTCCTTCTATCCATTTCTCCTTCCTTCCTCCTTTCCTTTCATGAGATCAGACTTAACGTCTGATCAGAAGGCTCTCCTGCCTTGTTCTGCCCCCTTTCTCAGGCATTTTCTCCAATCAATTTTCAGTTCTAATTCCATTTAGGTGTCTGCTTCCCAGAAGACCCAAATTGATACAACTCTACATAAAACTATTCTAAAAATTGGAAACAATAGCATAGTTCCTAGCTTTTGGTAACTGTTCGATAAAGGTTAACATCCTTTAGCTGGGAAAGATTATAGAGTCAGGGCTGGGTAATACATTCTTCAATATACATGCAGTGTTTTAATCATACATCCCATTTTGCAAGTGGACTTCGTTCATAGGCCATGTGTAGTGAGGCTTCTTAACATAGCACTCCAGCTATCCAAATTATCTGTGGACAGGTAACCAGGCGTGTATATAGGTGGGTGGGACTGTGAGGGCAGGAAACTGGCTTTGACACCAGATAGATCTAATCTAATCCTAATTTGCTGTGTGACCTTAGTAAAATCATTTAACCTCTCTCTCTCTTCAGTCGCTTCATCTACAAATGGGGATAATATTGCCTACTTTACTAGATAACAGTGAAGATTAGAGATAATCTATGTAAAGCATCTAGCACAGTATCTGGCCTATCCAATAAAAGGATGCATCATACTCTTATTGCCTTTCATTCACTCACTCGTCAAAAAAAATATTTACCGTGGGCCTACCATAATAAAGGACTGAGATAAAACAGTAAAACGGACAGGGACAGATCCTTACAGAGCCTGACAGGTTAGGCATGGCACAATGCAAAGTACATCCAATAATTATAACAGAAACACCTAGATGGTGCTTAGTATGTGCCAGTCCCTGTTCTAAGAGCTAAGAGTCTCTCGTTGAATCTTTATACCAACCCAGTGAGGCAGATACTTGCTGAAGATTACATAACTAGTGTGGACTTGAACACAGGCAATTTGGCTCCACAGTCCATACTTTTTACAGCTATGCTGTATTGTCTCTCTAAACATCTGAACTAGATTTTATGCTTCCACAGAGCATAAATGATCCTTACACAAGTATATGAAAAAATCTAGTGAATCAAATCAGTAGGAAAGACAGTTATTTCCTTTAGACAAACACAGGCACAGAAGTAGTAAATCAGCTGAGCAGGAGTAGACACTGATCAGCCACTGGTGACCCATATGATAGCAGTTATGTCCCCCAACACCCAGCAAAATCTCTGCCATTTTCTTGGCTTCCAACTCAGCAGCTGTTTTCTGGCAATGGCACTAGGAGTAGAGTTGCTATAATACGGTTTTTCATTTTTCTTAACCCTGACTTCTTCTTTATCTGCTATAACCACAGGGCTCTTCTTGTTCCCATAAATTCTCAACCTTCAAGGTCCTATCTTTTCTGCCTACTGGAACTTCCTGGCAGAAAAGTTAAAGAAAAGTCAAATCAGTATGTTTTATTTTTCTTCTCTGTTCATAAAAGTGCCGGCATGACTGGATTAAGTAGTTTGCTGAGTGTTTGCGAGGTAATCAAGGTAGCAGGCAAGGACATCAGATGCTGAACACTAGGTTTAGTTCTTACTACATGGCAGACACCCCCCGTTTCTGGATGCCTGAATGTAGCCAACATGACAGCAGCAGTTTGTTTGAAAAATACCTTAATGTTTACGACAACATGTCATTGCCATCATTCTAGAACAAAAATGGTAATGGTAACACGAAAACAAACAACAACAACAACAACAAAACCACCACTCTCTCCTGTCTAGGCAAGAATGATTATGACTAAACACGATGGTACTTACTGGGGGGCATTGTGCAAGTTTATCAGCTGCCACCAGTTGAACATTTAAGTGTTTACTTTGGGACTTTCCTCTAGATTTAATCAACCGCTGTAAAACCTGATAGAAGAAGACATAAATCAACAAGTTAAAAGAAAACTAAAAAAAAAAAGACAAGATCTTTTAAATAGTCTGTTTAAGCCCTGAGTATTAATAGAGAAGAAATACAATATGAAAAACTATATATATATATAAACTCTGTAATGACATCACCCACTTACACTGGCTCTCAGTTATAGTGGATTTGATAGGTTCATCCTATTCTCGCTCCGTGTGAGGCCTTGGTGGGATCTTGAGTTCCCGCCCTAGATTTTACCCAGAGAGTTCAAAGAGAGCCCTGCAAAAGTGGAGGAACTGATCTGTACCAGGTCATTTATATCCATATTCAGTTGAGTAATATTTTAGTTCACTATCTCAATGTCAGATAAATATCAGTCACTTATATATTTGGTTCTTTTGGTCACTGATAATTATTAAGGTGTTCCAGTTTAACTTTACATTAATAAGAATGATTTTATGATAGAAATCTAGGCAAAACATTTGCACTGGCATATTGCTACATATAAACCAGTGAATATCTGTTCTATAAATGCTATAACCGCATTTGCCATATACTCCCCTCTCCCTTACTTTTTTAAGCTGAAACAGGGTCCTTCCCCCAAAACAGTACTAGTCAGTGAGGCTCTATGATAACTCAGTGCATATATCCATAGGTACCCCTGTTCCAACACTTAATGACCCCATGGTGACTGGAGCAGGGGTGATGGAGGTTGAAATCTATTCTACTGCAGTGAAGGATGCTTGAATCTCCTTCAGTTCTGGGCCAAATAGACCTCCAGGTGGTCAAGGCAATTTCAATCCATTCTAATGGTTTTCCAAAGGCCCAGGTTTGGTCAGGATTCCCAAATCCATCCTGTGCAGAACCAGTGCCCAGAGAGATGGAAAGCCGAGGGGTTGGGGAAGGGCACAGCTTCTCTAGACATTCTCCACCTGTGAGAGATGACTGGTTGGAAGCTGAATTGGCATTTTAGCACTAAACTGCACTCTTGGAGGCATTGAAAATAAACTAATTATTAAGCTTGTACCCTCTAGAATATCTATTTCACATTACTTATTACAATATCATCTACCTTTGCAGCATAAAGACACATGGCAGATATCCCACTGTGTTTAATCACAGCGTATCTTATTCCTTAAAGAAGCCAACCTAAGCATATATATACACACATCAATTACTTTTCCATAATAGATTCTATACAGTAATGTTTGACTCTATACACGATAAATGTAGATTCCTTTCTTGAATTACATACTCTCTCAACTGGGGAGAGAAGATAGGTGTTACAAGAATCAATACTACTCAAGACATTTACTAGGACAGAACATAAGTCTCTGAAAAGCCATACTTTACTTTTCCTCACCTTTCTTAATCTTTTGTTTCTATTTTGCTCTTGCATAACTGCCCAGTTGGGGAACCACAACAGACAGGGAACTTCTTTAAAACAATGGCTATTCTTTATTTGCTATCTTAGGATTTCTAGAAGCTGTACAGACTACAGGAATTAAAAACCGCCCATTAAAAAGGGCCTCAAATGTGGAGAAACGGGAACCCTCTTGCACTGTTGTGGGAATGCAAACTGGTACAGCCACTCTGGAAAACAGTGTGGAGGTTCCTCAAAAAATTAAAAATAGACCCTACCCTATGACCCAGCAGTAGCACTGCTAGGAATTTACCCAAGGGATACAGGAGTACTGATCCATAGGGGCAACTTGTACCCCAATGTTTATAGCAACACTCTCAACAATAGCCAAATTGTGGAAAAAGCCTAAATGTCCATCAACTGATGAATGGATAAAGAAATTGTGGTTTATATACACAATGGAGTACCACGTGACAATGAGAAAGAATGAAATATGGCCCTTTGTAGCAACATGGATGGAACTGGAGAGTGTGATGCTAAGTGAAATAAGCCATACAAAGACAGATACCATATGTTTTCACTCTTATGTGGATCCTGAGAAACTTAACAGAAACCCATGGGGGAAGGGAAGGGAAAAAAAAAAAAGAGGTTAGAGTGGGAGAGAGCCAAAGCATAAGAGACTCTTAAAAACTGAGAACTAAATGACGGTTGATGGGGGGTGGGAGGGCGGGGAGGGTAGGTGATGGGTATTGAAGAGGGAATCTTTTGGGATGAGCACTGGGTGTTGTATGGAAACCAATTTGACAATAAATTTCATATATTAAAATAAATAAATAAATAAATAAATAAATAAATAAATAAATAAAATTTAAAAAAATAAAAAAAATAAAAAGGACCTCAGTAAGATACTCTCCTTACTCATGAACAAAAAAAGCACAGAGCAAAGACTATTTCAAAAGAAATGAGCTTCTAATTCTTAAGGCAGAAATGAGGTAATTACCTTTGGAGATGAAACTTTAACATGAACAATAATTGGCGCTAAAGAAGTCTTTATAAGTTGTGCTGGGTGATTGATGGTGTCTGCGTCAAGAACAACCAGTTGCAAAGATCTTGCCAACTCAAAGATTCTTTCAATTTCACTTTGCACTTCCGCTAAAAGGAGAAATAATAAACAACAGGACATGGTTATTTTTATTAATTAGTTCTTATATGTAAAACCATTTAAAACCATTTGGATGTTTGTCTATATTGCACAACAGAACATTCTGAATGTCATGCTTCTGTTAACTTAAGATCTTTCCTAAAGAGAGAGAGATGGGTTGAGTTTTTCATAAAACCAAAAAATTGGTGAAAAAAAATTGAGATGGCTCTCTTGACTCACTTCTTACACTTGCCCTGATATTCAGCTACTTATATAGCTATGTTGTTTTTGATTATTGCTTTGTTCCAAAGAACTTTTACTTTAGCTATAAAAGCTGAAACCACAATTAGGAAAGAACTGAAATACACGCAGAGCAACATTGCATAGAAAGCAAATTATACTGAAATATTCCAGCTAAGCAAGAATTTATATATTGATATTTTGTGAATATGTTTTTAAAAAAAATCCCACAATTCATCTGTTTTGACTGATGTGCACATTTTTGTATCCAGGGTTAAATGTTCTGGGTCTACACTTAACGTTAACAAACTGCTATGCTTTAATTCAAGTATTAGGGCCAGTACACTTGTTCTAAGGCATAATCTTCAGCATTAAAAAGAAAAACAACTAAGGCCAATTATATTATAAATGCTGCAATGCCTTGAGAATGCAAATCTATTCAATTGGTTGAAACAGCCAAGTGACTGAAATCTCTGTGTGAATCTGGTCGAATAAAAAAATCTAGTTATTTGTCTGAAGTACTCTAGCTATTTTTTTTAAAAATTTTTTTTAGCGTTTATTTATTTTTGAGACAGAGAGAGACAGAGCATGAACAGGGGAGGGGCAGAGAGAGAGGGAGACACAGAATCTGAAACAGGCTCCAGGCTCTGAGCTGTCAGCACAGAGCCCGACGCGGGGCTCAAACTCACGGATCGTGAGATTGTGACCTGAGCCAAAGTCGGCCGCTTAACTGACTGAGCCACACAGGCGCCCCACTCTAGCTATTTTTAAAGCAAAGCAGATTACCTATAAAAACATAATACGTCTTTCTAAAACATAAAAAACTTTTTCACATATGTTTTATAAATCATCTGACTTATTGGGTCATGTCTAAAGTCTGAATTAGACTACTTAATTTTCAGAGAGATGATCTTATTTTGCTTTTTACTTGTTTTTATTTTTGGCCTATTTATTACAGGCATGACCCAGCAATGTTGTAATCTCATTTAAATTACACAGAGCAAACAAGTTACCTAATTTAAATAACTTCAAAGATGGCCTAAGTAAGAGGTGATGTTGCTCTAAAAATAACTCTAGAAGAGTTTCTACCACAATGTCGTGATTTGTTTTGCTTATCCAGTATACATTCAAGTTCATGTCACCCACCACAAGCCAAAACCTGCCATAACCAAACATACGGACAAGGTGTGTGGGATCATGGATGTTCAAGACTATCATGTAACTCTAATTTGGGGGGCTTTGCATAATAGCATAAAATTCTGACTTCCCACCAAATCACTGATGTTTAATGCATGATTTGTATTAGAAATATGAATTTAGAGAGTCAACATAGCAATCATTGTTCATATTATCCAATTTCAATGTCTGAAAGATGTCATGTTACTTTGAACTGTGACTAGCTCTCAAGGTATCTATGTAAAGAATCTGGACGATTAGGCTTATTTGCAAAATTCTTCTGAAGTCACCTAGTACATTTGTCAATAATAAATAACATACCCGTCCCTTTTTTCTCACATGTCAAAAACACTTTTTAAAAAAAGAGATCTTTCTTATGAGAGAAGTTCAGAAAATAAATTTTATTTTTATTGTAGTAGATTTCAGCCTCAGGCTGTTGGGGTGTGTTCTCCATTTGTTGTTGTCATTAAATTGACACTGGTTTAAGGTAACTCCTGGCCAGGACTGTTATAGAACAAGTCTGCATTGTTTTAAGTTTCAAATCTGAATACAACATTCTCTCAAGTAGCAAAATGGCAGTGAGGCAAACTGGACTGCTCTGGTATAAAGAACCCTTGAGACACACTGTGTAAATAACTCAGAAATGCCTGGGCCTTATTTACTCTACACCAGCAATGAGATAAGTGTGGTTTTTGACCTGTGCGGAGGGCAAGCACATCCACAGCTTAGGCAACACAAAACTCTTAGGCAATGGCATTCCAGCACAAGTGGAGAGGTGCTCAGGCAAGCAAGCCAGGAGGCTGCAGACGGCCACACTATATACTAGAGTGGGTCCCTATGTGGATAATAGGTATATAGAATTCAATACCTAAACTGTCTGAGAAAGAGAATGGCATATGTATCTACATAGCTCATTTTCTTAAAAACTTGGAGCAAGCCCAGCAATCCTGACTTTCCATGCTGATTCTCAGAAGGTTCCAAAGTTTCACCATGATCTTACTACAGACAAATGGGGCTCTGAGAAATTTGGACTATGATGCTGGAGGGACCTCAATGAACACTTCTATAACTTGACCACGACTGATCTAGATCCACCTCTCTCTAGCATCTCTGACACCTGTGATCTTTCTTATATCCAAATGCTTAAACTACTTCAATGGCTCCTTTGGGTTCAAAACAACATTGCCCAAAGTGAATACCCTGGAACACTAATCCCATAAGATATCCTAAGGGGAAAAAGATTTTTTTTTTTTGCAGGCTATAATAATTTCTTTTGGAATTTCAAACATGTATTACCCTTTGTATCTTAATGGCTCTTCGAAGTCTTGCAGTAAAGAAATCTGCCAATTGTTTAATCCAAATTTCCAAATTTATCTGACTGAGGAAAATGTTTGGATGTAACAACTATTAGTATCTTTTAGAACCCACATTTCATAGAATCTACCTTGGAGGAGGTTTCTTTAGCAAGGCATGCTAGAGCCCTAACATACTAGCCTCAACCTACTTTTTCAGCCTCTTTCCCTGTTGCTCTCAAACCATGCCACCCACTCTCTTTTTTTAAGTATGCTGTGCACAAACTATTTGTTTATCACCTACACAGTGTTTTTTACATGTTGATGCCTTTGGACATTCTTGTCTTCCATGAAGAACCAGCTCAAATATAACTTCTTCGAACTCTTCTCTTTCACCTCTTACTCCCTACCCTTCTTTCTTTATACCCCTAGCTTGTTGTTCATAAATCTATTATCAGACAGTATTTTAACCACCTGTCCCTTCTTTCTGTTGGCTTATAGGTAAGACACTTTGTCGTTAGTTATGTTTGTACTTACTAAGTCTGGCATAATTTGTGGCATATAACAATAACCATGTGATGGGGAAATCTACAAATGTGCATTAACAAGCAGGCAAATGGACATAAGTGGCTCACATAGGGATTATCATAATAGATTTCCATTAAATTAATTCCAATGGCTATAGGTATATGAATTTACAAAGCAAAGGAAAAAACCAGTGAACTGACACTGCCTTGTTTCTTCATCAATATTTACACTAGCTCCACTCCACTGACTGAAACAGGTGACTAGATTACACAGAATGACTTCAAAGAATGTCCATGAAACCCTTGGCTGGTATAGATGGTGAGAGTCAGGCAACCTCACTTATGCATATAAGTGTTTTTTAGCCTCTCATTATTTATCAGAAGAAGAAGTAATTAAAAGTCAAAGGCACTTTGTGGAGTGAGGAGAGTGGAAGAGGGAAGAACAGACAACAGATGCTTGTTCGAGAAATCTTCAGTCTAACTTTTCCAAAGAAGACATCCAGATGGCCAACAGACACACGAAAAGATGCTCAACATCACTCATCATCAGGGAAACACAAATCAAAGCCACACTGAGATATCACTTCACACCGGTCAGAGTAGCTGAAATGAGCAAATCAGAAAACAACAGATGCTGGTGAGGATGTGGAGAAAAGGGAACCTTCTTGCACTGCTGGTGAGAATGCAAACTGGTGCAGCTGCTCTGGAAAACAGTGTGGAGGTTCCTCAAAAAATTAAAAATAGAGCTACCCTATGACCCAGCAATAGCACTACTAGGAATTTACCCAAAGGATATATATATAGGAGTGCTGACACATAGGGGCACTTGTACCCCAATGTTTTTAGCAGTACTTTCAACAATAGCCAAATAATGGAAAGAGCCTAAATGTCCATCAACTGCTGAATGCATAAAGAAGATGTGGTTTATATATACAATGGAATACTACTTGGCAATGGGAAGGAATGAAATCATGCTATTTGCAGCAACGTGGATGGAACTGGAAGGTATTATGCTGAGTGAAATAAGTCAGTCAGAAAAGGACAGATATCATATGTTTTCACTCATATGTGGATCTTGAGAAACTTAACAGAAGACCACATGGGAAGGGAAGGGGGAAAAATAGTTACAAACAGAGAGGGAGGGAGGCAAACCACAAGAGACTCTTAAATACAGAGAACAAACTGAGGGTGGATGGGGGAGGGTGGCAGCCCAGGGGAAACCCAGGGGAAAATGGGTGATGGGCATAGAGAAGGGCACTTGTTGGGATGAGCACTGGGTGTTGTATGTAAGCCAATGTGACAATAAATTATATTCATAAAAAAAAAAAGAAATCTTCAGTCTAATTTGGCATCCTTGTCTCTCACAGTATTTAACTTTAGTCACCTAATCTGATTCATCATCATCAACTCTTCCATTGTTACCACCTCAAGGTCAAAATTACTGTCTCTTTAAGAGTGTTTCACTCAGCATGTGAGGGATCTAAATACAAAACTAAGGAAAGAACCACTGATGTCCAAGCTCCTGCCTTCACAAGAACAAACAACTATTCATTTGGTATGTTTAACATTCTTTTTATAAAGCAACCATGCAGCAGACATTTATTGAACAATTACCATGTGCCAATCCCATGCTAGGAATATACAGGTGATACTTTGTAGCCTCTTTGCAATCTGTACAATTCTTGGTGCAGGGTCAAGGTATAGCCTTCAATGAATTCTTGAAGGGACGTTTAGGCATGCAAGCGATCTTGGAATTTTTTTGTTTTCTATTATCATCTCAGTAGTTTAAGAAAATATAGTGACAGAGAAGACCCTTAACTTTCCCACTCTGCCCATGAGGGAGGAGGTAGCAAAACAAACTGCCCTCAGAATGTGAATGCAAAAGAGACTCCTAGAAAGTTGTAAGTGGACTGCACCACTCTTGGCAATCATAGAAACCACAAACAGGCTTTTGAGATGAATGTCGTGATTGCCCAGCAGTGTGGACTTGTTTCTGTGGATGGTAATTCCATCTTCCACAGCCCTGCTCATAACATGGTGTTATGTAGCTAACCATATAAGGTGTTCTTCCATTTTCCATCATGGTGAATTTCATAATTCTTTCTAACTAGTGCTCCAGGGAAGACACATTTAAACTCCCTACATGTTATTAATGCTCATTGCTATTTCCACTTAAAGATGTGACTGTTCTGGATACTACCAGCTAGCAGCAGAAGCTATACTAAGACACCGTTAGCTAGCTTTCTTCTAAAGATCTGAGAAAGTTGAACATCTCATTTCTTTTCATGTCAGCTGCGACTCAGGTATGGCATATCATTAGCATCACTGAGAAACTTGGGCAGAGTAGAGATGGGTGCTTTCACGTGGTTAGGCAGTAGCAGACCAGGGGAGCCCAATGAGGGTTCTTCCCACCAGACTACGGATTAACTGATTGACTAGAGCTGAGACAGAGGAGGCTCTGGCTGTTGAAGGAGTCTGCTCCCTTCTTTTCCATGAGAGCATTCTCTTCAGTTAATCAGCACTTCCCCATTCAGAATGGGGAGAAGACTGGAAAAGACATTCACACATGAAACATGTGTCATCCCACTCCAAAAACACAGCTTGGAGAAGTACCATATTTGAACATCTTACCTAAGCTGGACCGAGTGTTCGAACGTTCAATTATTGCTCGCTTGCTGGGATTATTTAGGACAGACCTCTTAGCAAGAGAAATGTCAGCTGTCACTCTTGTTATTGATATCCTATGAATAGGAACACAGAACAGAACAAGCCAGTAGAAATGTTATGGGGCTCTCAAGTGATTTATAACCACAGTATTTAGTAACCACTTTACATACTGCATTGCAACCATGGTATAATAAACATCGCCACAAGTATTTTAAATAGGCTTTGGCTAGTATTAAAAATATAAGTCAGGTATAATGGAGGAAGGTTCTGGCTATTTAACCAAAACAAAAAGCAAACCTGTGGTTAAAAACAAAGCTCTTCCTCCACTACTGTCTAGCTTGTCAAATTCTCTTTATAACGCACACCACACCAGGAGGGAATCAAAATATGTGAATAAACATGCTCTTTCTAGGAAGCATCAATACAATTTCCCTACAATTCACAGTTGATTTGCTCTTGAATAAGACCTTCAGGAACTACAAATGTTCTGCCCAGGCATATCAACCAGAGGGGAAAACCCTGTTCATTTTCATCAACACTCAACCAGTTGGTAGTGATGTTGTATTCCTGATGCCTAACAGTTAATTCATGATACAAGAAGCATCTCTCCACGAGCCCAAAGGAATGTTTCATTTCGAAGAATATGGAAAATATGACTTCTATTCTGCCTGCACAAGATCTGTCAGCATATTTGCTTAGGACTTTGAATGCATAAAGTGGAAAGACATAAGACACTATAGTTGAGGGCAATGTGAGGATTGCGCCAGGATTTTGGCAAGTCAGAAAGTTTCCTGCAGTTACACAAGAGAAGAATAAAGCTAAGAAGTTGCAGATGAACAAAGAGAGGAGTCCATATGCATATGATTTATCAAATAAGAATCTCTGGAATTTACAGACTTAAAATTCTTTATTTTAAACCGTGACTGATGAATTTCAGGTTATTATCTACCTGTAGAATGCAAAGCATGCCTCTCTAAGCCAGTTACTGCCACCATGGACCTTTCCCCATTCTCATTTTCAGAGCTTTGGCAGAGTTCTGGAATGGAGACAAGAGAGTAGTGCCCCTTCCTTTTTTGCTCAGTGCACCCATTTGCCTTCATTTTTATATTCCTTTGGCGACTGGTGCAGGGAAGAGGTAGAGTTGATATCAATTACTGAGTCATAGTTTTGGTATACTATCAGCACTCTCAGGAGACTCTTCACCTGACTTCAGTGACCCAAAGCCTTAAGGAAAATTTAAAGTATTCCTTGTCACAAATGGTTCTTTAAAGCTATACATGCTATCTAAAAGTTCTGATACCATTTTTAACGCAAAGCACCTTCTTGTGTCATTGTATTGTATTTACATGCTGTAGATGGTCAGTGAGTTTTAAATTCTTAATGTTCTTAGAATTTTTAGTCACTAATAAATTATTGGAGTCATCTTCATATTATCTTCTACAGAAACCAAGAGTTTTGTGAAATACCTCTGGGCCACCGAGAACACCAAGGGGAGGCTGAGTTGGCAGACCTCCAGCTTTCCTACCTTCCATGTCAGGCAAACGCCTCTGCATTTCTGTTTTCTACATTGGGGCTTTATATATGATTTCCTTGTAAAAAGCTGCCCAACTGCTAAAAGACATTGGAAAACACTGGTCAAGTACAACTGCTTCATTTTACCAAGAAAACTGAGACACAGAGAGGAAGTTCCACATGATTAGTTAGAGACTAAGAAGACCTGAAACACAGGCCCCCAAGCACCAGGCCAATCCTTAGTCACCTGAGTGATGATAAGTCTCACAGAGCTTCAGTTTTCTTCTCCAGCAACCCCACATCCCCAGATGTAAGCCAAATCATCAAGCGCAGATGCAATCGATCTTGGCCATGTGCAGAGAAGTGGTCAGGACTTTAGTGAGCTTAAAGTCAAGGGAACCCCATGTCTGAGTCTGCATTACTCAGTTGGCTTTTGCAACTTGAAGTATGAAATCTCATAGGCATCCTGTGTTCACAGCTTCTTTAATTTACAGAATAGAGATTGCTCATTTATTTTTGTGTGTTTGTTTGTTTGTTGTTTTAAGGACAGAGTTGTTGGTTAGAAACATACAGTCAAGTTCCAGAGCAATTCAAATACATGACTGGAGACGAATGGGTTAAATTAGGAATAGAATTCAACTTTCTAAAATAAAGACTTTTGAAGGGCCCAAAAAGTCTATTCTGCTTATGGGAGATCAAAATTTGTAGTTCTATACAAGCCAAATAGTGAGTCTTGGTTCTTAAAATTTGAAAGGATTACCACCATACCATCACATATAGAGTTTTATAAGTTTTTACAAGTTTTACAAAAAAGCAAGCAAACAAACAAAACAGTAAGACACACACACATCTGCTTCATATATTCTCCAAACAGAAAAAGGTATGGACAATACAGGGTTCTTTTTCTTGTTTTATTTGTCACCAAAATACCAGCGAACTTGTTAATACAAGTTATTTCTTTTTAAAATTTTTTAATGTTTATTTTATTTTATTTTATATTTTTTGAGATAGAGACAGAGCATGAGGATGGGAGGGGCAGACGGAGGTGGAGACACAGAATCTGAAGCAGGCGCCAGGCTCTGAGCTATCATCACAGAGCCTGATGCGGGGCTCAAACCCACAAACCGTGAGATCATGACTTGAGCCGAAATGGAAAGCTTAACTGACTGAGCCACCCAGGCACCCCAATACAAGTTATTTCTTAATAAAAGTACACATGCATGCATGAAGGAGCTCAGGACAAGATAGACACAGCCCCAGAAACCCTTCAGTAAGACAAAGCAGAGTTTTCTGTTTTCTACTGCAAAGATGCTTACTATTATCAAAATAAAAAACCAAACCCAAACTTCTTTTTTGTAAAAGACTCTCCAGAAATATAATTGAATACTTCTAGTTTATATACTTTTTTTAGTTTTATATACTTAAAAAATATTTTATATACTATATATTTTTATATTTTTATATACTAGTTATATATTTTTATTACTTTTTTTAACTTAAAAAAATGCCCTTTCCACTTCTTTTCTTGCTGTACTCATTCCCTCCAGTACTTCCACGCATCTTGTTTGATGTATGTTTTTACGAAGTTCCCTAGGAAACTTTTCTGTGACATAGTGTTAGTAGTTACTGGCTTGTCGATTAATGCTAACTGAAGTTCAGCTCCTCAGCAAACTGGGTTTAGTAGCAAATGTCACTGAAAACTAGCAAAAATTGTTCTCTAACTCTAGCAAATCTGAACCCTACCTGTTCTTTATTTCTGTTTTCGAATTCATCAGAATTGCCCCAATCTATCATGACCTATGAGTATTAGTTTTTTGAGAAAAGATATTACTTTCAGTTATAACATATCCATTCAAAAATAATTGTTATTTCCATATTGGTTCAGAATGGCTATAAGGTCCTTCTATGCTCTATCTTTGCTACATCTAATATGCAACACTGTTAGTACATTAATTAAAAAAAAATAACTCCTAGTATTCATAGAGAAGAGTATTCCAAAGAACAGAACAGTGCACTGTCAAGAGAATTGGGATGGAGGGCCTACATAGACCTGAGTATTCTTCCTGGATCTTGCTCTTGCTGGTTGTGTGACCATGGACAAGTCAGATTAGCATCAGAATCCTAATCAACAAAATGGTGATACTGGTCAAAATAGCTAAAATTAACAACTCAGGAAACAACGGATGTTGGTGAGGATGTGGAGAAAGAGGATCTCTTTTGCACTGCTGGTGGGAATGCAAACTGGTGCAGACACTCTGGAAACAGTGTGGAGATTCCTCAAAAAATTAAAAATAGAACTACCCTATGACCCAGCAATAGTACTACTAGGAATTTATTCAAAGGATACAGGAGTGCTGATTCATAGGACACATGTACCCCAATGATTATAGCAGCTCTATCAACAACAGCCAAATTATGGAAAGAGCCCCAATGTCCATCAACTGAAGAATGGATAAAGAACTTGTGATTTACATGTACAATGGAATACTACTTGGCAATGAGAAAGAATGAAATCCTGCCATTTGTAATAATGTGGATGGAACTGCAGGGTATTATGCTAAGTGAAATAAGTCAGAGAAAGACAGATATCATATGTTTTCACTCATATGTGGAATCTGAGAAACTTGACAGAAAACCATGGGAGAAGGGAAGGGAAAAAATAGTTTTAAACAGAGAGGGAGGCAAACTGAAGGTTTAAGGGGGGATAACAGGGGGAGGGGAAAATGGGTGATGGGCATTGAGGAGGGCACTTGTTGTGATGAGCATTGGGTGTTGTATACAAGTGATGAATCATGGGAATCTACTCCTGAAGCCAAGAGCACACTGTATACACTGTATGTTAGCTAACTTGACAATAAATTATATTTAGAAAAAAAATAATAAAATAAAATAAAATAAAATAGTGATAGCAGCTTTGCCAAACTATCTTCTGGGACTGCCAGTAGGGGCAAACGAGGTAATATACAAAAGTGCTTTGTTAACCTAATATATAAAAGACAATTACTGCAGATTTGAAGACTTGAAGGGGACAGTTTCTTTATATTCTGTCCTCAAAAAAAAAAAAAAAAAAAACAGTCTACCATAAACTCTCCTACCACCGGAGTCCATGGAATTTATATAGACTTTCAGGGGAGGAGAATCAGGTCAGACGTGTTGTAATCAAAACCTGCTAATTTAAGTATTCATGTTTGGCATTAAAGTGTTCAATTACTTATCTCTAGTGTTTGACCACTGATGAGTCTCCACCTGAAGAGAGAGAATGGTAGAAGGAGATGATAAGAGGGTGATATTGACTTTGAAACAGAAGGTGCTGTGTTGTTCTTTTCCATTTGTTGACGGCAGTTACAAGGTGTTTTGATTCTGCCATGACTTGGCTGCTCTGTTGATAGCATCAAGGGTTCCCATTGCTGTTTATGAACAAACATTACCTCTCTGAGTCTCCTAAGTTGTATTCTCAGCCTCGTTTCTTCAAATTCTTCCTCAAACCCTTTTTAAAAAAGTATTCCCCCTCCCTTTATTTTTATTTTGGAAAGAGAGAGAGAGTGAGGGAGTGTGAGAGGCAGAAGGGCAGAGGGAGAGGGAGAGAGAGAATCTCAAACAGGCTCCACCCCCCAGTGCAGAGTCCTGACACAGAGCTCGAACTCAGGAACCATGAGTTCATGACCAGAGCCAAAATCAAGAGTCAGATGCTTAACTGACTGAGCCACCTAAGTGTCCCTCAAACCCTTTTTTCCTTTGAGTGGCCTTTGGCTAATAACTTCCTTTAACTTTAGATTTTATCTATATAGATTACAGGATGTTCATTTAGGATTTTTGGCCACGATCATGTCGATTACAAAGTGTTCAGTAATTGCCATAGAGCTGATCTGATCTAGTCATCAAAATGCCTAAAGCCAGCAATTTTATTGGAATTTGAAACGATTAGCATAGTTCAACAAATGGCAGTTGGTTTGACTGTCTGCTGTTCTATGAATGGTATATTCAACCAGCTGAACAAACCTCATCCCAAAGGATGATCCCCAATGAATGTTTGTGGTAGAAAATGAAGAGAGAAAAGTTCTACATCGTTGTGAACCCTGTGTGTTCACCAGGCTGATGCCATCGTACCAGCTGGTTAGGCTCATCTAATTTACGATCTGTGCACAGGCACTGTCACCACGTGTGGATATGCACATGGACGAGGGTTCCTCAGGAACTATTTGGTACTATGCTTTTCATTTTTCTTCCGCGTATTACAGTTAGGCCCTACAGTAGCAATCATGGCGATAAAACTGTCCAATAAGCAGCTCTCAACGGACCCAAATAATTTCTAAGGTATCAAAAATGGGCAAGTATATGATTTTGTAACAATCAAGCTACTGGACTTTAATCCAATTTGTTGAATTACTGTCTAACCAGGATCTGGAAAACAGTACTGAAGAAAGCCTCTTAGCCAATGGATCCATTTTTTGCTTTTTCTGGAAAATAATAAGACTTTCTCTTGACTATTTTGTCTAACCTACTACATTCATAGCCAACGACACACTGAGTAGGTTTTCATTAGAACATACTGTTTATGCTGTATCACTGTGCTATAGCCTTCTGTGTAATTGTTCTCTTGGCTGGTTTCAGTTAAAGACTATTTGTTGTTTTCACTCTCTTTATTAATTGGTAAAACATAATACAGCAGATTGTCATAGCTCAAAATGTAAGGCTATTTCCCACACAGCAGATGTGTCAGAGTCGGCGTGAAGCTACAAGCACATGGCTTCTTCCTTATCAAAGTCTCTACATACCCTCAACTAATAAATTCATTACTGGTTTTTCTGCAGCACTGTCCTCTTATTATCTGAAAGCAAGTCCACTCTGCTACTCCCACCTTTACTATCTATCTTCTATCAACTCTGCCATAAATCAGAGCTCTCCAGCACCGAGTCTCTTTCTCTGGCTATTACTTTGGCTGCTGTTGAAATCTTCCTTTTATCTCTAGATCCTCTGCTGTGCCATCAGACCATATGCAACACTTGGCGTTGACATTTCAATCCTATTTCTACTAAAACCATCTTCAACAATGTGTATAAATGCTTGATGCAGCAACTTTACCCGACTCAAAACAAATCTCTGCTGTTACAATCAAATGAACTTCCTCTTTCTGGGCCTGAAAATTGAGGAAGAACCTCAGATGCTTCATTCTTGAAAGTAGTAATTAAGCCATTCACTTTCTCTTTGTGAAATTTTAAAAAATCCCCTTCTTCTTTTCCTTTCCATCCTACCTTTCAGACAGTTAAAAATACTATTATTTATAAGGATGTTACATGGTGATGGAAAGAATCTAACACAAACAGGCTGTGTTATGGGACACAATTGTTCAGCTTGAGGACTGTTACCGGGTCTCATGATGAGGTACAGCTCAGAACTTCCTTAGGTAAAGACAACAGAGGTTAAAACCATGTGACTTCAAGCATAGTTAAAGGAAGTGTGTGTGTGTGTGTGTGTGTGTGTGTGTGTGTGTGTGTGTGACCAAGAACACAGAAGACTGAGGGGCGCCTGGGTGGCTCAGTTGGTTAAGCATCCAATTTTGGCTCAGGTCATGATCTCATAGTTCATGGGTTCAAGCCCCACATTGGGCTCTGTGCTGACAGCTCAGAACCTGGAGCCTGCTTTGGATTCTGTCTCTCTCTCTCTCTCTCTCTCTCTCTCTCTCTTTCTCTCTCTGCTCCTCCCCCACTCATGCTCTATCTCTCTCTGTCTCTCAAAAATAAATAAACATTAAAAAAAGAAAAAGAACACAGAAGACTGAGCCATGAATGTTAGCTGTCAACAATCCACAGTCTGCTGCATGAAGGTAAGGATTAAGGCCCAATCACTAGAAGGCAAGACCAAGACCAATGCTATTAAATTAAAGAGTTGGAGTTCAGCTGTTCTTTGCAATGCTTTTTCAAGAAGTGAATTCTCAATAACCAAACATTCTCAAACAGAAGCAGTTTATCCATCTATTTGTGGTTGCTGAAGCAAAGAGATTAGAATAAAAGAACTTTTACATTTCCTTCCAACCCCAATATTCTAGTATTCAGTGCTTCATTTGTTTTCTTTGAAACCACCTCATTCTCTGCGTATCTTCTGTTTAAAAACAAGGGGGGTGGGGAGAGGAGCAGGATAAATCCAAGGCTTTCTTAGTAAGCCTTTTGGGTGCACTAGATGAATGTGGCAGAGACGGTTATTTGTTCAGCAAAATCTATTTCCTCTTCCTCCTGAGCCATGGCTAGACTGTATTTCCCAGCCTGTTTTGTAATTCAGTGTGGACACACAACCAAGTTTTAACCAATGAAAAGTGAGGATCCATGTGCGTCATGTCCAGGCTGGCATGTGCCTCTCCCCACCAGCTGACCGGAGAGCCCCCCTCAGGCCGAGGGCTCCAAATGATGGATGGAAGAAGCTTTCCGCCCAATCCTCCCCTCCGCCACTCTAACACTTCCTCCTCGCTGAGGGACACCTGCCTCAGACTGTTAAATGAGCAACAGTAAGCTCCCATTTGTGTTTAAATCATTATATATTTTGGGGTCTATTTATTAAGGCAGCCTGGCACTGTATTAATGTACTCAGCTATTCACATAATGGCTCTGAAGCATTCTGATTTCTTGAACTAAAATCTCAATTATTGGAACTAAAATCTCAGTTTCTTTGTATATAGTCCCAGAAGCTAATGAATATTTTAAGTACAATTACCCAGAAGGCTTTTCTTTTGACAAAAGTATACAGTTTGTACTCAAAGCATGGTTTGCTTTTTTCCCTTAAAATAGCATATTTTTCAAAATGTATTTGATGCTATTTAAAAAATATATTTGGTAAGCTGGATGCATGTACCCATACTTCTCAGTATACACTGTGTACCTTTTCTTCATTTCTACTATGTCTTCGATATTTGCATGTTATTTTTACAAGGAGTGTGTTCTGCATTATAAAGGAGCTTAGTACATCGTATCAAGTCAACATGGACTTTTTTCCATTTCTCTGCGAAACACAGGAACTCTTTCTAGATGTTTTTCACAAAACCTAAATGATAAAATTATTTGATGGCTAAAGACTGAGCCGTATGAATAAGAGGATACATACAAAATACACTAACAAACTACAAGGTGATTTCTGATGAAATGAACCCAGAACTAAGCATCCAAACAGGTGCTATTCTCTACAAAGTAGTCACTTAGGGAGGTTTATGATGAAAACATTTCTTGCACTCTTCTTCTGAGAAAACGCAGCACTTTACACCTTCATATGATACACACGTACATGCATACACACACACACACACACACACACACACACACACACATATATGCACGCACACAAACATACGCACGCACAGTTCCCAAGTGCTACTACCAGCTTGACCAGCAAGCCACCACATTTATCAAAATATTCTATATTTTCATTAATATATTTCATAAAAATAAGTTTGATATGAATTCACTAACAAGCAAGGAATAAAGACAAACACATACATTTAATTAAAACAAATGGGTTATTTTCCTTCTCAAGGTCCTTTCTCCCTTAGGGATTCAATGCTATACTTCATAACTTCATATCTTCAGAATTCTCTCATTGTATTCTTCCCTGAATACTGAGTTAACTTTTAATTAGAGAACTTCTGCAATCGCTGGAAACACAGATGCACAAATCAATTTATCATACACGTTCGGTTAAAGGAAAATAAAAATACAAAAACATCTGTATGTCTCACCTCCCATCAAACCTGTGCTTCAGGAAATCAAAGAGGGCTTTCTGCATCATGTCTGTTACCTTTGCAGAGGTGAGAAAAAAAGAATGAGGCAAACACACGCAGAGAGACAGAGAGAGAGAGAAGTCAAAAGTGAGAGAGGTGGAAGGGAAGGGCACTTTGTCTGAGCAAAGACCTCACACAGCCTGTTGTCTCTGAGGGGTAGGGCAGGTTGTCCTGGAAGGTGTTTTTCATGCTTAACCACTTACACTTACTCAAGTTTCCCCCTTGGTTGTCCTCTAGGGTGTTGAACGAGCCAGCAGTGTTCACTAGACCTAAGGCAGACTCCCTTCCCTTATTAGGTGATAGAACTGCAGCCAAGAGACCACAATAGGCTGGCTTTGCTCGCAAGTGCTGCCTGTCCTTGGCTCGCCCGAATGGGTGCTTGCCTCCAGTGAGGACCAGCTAGAACTCCTGCAGCCAGCCCTGGGCTTGGCCACCTGCTAGTCTGTGCATGCTGGTAGAAATTCTCCATTCCTACAGATCACTCGCCTGCTTTTCCTCGGACATTCCCCACTGAGAAGCGAAGGGAAGGGGGAGAGGAAGGAAGGAGACACATTTTAATGTCCCACCCCACCTAGTTTTATCTATGCTAGCACGAAATCAAAATGGAAACACCCGAAACATAGTACTTCTAAAGCCTTCACTCTTTTCCTTCTTACATGGTATTGTTTAATCTCTGAACAAGTTCATTAATACTTTCGTGGACAATTTTTCCCTTCTATGTGTCTTTGAAATAAATGAGAGAAATATTTGGTGGGGTATGGCATCATGTTGAGCACCCAGCAAGGTGAGGTTTGTTGGTGCTTTGAAGGTTTAAGTTTGCTGGAAGATTGCCTACATTGTTCTCTTGTGCTGTTCATACTCATTTATTTATTTATGCATTTATGTATTTATGTATTTATTTATTTATTTAGTTTTACGTAAGCTCTACAGCATGGGGCTTGAACTCACCACCCTGAGATCAAGAGTTGCATGCTCTACCACTGAGCCAGCCAGGTGCTCCCATACTTGATTATTTCCAACAGTAACGGGAATGGTTGAGACTACATAGTCCTTCACTTTGAATTTAATGCAGAGGAAACCTTTGACCACAACTTTCCCTCATCAAGGTTTTAAGGGATGTATTTCTAAACAAAGTGATACATATAAGATGAGAAGTGTGCCAGAGAGGGAAGAAAGAGTGAAGGGCCACATGAGCCCCATGCCGTGCCACCCGCCTTCACATGTGGAGAATTGGCCCCATCGGTACCTCTCTGTAAGCAGACCCTAGAGGAGCAAGCTCCCAAGGCTGTCTCCTAGGTTCTTGATCAAGGACTGAAGCATAACAGACTGGTATTTGTACCTCATAACCCTTCAGTGACGGCCCCACTAACACCACCGGACGCATGGATGGCACAACATCATAAGGAGGGATGTGCTCCGTCTGAAAAAGATGATTGGACAGCATGACAAGGTGAGGATAAGCATGCCTTCTTAAAAGCCATAGCAATCGTAATTCTCAGGTCGAGCACAAAATGATTACCACAGGTCCCCACCAAGGAGGCTCATCCCTTATTTTATAGCCATTTGGGTCACTGAAATGGAACATTGCAGGCACGTGCGGATAGAAACCTTAAAGGAAGATTTAAAAAGGAAACACAACTTACCACTTTTTGCTTCTGTTTTGCTAAAAGACAACAATGAGAGCCATATCAAAATACGTAATCTCTGTAAATGATAGTACATGATTTTAAAAGATGGAAGAATGTACCAATTTGTCCTTATAATTCTCATCATGTCACTATTACCCACTCTGTGGAGAACTACTCTATTATTTCATTCTGGACGAGACGATTTTGAAGACAAATGAAAAAACAGACAACTTCTCCCCGTACGAATGACCTTATATCCTGATTTCATGTTGGGTGTGGAGGGTGGACTGCATGAAAACACTAGAAATTCTGGGCCAGCCATGGGCCATAGGTTGTTTCCTGCTACACACAGCATACAGTGTGGCTGAGAACAACTTGGACAAATACAATTTGATAAAAAGGAATTAAGAACGACGATTTGGGTAAAAATGATCATCACCTTAATCAGGAGTTATTTTTGGATTTGTAATTTTGATGAACCAGGAGAAAATTCTGCAGTCCTTTGTGTGTTCGTTAAATTTTTGCCTACTTTCCAGGATAGTGACATATTTTTCCTACTATGCTGTTCTTAATTTCAAATAAATTTATAACCATTTATTCCTGTTCTTTCTTGTTTGTAATAGTGTAATAGGTTTGTAATGACCTAAATGTCCAACAAATGGGGATGAGGCAAAATACATTTGATACCTGATTAAACTGATTTTGTTTAAACTGGTTTTGTTTGGCCATCAAAGTGGGTCCGGTCCATCTGGGGACAACCCAGAGACCTAGTTCAGTTCAGAGCACAGGATATGAGGAAAGATCCACCCAAACAAGGACCCAGCACTCAGCACTACTCCAGAACCAATCCCGTTTCCTGCAGTTACGGTAGGCCAGGCTAGACCTTACACTTGCCCTTCTGAGTTGGTAATACTGGATGCCCTAATGCAGCATCAATTCTGGGCCAGAAGAAATTAGACTATAGGAGTCAGGGAATGTGGTAGAAGGAAAATTCCTGCTTGAATGTCTCCATAATTATCAAATATATAACAACTCTTGATTGGACCACCACTGTCCCTTCATTTCCATTAATTCCAGGGCTTGGTTATCTGCTTTCCAAACAGAAATGAGGTCATCTGGGCCCATTTGCTGCTTCAACCTTTCCAGTCTCCACAGCCCAGGCTGTACCATCTTAAAGTTCCCCATGGAGACTGAAATAGAGCATTTTCTTGAGAGTCTACAACTTTTTTTTTTTCTTTTTAATTGGCTTTCACCATCTTAAAGTCTGTTGGGTTCTTGGGTGGAATAATGAACTTGCTTCAGATTGGTCTGCACAATGGACAGTTACTGGCTCTGGGGGGTAAACAAGATTTTTCAGAATCAGATTGTAATGATTTGAATTTTTAGTTTCACAAGTACCCTTTAAATCAAATCAAATTACTATAGAAAGCAAATGAGCAATGAAGAGTTAAGTAGAAGAATTTTTAAATCAAAGCCTTAAATTATTTCCAAATTAGTAAAACTACTTGTGTGTATGTTCAAATCCTAAGGGGGAAAAAAAAACATTCCATTAAAAAAAACCCTAAAACCCTTACCTGCTGATGTGGGTGTTGCTCGAAATGTCCCTGATACCATTTCTCCAAGACTTGAAGAAGAATTTCCACTGGATTTCCTAGGATAGAGAAAAGGAACTTAGGACTCATTCCCCAGATTCCTTGAAAATAGAACTTGAGAGTACAAAGCTTTCTTTGGCCTAAATCCTACTAAATAATTCAAAATACACCAAATCCTGCCTTGGAGAAGAACTTCAAGAATCTGTCCACATGTTTTCTTTGACCTATTTCTTAGAGAAGGTGGGGAACAAACTGGACCTAGATACTATGCAAAAATATCTCTCCTAGTTATTCAATACAGAAATTAGGCAGAAAAAATCACTGACAGAAACACTCTTGTGAACTGATGCTTAATACCAGTCACCAATGCACCAGTCGGATGTCAAACACAGCTCAAAACAGCTGTAAGACCTAGAAAAAAACATTTCCTTTTAAAAGTGATTTTACTGGGTGGTGCCTGGATGGCTCAGTTGGTTAAGCATCTGACTCTTGATTTCGACTCAGGTAATGATCTTACTGTTCTGGGTTCGAGCCCCTCATTGGGCTCCACACCGATAGTGCGAAGCCTGACTGAGATTCTGTCTCTCCCTCTCTCTCTGCCCTTCCCCTACTCACGTGTGTGAGCTCTCTCTCAAAATAAACTTTAAAAATAAATTTTTAAAGTGATTTTATGGGAGTCAGAATTAAAAAAAAAAAAAGGTAAGGATTTGGTCACAAAAAACATTAGTTGTGACCTATTGGGCAATTGTTCCATCAGTCTCCTCTTGCTGCTTTGGAAGCTTCCCAGAAGCCCACAGAGTCCCTTGGGAGCCTACCTTCCTAGTGTTCTTCCCTTTTATGCTTGAGAGTATGGTCCTTAGGTCAGAACTATCTAATTTCTCATCCTGGCTTTTCCCCTTACTAGTTGTGGTAGCTTGGCACATCGTATTTCATGTCTTTGAGCCTTAGTTGCCCTATCTACAGAAAAAGTTACACCTCACAGGGTTGTATAAGATCATGTCTGTGAGCTCTTGGTTTTACTCCTGGTCTGCCACAAAAAAAAAAAAAAAAAAAAAAAAAAAAAAAGCTTTTATTCAAAAGTACATAATAACATAATAAAATAATAATAAAATAACAATTTTGGAAATGATAAAAATTCATTTATTATTTCATTCAACAAATATTTATTGAGCATCCACTGTTCTAGAAACTAGGAATACAACAGTAGGGGGGAAAGACAAAATCCCTTCCTCACAGAGACAGATTTTAGTGGGAGATATCACTATCAAACAGATGAACAGGTAAATACATCGTATTTCTGACAGTAATAACTGCAATACGGAAAACGAAGTCAAGGAGAGAGATAGGAAGTAAGGGAAGGGAAGTGGGTACAATTTTAAAGATGGTGGCAGAAAAGGGGTCACTGAAAAGATTATATTTAACAAAGATCTGAAGCAGATGAAGGAGTGAGCTGGTGGAAATATGAAGCAAAGTGTTCCAATAAGAAAAAAAAACTAGCAGGTGCAAAGGTCCTAAAGCAGGAACGTGTGTTCCTCATGCATTTAAGGAGCAGCAATCGAGACAAAACAGTCAAGAGAAGAAGGGATAAGAAGAATTAATAATTAATAATATTATAGGCATGTTATATACTAAAGAAGATTGGCAATTAAAAGTGGGGCTAACTGTACTTTTGTGATGTTTTATCATAATTAAGAAGTTCCCTTGCTAGTATCCAAAATCTATAAAGAGCTCATCAAACTCCACACCAGAAAAACAAATAACCCAGTGAAGAAATGGGCAGAAAACATGAATAGACACTTCTCTAAAGAAGACATCCGGATGGCCAACAGGCACATGAAAAGATGTTCAACGTCGCTCCTTATCAGGGAAATACAAATCAAAACCACACTCAGATACCACCTCACGCCAGTCAGAGTGGCCAAAATGAAGAAATCAGGAGACTATAGATGCTGGAGAGGATGTGGAGAAACAGGAACCCTCTTGCACTGTTGGTGGGAATGCAAATTGGTGCAGCCGCTCTGGAAAGCAGTGTGGAGGTTCCTCAGAAAATTAAAAATAGACCTACCCTATGACCCAGCAATAGCACTGCTAGGAATTTATCCAAGGGATACAGGAGTACTGATGCATAGGGGCACCTGTACCCCAATGTTTATAGCGGCACTCTCAACAATAGCCAAATTATGGAAAGAGCCTAAATGTCCATCAACTGATGAATGGATAAAGAAATTGTGGTTTATATACACAATGGAATACTACGTGGCAATGAGAAAAAATGAAATATGGCCTTTTGTAGCAACATGGATGGAACTGGAGAGTGTGATGCTAAGTGAAATAAGCCATACAGAGAAAGACAGATACCATATGGTTTCACTCTTATGTGGATCCTGAGAAACATAACAGAAACCCATGGGGGAGGGGAAGGAAAAAAAAAAAAAAAAGAGGTTAGAGTGGGAGAGAGCCAAAGCATTAGAGACTGTTAAAAACTGAGAACAAACTGAGGGTTGATGGGGGGTGGGAGGGAGGGCAGGGTGGGTGATGGGTATTGAGGAGGGCACCTTTTGGGATGAGCACTGGGTGTTGTATGGAAACCAATTTGACAGTAAATTTCATATATTAAAAAATAAAAAAAAATAAAAGAATAAAAAAAAAAAAAAAAAAAAGAAGTTCCCTTTAAGACAAAGGCAAAGGGCCCCTTAAGAACACAGGAGTTTTTGAAGCAGAAAAGGATCCAACAGAAAAAGGAAGTGAGAGTCAAGAGAAAGAACTGCTTCTATTTTAGGTCTTTCAAAAAATGATAACACTTATTAAATTCATGCTTCATTGTAGGTTCTCAATATATGCAGGCTCAGGATGATTCTGATTTCTCTTTTCTCAGGCTTTGTTTGTATCCTTGGGACCTACAAACACCTGCACTCTGAGATTTTTGTAGCTATTTCTTTAGTGTACTACAGGTTGATTCATCTGAAGTTAGACAGAATCTTCACTCCATTATCAAGAGATGGTAGATGCCGTGGGGTGGAGGCAACCTCTAGCCCTGGGATGGTACCATATGTACCACTGCATTACATGCCCGCTTGACAGAGGGTCTCTGAAAGTTAACCAGGAAGAGCCCTGATGCCAGGTCAGGTCAGGTTCCCACTTACTGTACTGAGAAAGAATGCCCTGTGACCATCACGGAGGAGACCTCTTAATCTCCAAGCAGGGTTTGCTGAGGCCACAGAAAAGTCTCCGCTGTGGAATTCATGGTGATGCCAATGAGGTGAGACTTTACATGCAGGGGGGACAATGAACTCCCTGAAACCCCTCTGTGTCAATGTCAGAAACACCTCATACACAGAAAAGTACCTTTTACTCTCAAAGCATACATATTTAACCTGATGAGCAAATTTGAAAACATCATCGTATTTTTCTACTCACCTCCCAAAATAAGTTTCTAAGAAGGAAGGAGCCTTACCCTCCGTGAAAACGTCCCCTTTTTTGTTCTTGCTGAATCCGTATATTCTCCAGTCTAAGTGGACTTGGGATGAAGCCAATCTCACAGCCCTCTTTCACCAGTCTTCCTATCCACCAATCATTGTTGTATTTCTGGAATGCAGAAATAAAACTGCTATCAATAGTAATTCACTTATCTTCACATTCCATTAATTAATTTCTGGGGGTGAGAAGAACCAAAAATACTCTTTACATTATACTATACTATATTATATATACACACTACATTATATTATACTATGTTATACATATCAGAACATGTATCGACTAAAGCCAAAGTCTACAACCTTTGTATCTAAAGGCCCAGATAGTAAATATTTTAGGCTTTGGAGGCCACATGGTTTCTGGCGCAACTACTTAAATCTGCTATTGTCACATGTTAGTGGCTATAGACAATACGTAAACAAATAAGCATTTGCTATGGTTCAGTTAACCTTTTCTTTCCAAAAAAGACAGCAGGCTCTAATCAGCCTGCAGGCCACAGTTTTCCAATCCCTGGACTAAAGTTGGATCCTAATCTTTGGATTCCTTTGGTCCTTGTCAAGAAGCCCTAGCCAAGTCTTAAGGAATAGATAGTATAGGGATAATTATGCATCAATGTAATTGGAACCCTGGAGAACAAGACAGACAAGTCTGAGATGAAATACACTCAACTGTCTGTTATTTGTCGAAAAGTTTCAGGTAAAGATTCCACAATATTGTCTGTAATCTACTCTCATTGGAGAACTGTAATCTTCCAAACACAGGTTTACAAACTAAGGTCCATCTCACTACCTGCTGAAAAAGGTTACTCTTACAAAAGAAATATATTGTATATATGTGGAATTTTTGAAACAATATCCAGATGGCCTGAAGTTCAATAGAAAAACCAGGATTTCCATTTCTATAAAGTTCCATGACACATAAATTCAGAAAACAAACCCACACAACTGCTTCAGCCAATATGGGGTAAGACTCTGTGAACGTGATCCTATTCGGTGGGTCAGCAAAATTGTATTTGGAAATACAGATTTGCTGGAGCCTAAATCAGAAGGTATATTTAATCCAAGCCACCTGCCTCAAAGGAAGGTTTCAGGTAGATGATTTTTAGAATGCAGGTATCAGTCCTATTGTTTACATCCTCCAGAGATGATTCCAAAAACTCTTGTCTTCATCAGCGTGGGGCAAGGTAATTCTCTCTCTTTTTGATCCAAAAAGTATCTGCTTTTTTTCAAAATGAAAAACTATATGTAGTACACTTTGTTTAGCTCAGAGAAAAGGGAAATTTATGTGTATATGACATTGATACACTGTGAAGGAGGAATGGATGGTTTCATTAACTCACTGCAGCATGAAATTCTGCATAGCTTTGAGTAATTCTCAGCAACAGCCTCACACTCAAAAGCAAAATGATATGCCTTAGGGATTTGGCCTTTATTATGCACACAGCTCCTACATGAGGCATGCATGGCATGTAGTATGAGACTGCACTGAAGAAATGTGAGTTGACCTAATATAAAATCTTGAACAATCTAAGTCGTGGTTTTTCTATCTTCCCATCTTTTATTTCAGGATAACAGGGCTGAAATAACAGGCCTGTTTATTTTGGAATTAACAAAAGGCAAGAGAGCCCTTTTAGAATCTTTGGTGCACAGGTCTGGAATTCAAATCTTATTGTGGTGGGGACAAAGTAGACTATGAGTCAGAGTGTCCTAGGGTTTAAGTTATTTCCTGAACTTTAACTGAGCCTGCTAGAACGCTAATTTATTAAATGATACCCAAGTGACCTTAAAGGGCTTCCTGAAATGGTTAATGGCAACTTCCCAACCTGTTTTAGCCTAGTTCTAGGAAACAGCGAAAGCTCGGTGATAATCTGGCTCAACGTAAATGAAAAATTCTTTGAGCTACCGGGCGGGAAGTTGCTAAGTACATTCAGGAGCTTAACACACTCGTCATTTGGTGTGTGTGATAAGCAGAAGTGTAGCTTTTCTTTAAGGTTAAGCTTCTCATTACTGAAAAAAGTGTTTAAAACAGTGCATGAGAGATGCTTTCTAGATGACAGATGAGAGAGGAGGCTACAACCTGATTACACAAATATGTGCAAATGTGGATGTTCCAGGAGCTTGTGCCAGCGTTCTGGGGAGGTCACCTTAGTGTTGCTCCAGTCCTTCTCATTTTCATCTCCCTAACATGATTAGCACTTTCTCTTTCTAAGATGTTTTCTTATCTGTTATCAGAAGCTCTGAAAACAAGTGGCTCTAATCCACATAGGATTACCAGCTCAATACCATCCATCCACCTGCCTGTGTGAAGAGAAAGTCACTGATCAAGAGACATGTAGGGGCGCCTGGGTGGCGCAGTCGGTTAAGCGTCCGACTTCAGCCAGGTCACGAGCTCGCGGTCCGTGAGTTCGAGCCCCGCGTCAGGCTCTGGGCTGATGGCTCGGAGCCTGGAGCCTGTTTCCGATTCTGTGTCTCCCTCTCTCTCTGCCCCTCCCCCGTTCATGCTCTGTCTCTCTCTGTCCCAAAAATAAATTAAAAAAAAAAAGAGACATGTAGATCAAAAAGCAACCAACGAGACAAATGGAGAATATTGATGGCATGGAGGAAAGCAATAAAGTACAGCAAGATTGGAATGCAGGTGTGAGTGGGTATGGATAAATATGTGAGAACCTCTTACCTTTTAAAATTCTGCTTCTCCTTTGAAGCAAGGGGTGTTAGTGACTAATAAGCATGGTTTGGTCATTTTTGGTGGAAACGGTGAGACAATCAACTTAACCATTCAGAGGCTGGGGCACATGTTTCAGGCTGAGAGTCCCCGTCTACTAGGCAAATATGGATATCCTCACCACATACACCTTGAGAATGCAGAAGCCATCAAGTCAATGCTACCCCAGCTTCCTGTTACCCATCAAGTCAATGCTACCCCAGCTTCCTGTTACCAAGGCTCTGAACTGTCTGTGCCTTCACCCATCCTTTCCCTGCGTGTTGCAATAAGTAAGTGGATACCCTGCTGTCAAAAATCTCTCTCCCCTATTCAGGGTCTGGATCCCACCCTTCTTGGCTCCCCAAAAACTTTACTCCATTGCCTATCTTTCCTTTCCCATCAACCTTTCCCTCTCTCTGTTTGTTAATATCAGCCTGTGCAGGTGCTCCAAGCACTTCTCTCTCAAAGAAAACCTCTTTTGACTTCACATCCTCCTCAGTCCACTACCTGGTCTGTGTCAGCTTCCTTGAAAGCATGGTCTATGTTTACTAAACATACTTCCTAACCCCCTTCCCACTTCATCCCCTTTCATTTGGCTTCCAGACCATGGTCCCAGTGACTTCCATGCCACTGACCACCGTGTTGCCGATCCAACGTTCATTCCTCACTCCTCATCTTAGGCAACGTGTGACACCATTCACTACGGCTGACTTCTTCCTCCTTTTGTACACACTCCTCTCTTGATGTCTCCATATGGCTCTGTCCTGGTTTTCGTCCTATATCTCAGGCTTCTCTTCTTCAGTTTCCTTATTTGTTGAGTCATTTCACATAGCCCACCTCTGCAGAATGGAATTCCTTCGGGTTTGATGCCCGGCTGCCTTCTCTTCTCCCTCTAATCTCCCTTAAGTGACTTTGATCATTGACCCACACAAACTAATGATCTAAATTTACATCTTTGGCCCAACTCTTTTCCTTGGAGCTCCAGATTCTTATATCTAACTTCTACTTGATATCTCCATTGAGATGTCCACTCCTCATCTGTCCTCTTCCCACCCTCATCATCTCCATCCCTATTGATCAATTCATAAACCTTGATTTCCTTGATCATGCTGGATTTCTCCCTCAATCTTAGTTTCTACACCTGACCCATCACCAGCACTCTTCATCGAATGTCTGCAATAGATCTCAAATCTGTCTACTTCTTTCCATCTCACTGCTGTAATGCTGGCTCAATTCCATTATCTCTCACTGAGAATGGTTCTAATGGGCTCCCTGATTCCATACTTATCCCACTCCAATCCGTGGTCTCTATAACAATCAGAGTAGCTTTAAAAAAATAATAAATTCATCCCATTCTTCTGCTTTTAAAGTTTTCAATGGTGGGGCGCCTGGGTGGCTCAGTCGGTTAAGCGTCCAACTTCGGTTCAGGTCATGATCTCACCGTTTGTGAGTTTGGGTCCCACATCGGGCCCTGTGCTGACAGCTCAGAGCCTGAAGCCTGCTTTGGATTCTATGTCTCCCTCTCACCCGGCCGCTCCCCTGCCCGCACTGTGTCTCCCTTTCTCTCTGTCTCTCAAACATAAGTAAACATTAAAAAAAAAAAGTCTTCAATGGCTTCTCATTCCACTTAGAATAAAATCTGGTCTCATGATCACTTTAAGGTTCTCCTTGACCTGTGCCCCACTTAGTTCTATAACTGTCTCCTACTACTAGGTCCCTTGTTTATTGCATTCCAGCCATATGGCCTTCTTCTAGTTAACTGATTGTGCCAGGCTATTTTCCTACTACAGGGCCTTTGCACATAGTGTTTCCTTTCCCTAGAAGGCCTCCTTTTAATCGTTTTAATGCTGGCTCCTCTTCATCCCTCAGGTGTCTGCTTAACAGTCATGTTCTTTAAAAGGCCTTCTCTGGTCACTTCTGTATTTAAAAGTATATATAACCTCCTCATCCCTATATTTTAATTTTTTTTTAGCATCTGCTTCATTTTTTCCCCAAAGACACAATTTGGAAGTATTTGTTCATTATCTGTCTCCCCACTAGAATTTAAGTCCATGAGGGAAGGAAATCTGTCTGCTTTTTTTATAGCTGTCAGACAACATCTGCCAGGGCCTGGCACATACTAAATGTTCAAGAACTATATCTTGAACGAGTAACTTAACAAAGGAACAAATGTAGAGCCTCAGCCAGCTCACATGGGCACAGCAAAGAGAGACATCTGTAGACATCCAGATGTTTGACCTACTTGCTATCAAGTGGTTAAAATGTTAAAACTATGTACGTCTTGGTGTCAATAATGCCATCTTAGAATGCAGAGTTTCTTTTTTTTTTTTATGAAATTTATTGTCAAATTGGTTTCCATACAACACCCAGTGCTCATCCCAAAAGATTCTCTCTTCAATACCCATCACCTACCCTCCCCGCCTTCCCACCCCCCATCAACCCTCAGTTTGTTCTCAGTTTTTAAGAGTCTCTTATGCTTTGGCTCTCTCCCACTCTAACCTCTTTTTTTTGTTTCTTCCCCTCCCCCATGGGTTTCTGTTAAGTTTCTCAGGATTCACATAAGAGTGAAAACATATGGTATGCGTCTTTCTCTGTATGGCTTATTTTACTTAGCATAACACTCTCCAGTTCCATCCACGTTGCTACAAAGGGCCATATTTCGTTCTTTCTCATTGCCATGTAGTACTGCATTGTGTATATAAACCACAATTTCTTTATCCATTCATCGGTTGATGGACATTTAGGCTCTTTCCACAATTTGGCTATTGTTGAGAGTGCTGCTATAAACGTTGGGGTACAAGTGCCCCTAGAACGCAGAGTTTCAAAGACAATGATTTTCAAAATTGTTACATATTTACCATGCACATTACGTTTTAGACTGTGGGATAAGTGCAGGTATCTCAGCAACCTGGAGTGATAGGTTTATGTTGACCACACTCCTGTTTCACTTTACTGTTCCCCCTGTACACTCTTTCCTAAGACCCAGTTTCTAACACCTCCCTCTAAGCAGTGTCACTGGAGACCAGCAAGCCTACATGCCTTCCGATGTTAAGCCCCTGAGTCCGACTGGGAAGTCCTGTGCAGAACAAGAAAGGCAAGACTGTGCTCCTGACTTGACCTAGTTCTTGTGACCATCTCCCAGATGCCATCCTCACCCCCCCCCCACCGCCGCCCATCCCAGCCCCTCATTCAATCAGTGATGGTTTTTCCATCCAATATATTTCACTAGGTTCATTATCTCAGCATGGGAAACATGCTGAAATCTTCCCTGTTTAACTAAAAAACAGGGGAGCCTGTGTGGCTCAGTGGGTTAAGCTTCCGACTTTGCCTCAGGTCATGATCTTATGGCTCATGAGTTTGAGCCCTGCGTTGGGCTCTGTGCTGACAGCTCAGAGCCTGGAGCCTGCTTCAGATTCTGTGTCTCCCTCTCTCTCTGCCCCTTCCCCATTCACACATACTCTCTCTTTCTCTCAAAAATGAATAAACAATAAAAAAATTTGGGGGGAGGCACAAAAACAGATACTCAGATCAATGGGACAGAATAGAGAACCCAGAAATGGACCCACAAACATATGGCCAACTAATCTTTGACAAAGCAGGAAAGAATATCCAATGGGATAAAGACAATCGCTTCAGCAAATGGTGCTGAGAAAACTGGACAGCGACATTTAGAAAAATAAACCTGGACCACTTTCTTACACCATACACAAAAATCAACACAAAATGGATGAAAGACCTCAATGTAAGACAGGAAGCCATCAAAATCCTTGAGGAGAAAGCAGGCAAAAACCTCTTTGACCTCGGCCACAGAAACTTCGTACTTAACACGTCTCCAGAGGCAAGGGAAACAAAAGCAAAAATGAACTATTGGGACCTCAAACCATCAAAATAAAAAGCTTCTACACAGCAAAGGAAACAATCAGTAAAACTAAAAGGCAACCGACAGAATGGGAGAAGATATTTGCAAATGACATATCAGATAAAGGGTTAGTATCCAAAATCTATAAGGAGCTTATCAAACTCAACACCCAAGAAATAAATAATCCAGTGAAGAAATGGGCAAAAGACATGAATAGACACTTCTCCAAAGAAGACATCCAAACAACACATGAAAAAATGCTCAACATCACTCATCATCAGGGAAATACAAATCAAAACCACAATGAGATACCACCTCACACCTGTCAGAATGGCTACATTAATAACTCAGGAAACAACAGATGTTGGCAAGGATGGGAGAGAGAGGATCTCTTTTGCACTGCTGGTGGGAATGTAAACTGGTGCAGCCACTCTGGAAAACAGTATGGAGGTTCCTCAAAAAATTAAAAATAGAACTACCCTACGACCCAGCAATTGCACTACTAGGCATTATCCAAGGGATACAGGTGTGCTGTTTCAAAGGGACCCATGCACCCCCATGTTTATAGCACTGCTATCAACAATAGCCAAAGTATGGAAAGAGCCCAAATGTCCACTGATGGATGAATGGATAAAGAAGATGTGGTACACACACACACACACACACACACACACACACACACACACACAATATGGAATATTACTCAGCAATTAAAAGAATGAGATCTTGTCATTTGCAACTACATGGATGGAACTAGACGATATTATGCTAAGTGAAATTAGTCAGAGGAAAACAAATATAATGTGACTTCATTCATATGAGGACTTTAAGATACAAAACAGATGAACATAAGGGAAGTGAAGTAAAAATCATATAAAAACAGGGAGGGGGACAAAACATAAGAAATTCTTAAATATGGAGAACAAACAGAGGGTTATTGGGGGGGGGTGTGGAAGGGGGGATGGGCTACATGGGTAAGGGGCATTAAGGAATCTACTCCTGGAATCATTGTTGCACTATATGCTAACTAACTTGGTTGCAAACTAAACAATAAATAAGTTAATTAGTTTTTTAAAAAAGTAAAAAAAATTTTTTTTAATAAAAACAAATACAAATTTAAAAACACTCCTTCAATTCTATGTTACTTTTCTCTGGCAAGAATGCATTCTCCTTTTCAACTCAAAGCATTTAGGAAGAGCAAATTGCAGTTCCTCTCCTCTGGCCTTCAGATTATGTGGGTAAAGGCCTATTAAGTGTCTTTTTTTTAAAAAAAATTTAATGTTTACTTATTTTTGAGGTGGAGGGAGAGACAGAGAGAGAAGGAGACACAGAATCCAAAGCAGGTGCCAGTCTCCAAACTGTCAGCACAGAGCCTGACATGGGGCTCGAACCCACGAACCGTGAAATCATTACCTAAGCCACCCAGGCGCCCCAAAGGCCTATTAAGTGTCTTCACAGGGGTTTCAGAGTACCCCAGACACAGTGTACCTAAAAGCCAATTCATAACCACATCCACCCTGCAACAGGCGTCTCCCTTCTCTGCCTTCTTTATTTTGAAAGCTGACACTGCCCATCTACCCTTTCTAGCAAGCTGTAAAGCCTTTCTCCATCCTTCCTTTCTATTTCGCTTTCTCTGATATCCCTTCCTCATGTGAAGTCTCCCAATCCTGTCTGTCTGTCTCATCATTCTCCCTCCAAGCTGCTCCCTCTCTCCAGCCTCTCTGCTGCAACCTTAGTTCAGCCTCTACAATACTCCCTGGACCATCAGAGTTATTATGCTAAGATCCAAGGCTGGTTGTAACTGTCCATTATTTAAAATTCCTCTTCAGCCCACTACCTGGTGATAAAGTCCAGTTTTCTTGTTAGGGCCAAAGAGGTCTTTTCTTATCAGGCCCCTGCCTCTGAGACCTGGTTCATCCCCTGCACCACTCCCTACTTACTGCCCTCCAGACATGCTGCAATGCTCCTGGCTGTCCCTTCCACCAGATGCCACCCCCATCCCACCCAGCCTGAATGTCCTCAGGCTTTACCACTTGTGTAGAGCTCTCTGGCCCTGTGATCCTCCTCCCCACCAGCCAGGTGGTCCCTCCTGCTCCTTCTTCAGGCTCCCACAACACCCATTTAGTTTTACTATAATAGAATTTGTCATCCTTGGCAGAAACTAGGAGCCTCTTAGTCTTTTCCACCAGATTCGGAGCTCCCGGGCAGTGGGGACAGTGAGCCTTCATCTCCAATCGCTCAGTGCCCCGCACAATGTCTGAGATGAAGTAGGATTTCAATTTAGGGTGACTAAACGGAAGTTTTTGATGTAATTATTCCACCTTTCAAGTTGCAAGGCCTCAAGTCCTCCGTGTACTGCTCAATCCTTTAAGCTTTCTGTTTCCCCAAAGTCCTCTGCCCTCTTCTTAGCTTTAATACGCTAATGATTATAACGTCTAGTGTCAGTTCCAAGGTCAAGGTCCACAGGATTACAGCACAGATGTTTATAATTAAAATATCCCTTGTAAATGGTGCCTCATGAGTAGGGCGCCATGCCACCAAATTCACGTTTCCCTAAGTTGGATCCATAGATCTGTGGCTCTGCAGTCATACAAGGTGGTTAAAAGGTGACCAGGAGACCACAGGTCTGTCTTAAATCCATCCTATGATGACGGTGATCCAATATTCTCAGTGTGTGATAATGCAAGCGATGATGTCAGTCTTCTAAATCTCAGTGAGAATGAATGGATTTGGAAAGCCCAGCAAATTAAATGAGGTAACACATTGGCAGTTCCTCAGGGCTCCTCTCTAGTTTGGCACAGAGCGGATTCGAGCTCTGGCCTTGTGGCAGTTGCAGAGAATCCTACATTTACCTCTTTAATGTGGAGAAAGTCCTTGGCATCAAAGGAGATGGCCGTGCTTGGAACAGGCACATCCTCATCCAACGCACCACAGTAGCTCACGTTCGTCTTCACAGCAAATGCTACAGGCTTGGACTTCGGGCAGAGCCATGGTGTGAGGATGGGGGAGGAAGACAGAGCAGGATTTTTCATATTGAAAAGTATAATACGATAATTGATAGTACCAGGCCGGAAGGGAAACCACTTTTCAAACAGGTGTCTCCAATGGGTTCCCTGGCAGCATAGAGAAATTTGTAGCAATGACTCTAACGGTGATTCAACCAGATCAGCCCAACCATTTCCCCCCTCTGTGGTACTTTCCAGCATCCTAAAGACAGAATCCTACCCTAAAGTATTGGGGACAGATGGAAAGATGGAAAGAGGCTCTCTGCTTTCTCCTCTGGTCCTAAGCTTATGTTTGTTTTTTAAAATGATAACCGGTGCCCCTTGGGATACAGGAAACGTGCGCTAGGTCTTACATTAAATGGTGGTGGTGGGAGTAAAATAAATAGTTTTGAAATAGCCTCCTATTTCTGAAAACCTGTGGGATCTCACTCAGTAGAATACCTTGTCCTGCCAGGAAAAAAGAAAGGCCATTCAGGGGGTAGACAGCAAGGACAAACATCATCTTCTCTCTAGGTAACAAAAGCCGGTTCTGAAACTCTGTTGAGACAAATTCCTCCTCGGCAAAGTGCTTAGGCTGGTGCAGCCTCACAGAGGCTAAGCAAACCAACAGCCTGAGCTGACGGCACTCTGGCCGCCATCTGGGTGACCACAGAGGCCACAAAACACTCTGAAAGAAAACTAAAACAAAAATTAGCCACAAATGAGAACACGAGGTTCCTGCAATCTGGGGCTACTTTGTTAGTGGCTCATTGTTTGTGCTGAGAACGTGACTGGGGGGCAACAGCTGAGGGGAGACCCCAGCTAGGGTCTCACTTTCACGGGCACCACCCCAAACCCCCCTTGGCTAACCGAGCACAGACAGCATGGGTGTTACAGCAAATGAAGACGCCTCGTTCTCCTCTTACTACTCTCATAAAGATTTTATTATAAAAACAGAAAAAGGAAGGAATTCATATTATTTGAGTTTCAGTTTTTCTTCTAAAAATAAGAAAGATTGGATCAATATGCTTTAAGAAGTCTGTCATGGAAGGCAAGGAAGATAAGCTGGCCATGACCCCTGTCTTATATTTTGCTATTATGCATAAAACCTCATCTGACAAAAGGAATTCTACGCTAAAAAACAAAAACAAGAAGTTTGAGAGACACAGAATGGGAGATCTCTAGTGACTCTTCCGATTCTAAGATTCAAAAATGCAATTTGCTCCTGTGGCCTCTTGTGTGTACAGAGATTTGGGGCTGGAGGTGGGGGGGGGGTCATCCTTTTGTGTGATATCTGAAGTTCGGCAATGCCTTCTACTGCTCATCTTTGCTGAAATGCTAGTAGTTGTTCAAAGCTCTGAACTTCACCCTGAACTTGAGACAGGAGACTGAAACCAAGAGGCAACTGGTAGAGAGACCCACAGGGAAACCCACAGAACAATAGTGCACATGTAGCCTGTAATGAAGGCTGAGGTCACGGACAATGAGGGGTCAGGAACAGATAGAGAACCTGTACCTTAGGAGGCTCTCTGCCAACACTGGGAGCGGCATGCTTAATATTAGCCACAACCGTGAAGTTGGAATATAGCCGATAATTCAGCCCCAAACCTAACACAAAGGGTGAAGAAGGGTCTGTACCTCAGGAAATGGCCCCCTGGGAAAGTTACTAACCTCTCTTAGGGGATGAATGGATCAGGGAGCCTTGAAATCTGGTGCCTCATTAGGATGATCCTAAAATGACTGTTCCAGAGGAATTTGAGGCAGGGGAAGAGCAGCTGATACCTGCTGAGCAACATGACACTTTGGAACCCAAGAGGGGCAAGAAAGTCACCTTTGCTCTCTCAAGCTGGATAGCGGCTTGTTGCTCTCTCTCTTGCCGAATCGCTTCCCGATCCTCTTCCAAAGAGACATCGGAGTCAGACGGCCTGCTCGTGTAGGAATCCGCTGAACCCTGGAAAGGAGAACCCACAGTGGTTTAAATGAGGTGACGTGGAGCTTCTTAAACTGTCACGTCCATAACAGCATCCTGGAGTGAGTTCTTTTCACTTGCATGGGGTTTGATGCACACACTCTGTGCCTCTGTTGCAGGTATACATTTAGACAGCAGAATATAGTGAAGCATCTGAGGGATCCGGAAGGTAGGAATGTTGTGAAGGAAAAGAGTTTGACTAGATTAAGCGTTAGGAAGTGAACTGCGATGAAAATTATGTGATATTTGGTCCCAATTCTTCTTGCTTTATGCTATGTTTATATTAAGCTCACATTAATTTGTAGACCTGAAGTTTCATTCCATTCTCTTATACATACATCTAAAGGAAAAAGAGACTCAGCTTATGACAAGAGCTAAATTCTACCTATATCTCGGACTACAGAAGATAGATTTATCTAAGGTTGCAATACAGGCAAGCAGAATCCTGCATTAGTACATGAGTTCCAGTTCTAGCATCCACACCATCGAACTCTTTCACTGTGAAAATTTCAGTCATTGTCCTATAGTAGCCATACCTGGTCACTATGGCCACTAAGCCATGAGCCTTGAGGATGAAAACAAGGATGTCCTCAACTGAAGCACACAACCTAGAAGGGCTATTTGAGCAACACTGAAATCCAGTCTGACAGAAGTGACAAGGTACTGGGGGTGCCCAGCATCACTCAGTATTCATGCTGTAAGAGCTGAGAACTACGGCATCTAGTTAAAAGTTACAAACAAACAAACAAACAAACAAAAACCTCTTTGTTTGCCTCTGATTGCTAAAGGAACATCACTGTGACAGTTTTCTTAAGCTGGCATTACCAGTTGATATTTGCATAGATGACGGCATTTACACAGCAGAGGTATTGATGGTGTATCTGGCATTTTTCATAAATCATGCACAGATTTTGAAAAGCATAGCTTAATCCAGATAGCTGTGAATTTGTTATCCACCTCAGAAAAGAACTCTAAGAATGGTTGACCACTGAAATGGATCTTTTGAAAGTTTTTCTAAGCTTAGAAATGTTACCATTAGCACAGATTTTCCTGGTAGCTTAGAGCAGTAACTCCTGATCAGAGGTTTAATCAGAATACCCGATAGACACTGGTTCTAAATTCTGCCTCTGCAACGTACTTTTGAAAACCTTATGCAAGTGACTTCGGCCACTCCAGACTCAGTCTCCTCATCCACACAATGGGGACACTGCTTACTTCAAAGAATTAAATGGAATAAGACATAATGAACAGCTAATATTTACTTAGCCCTCACTATCATAGTAGCACAGAGCTAGCGGCTTATCTCTCTGAATCCTTGTAGCAGTGTAGAAGCTGAGATTCAAACTTGGGTAGTCCAACCTTCAAACCAGCAGTTTCAAACCCTACATACACTGAGCTGCACTGGATATTAAAATATTTACTCCAGGATCTGGCATCTGGTAAGCACATAATAAATGGCCATTCTCATTCCTATTTCCTGATCCTGACAGCTCTACATTGATTAAAAATTAACAGATTTTAATCATTCTTTCAACTCACTCATAATATATATTCATAATAGCCCATCTTGAAATGTATCCATTTTTCTTATTGTATTTGTTGCCAAGAAAACACTATGGCTTTCCCCCAGCTCTGTTGAAATATAATTGACATGCAGCATTGTGTAAGGTTAAGGTATACAATATTTTTGATTTGATATATATTGCAAAATGATTACACTTTAAGTTTGATAACTACCATGTGCCCAAATCCATGCACTTTTGAAAAGGCCCTTTATGGAGGAAATGGATTTGTTAACCAAATTATAACCAAATTCTTCTGTGCAAACCTACTGGGGAAAAATTTGGACCTACAAAATGGATAAATACAGAGCAACGGACTATTCTCTAGATTCCTCATTACTGGGGGGGGGGGGGAAGAGCTACCTTGCAATCTTTTAAACAAATTCTCTTAGAACACAACTTTTGTCCAGATGCATAAAATCCAGAGTAAGAGAGAAAGAAAACAGCATTTCTAAAATATATATGAGAACAGTTTTGAGTAAGTTCTAGGGAATGCTTTGCTGTAGGGTGATATGTGCAATAGATCTTTCTAAGGTACTGGACTGGCTACATGAAGATGTCTGGACTATAACATGATTATGATGCAGGAAGTCAGGAAGGAGGCGCTTGCCTTGTTTTGAAAACATGCTGGGGAGGCTAATAGTGAGCACAGGCCACAAGCAAGCAGGCTGCCTGCTGGAGCAGTGGGGTGAACGACTAGAATACACAATCTACTGTTGACATAAGGAGACGGCTAATTCCCAAAACAACCTTAACGACTTTTCAAATCCTGGCGTTCCGTCATCTCTGAGCACACAAGAAGCAACTCAAGGATTCCTGCCAATGAACTTTATTTTGAAATGTGAACAAGACTGTGAAAATTTCACAATTATTTAATAAGTTCTACTATTGCCAAATATGTAAAAGCAGAAACTTCTGTTTACTTCCCTATTTCTAAGAATATTGGTTGAAGGAAAGATAAAGCACTAGGGCATCCATTTTCACAATTACAGTTGTTCCATCATTTCAGCATTTACTCTGCTTTTTCTTTTTCTTTCTTTCTTTTCTTTCAATGCTGGCTACATTCTTTGAATATGGAAATCACTGCTGCTGTGTCTCAGGATCCTAGGGAAAACAGAGGTCCAACGTCAAGAGCCCAAAATTGGCCCATGGACGTCTTCTGCTGGCTTGGTACAGAATTGGTTTCTTGTTTTTATTTATTTGTTTTGTCTTGTTTCAGCTGGGTGAAAGAGAGGAGAGACATATCCCAGGAGAAAGGAAGGAAAGGAAAACAAAAAGGATCTGCATTATTTATAAAGACTCAGAACAATAGAGCCACCAAGAGGCAAGAGGAGAGTGCCAGGCCAGACCAGAGGAAAGATCTGGAAGGGAGGGGGCTACAGGAAGCTTAGTACAACTGAGGGTTGGAGGGACTGCCAGAGAGATGGTTAAACATTTGTGATTAGGCATAGGGACCTGGCAAGAAGAGAACAACGCTAGATGCTGAGAGGATATAAGTGAAGATGTAAAGGTTACTAGCTCTGGCAAAAGCTGGAAAATGCAGCCCCATCAGCTTTTCATTTTCCAGAATTCCATTTCATAAAATAGGTGAAGAGCGAGCTAACCAGCTTATCAAGTGAGACAAGCCTGTACAAGAGGCACAACAGGGGCTCGCCTCAAAAATTCCTAAGCAGACACCACTGCAAGTCACATCCTGAAGTCTCCAATGAACCAAGTAAAATCAGGAATAAAAATGGAAATAAATGCTGCAAATCTCTTCATATATAGCATATTGTATGTAGACGTGTATATACAGGCATATAGATATATGCATATATATCATTTTAAAAGCATCTTAGTGAACATCAAGAGAGAAACGCACTATCTTTTCATTAACCTAAGGTTTGGCGTCTCTGCCCGCCTTTTATTCAATATTGAAAACAGATTCATGCCTTTCAGGAATCCTTTTGAGTACAAAATACAAAACACTGATAGAAACATTGGGAAATCGGTTTCCCGTTGTCCTGGAAGAAGGAAAGTGACCTCAAGTCAAGCAATGGAAGGACTTCTCAGAGAAAGGGCACGATGTAGGGGAGAGTGCTGCCATGTGCTGGTGGGCCAGACAGTGTTACATTTAACACTCTTGCCAGTTCTCACTGGCTGTGGATCTTGGGCAACTTTATTTTAACTTTCTGACTCTCAATTTCCTCCCCTGTGAGATGAGGATAATAATAGACACCTTGCAGAATTTCCCAGTGTTTGGTTAGAGACAGAGCATCACTTCTTTTACCATCAATAGGGAAATTCAGGAAATTCCACCAACTAATCTTTGACTCACTAAAATTCTGGACAGCTTTCAACATTAAATTTGTGGCTGCCCCAGAGTTTTAGGGTTTACATCTTGCTCTTTAAAAAAACAAAACAAAACAAAACAACAGCGTTTCTAAGGCATAATTTATATACCATTAAATTCACACATTTTTAAATGTACAATTCAATGATTTTTAATAAAGTTACAGAACTCAATTTAGACCACAATCTTGTATTAGAGTATTTCTACCACCTCCAAAGAGACCTATGCCATCTGGGCATCCACTTACTTACCTTGTCCTTTTATTATTATTTTTTAATGTTTATTTATTTCAAGAGAGATTGAGTAAATGTGCGCATGCACGCATGTGGGAGAGAGGCAGAGAGAGCGAGAATCCCAAGCAGGCTCCATGCTGTCAGCACAGAGACTGACGCTGGGCTCAATCTCACTAACCATGAGATCACGACCTAAGCTGAAATCAAGACTCAGATGCTTAACCAACTGAGCTGCCCAGGGTCCCCTTACCTTGTCCTTTTAAAACTGAAATATACTCTCTCTTTTTATATGTAATTTTGATATTTGTATTTTATTATTTTACTTTATTGTTTATATTTTGTGAGTATTTTACTATTATGTCATTAAACTAGATTAAGGAGGAGGGAAAGTTCACAAATGTTTGATATTAAAGTGCACCAATAGCGGAACAGAATCTTGTTCTTGCCGGAACTTCTGGGCTTTCAGGTCAGACAGTCCTGGGCCTCTCACTTGGTAGCTCAGCTGTTCGTTCACTGAACCACTGGTCAGGTGCTGCAGTGGCCACTATGTGAGAGGAGAATGGCTTAACTTTCAGAAATTCTTTCCTCATCTGCAAAGTGGGAATGAAACCCTTCAGGGTTATTTTGGAGAATTAATAAGAGACCATAGCACAACAAAGTGAACAAGCATAATAATGCCATGTACTAAACCCACGCTGTCCAGGAGAACTTTCTGCAATGATGGATGTTCTTTATATGGGTGCAGTCCAATATGGTAGCCACTGGTCACAGGTGGTTATGGAACACTTGAAATGTGACTAGTGAGATCAACAAACTAGATTTTTCACTTAATTTTTAAATGCTTAAAATTTTATTTTACTTCAATTAATTTAAATAGCCACATGTAGCCAGTGGCTACCATATTGAGCTGTGTGAGAAATAAGCCCACTGACCCAATCAAAAGAGGGACTGGAGCACAATGAAGCAAGGCTTTAATCAATGTTCTTGCAAGAGCAGATGTCTGATGGACAGGCCCACTGGGGTAAGTTACAGCAGGCAATTTATCTCCTAGCATACAAATCCCTCCCCTGGTTCCTCATTGGCTGAGTACTACAGAGGTTACAGCCTTACCCGGATGTCGCCTATGCCCATGTAAGGCAAAAAGTCATCTGATTGGAACAAATATACATTCCTTGAGGTGACGCAGAGACTTCAGTTCTCTGGCGCGTGCTCATTGCAAAGCCCGCAAAACAGAGAGGGGAAGAACCAGAAAGTGATGTGTCAGGGTTTGGGACTCCATTGTGGCAGGGCCAGGTGGTGGGGGTGGGAGGCTCGTACGTTTTCCAATAGGTTGTAAGCCTATTTTAATTAGACAGCACAGCTTTTATTGGTACTTCTGAAAACGAATCATCTCCCTTCCTTCTCACAAGCTGTGCAGTAGCAGACATTCCACATGTCAGTTTCGCTTCCAGATCAGATAAGTGAATGTTCAACTTGGTGTAAATCTGGTATGTTAATAGTTGCACTGAGTGGACTAAATGACACTGAGTGGACTAGTTGCACTGAGTGGAATGTCCAGAGAAACCTGTCACTCCCAACAGATTTGAGTTTGTTTCTCTCCAACGAGCTTGCAATGACTGGGAGGATGCACTTTTCCACACTGCAGAAGAACAAACCCTTTCCGGATTACTTTCCAAGATTTCCCAGGGTAGAAGGATGAATAGCCCACTCACAAGGCTGCCCTAGGCAAAAAGATCTCTTAGGCATCCCTTATGTTTACAACCTACCCCCACTTTCTTACAGATGCTTTCTTTTCCTTCACCCCTTTCACCCTTGGAGATGCAGGGTCCAGGCTGCATCTCCAAGTATGCAGGCCTTGGCAGTGTCTGGCACACCGCAGAGCCTGAGTTTTGTTGAAAGAAAGACACTCTTGCTCCCATCAAAATCTATCTATTCTCTATTCCATGATTTTAAGTTCTAAGATGGCTGGTTAAGTTCTAAGATGGCTGATCAAAGTTTATGCTTACTGGGTGTGATGATAATTGTTAGCAGTCCCACCCCCAAAACATGAGTGGGTTTTTTTTTTTTTTTAGTTTAGTTTTATTTATTTTGAAACAGAGATAGATAGAGAATGGGCAAAGGAGAGGCAGAGAGACAGGGACAGAATCCTAAGCAGGCTCTGTGCTGTCAGCACAGAGACTGATGCGGGGCTTGAACTCCTGAACTGTGAGATCATGACCTGAGCCGATACCAAGAGTCAGATGCTTAACTGACTGAGCAACCCAAGTGCCCCAAGATTTTTTTCTTTTTAAGAATTATGGTTTTCAATGCTTTAAACCAAAGCACTGCATAGTGTGTGCATTCCCAGCACTTTGGCAGAACAAGGACCTTTTGAAACTATACCTTAGAGATGACAATTTAACTTTGCTTTAAGTTACCTTCTGCCATTTCTTGTAATTAGGAGGTTGGTTGAAAGAATGAGGCAGCTCTGCAGCCCACTTCTACTGGACAGAAGACCTGAAGGTCAACCACAGCCATAAATCCAAGCTTCGTTTTGGGGCTTCAAAGAGCAGTCAAGTGCAGCAAAGCAATATGACAAATGCTTACTCAACCCTTACTTTATGTTGAAACAAGGAAACTGGATGCCCTTTTTTTTTTCTTTGTTCCTTTTCCAGCTTCTATTCTCGTTAGGGCCTGCATGCCCACCCCACTCTACACATGCCTGGTAATGCAAACAGCATATGTCCTCCTTGTAAGGGATAAAGAGATAATGGTATCTTTGGAGTCTTTCAGCACAAGAGATAACATCTAAGGAGTGACCAGGTGGGGTCATCATAAATGTTCTCCAAGACCACTGACTCCAAACACCTGACTTCAGGGAATGAGCGACTTGTGAAGGACCCCTGGACCTGTCCTTGCTCTGACCAGTTCCTGCATGCCTAAGAGTGACATGTGTACCAGATCACAATCATCGATAAAATCCTAGACTCTAAGCAAAGATGAAACTCATGCTCTTTTCCTATCTGAGTCTCCCAGATGTTCTGTCCATAGCTCTCTTTCTATATCTATATCTTCAGTAAACTCTGCTTTCACTTCCTGCTGGCTCCCATTTGACTTCCATCTTGCATAAAGCTAAGGACCTTCTTGGCTAGTCCTGTGGGACCCCCTTTCTGGGTCCTTGGACCTGACCTGCTGGCATCAATGTGAATTACTAACTATGGACTTTATATTATCCTATCAATCCTATGAAGTAGGTTATAATTATCCCCATTTTGCATATGAGGCATCTGAAGCTCTTAGTGAGTAAGAAACTTCCTCCATGCCACTCTCACAGGGCATTGTGCAGGGGGCAGGAGTGTGGGTAGAATCTTTTAAAAAAATTTCCTCTACAAAATCAGATGCAAAAACTTATGTCCAATATTTTAGTTGCCCTCAGTAAACCAAAACAACATTCTGCAATATTTTAACACTGATCATATACTAAAATTCAGTAATTTGGAATGACAGATGTAGGTAAAGAAATGAGAATCCGAGGTCATAGAAGGTGAATTGCAGGCTACCTTTCAAAAGACATGTTTGCTAACTCCACATAGTATCTCTAGATTATTAAAGTTTTGGTTTGTGGATTTCTTTGAGCATCTGTTCTAATGACAGGATTTTGATGCTGCATTTTAGTTACTGGTAGGAAATTTGAAGGTACCTTTGAAAGCTTTCTTTTTCTCTTAAATGATAACTCCTTCAACTGTGTTGACACTACATATCTATAGACTATGTCTTATAATTAAATTGTAATTATATATAAATATATAGTTAAAAACAAAATGCCTACTTTGAATGATCTCATTAGTGGAATCCAAATTAATGGGTTCTAATATAAGTGTTTTACACAATTTATTTAAAAGGAAGTAATATTCATTTAGAAAACTTAACCAACCTCACCCTTCTTGTTGATTAGTTTGACAATTGCTGTAATTGACTAATTTCAGATTGCTATTTCTTTCGCTTGCGGAGAAGACCCATTAACGGAGGTACGAGAACAGCAGAAGAATGTCAACTGACCTCACAAGTACAAAGAGGGAAGTGACAAAAAGGCCTAGATGGAGACGGACAGGAAATCTGCATCAGCCAGAGCCATGTAGGTGCTGTGGGAAAGGAGAAGTTGAAATGTGGGCTGAGAGCAGATTTGCAAACTAATCACTGGTGATGGTGGTAACCAGGGCGGCGGATTCTTTCTATACTGGGCTACTATAAGAGCTGCAATTTCATACGGTTCTACTTAAGATACTGGGGGAATATCAAAAGATAAAGATTACTTCCTGTAGATGGTATCGGGCAAAAACTGCTTTGATAACTAGTGCCTAATATTATACACGTATGTAAAAAGTGCTGCATCAATGAACACAATTAGTAGTAAGTCAAATCCCGTCTGTGAGACTGAGTGTAGCATAGCTTGAAAAGGTCATGATCAGGGTCTTTTTGGGCATCCAATAAGAAATTGTATCCTAAAGGTGGGGATGGTGAGATTACGGGGCTCACTCGCCTTTTGGGAAAGCGGAAGTGATCACCTGCTGGGAAGGTGGCCTCAAGCAATCAGCTTTAGCACAGTACAGGCCACAGAATGACTTCATGGGCCACTGAGCTGCCACCCCAGGAACCACCCCTGCCTGGTCAAAACTTAGCGAGAGCTTCTGACCAATCCATGTGACACAGGTGAGTGCCTTGGCGGCTCCACCTGACTAAGCCCAGCCCTGGCAGCTGTAAGCGGTAGCCACAGCACAAGGTCTTTATTCAAGGGCAGCAGCTAGAGCAGACTAATCTAGTTCCCGCTGAGGCGTTAAAAAGGAAATGACAGTATTTGCTCAGGAAACCCTGGATATGCTGCTGGTAGATGCAGACCTGGATACTGATGAGGTGACTAATAGTTTCTTGTAAATGTGGACTTCTATGGCCCTTCCGGAAGTGCTTCCTTCTCATGTTGCCCCAGGGTGGTTTGCAAAGTAACCCACCAAACACTACTTTTATATTGTGGTCTATTTTTGAAAATCATATTCGAGATATGACAGTAAAATGTTTCTCCTAAAAGTAGCTCCAGGCAATCACTTACATCTTAAAAAAAAAGACCTTTCCTTCTAGCATATAAGGGGAGGGATAATACAGGTTGGTTTAGAAGAGAAGAAAAACGTATGGAAAGACTTAAACCTCTCCTGTATATTATTTCTGTAGCCTCAGAAACTGATGAAAAAGTACCTTTAATTCTCTGGAAATATTTTCATTCATTCAATTTCTCATTGAGTGAATGTGTTTTGACCGCTAAGGAATCGAGGTGTGTTGTCAAGAAGCAGAAATGCTTCCCTCAGAGACAGCCGCAGGTATAACAGAAGCCACAGGGAAGCATCTACTTCATTTCAGACGGAGACTGTGTCTTACCAGCTTTTGTTGTCCTCGGAGCGTCCAGCACAAAGCCTTGTACTTCAGGGGAGCTCAAAACCACTTACTGAATGAAAGAGTGCATTAACCTCAAATGGAAATTTTGATAGGCAACATTAAATATTAGTAATCATTATAATATCAAAAACAATAGTAACCGATATCATTTGCTGAGCACTTACTATGTCCATATATACATACTATGGTTAAGGTGAAGCCTTTTGTTAATTGTGCTCTTTGGAAAAGAATATTTCCTGTTCCTGTGAAAAGGCCCAGCAAAGAAGGCTAGATTGGTATGAGATTTTCTCTTTGGTTGCCAGACAATCTCCTAAATTTGTGAAACCTGTTGGTGTTAAGTTAAAAACAAGATGATGTAATCTCGTGGAGTTGTTTACACTTAGGTACAAATGCTATTATTAGACAGTGACTGATTTGAGGATATTTGAGAGGTGTGGTGGGTCCCTTCTCTTCAGGCAGAACACCTGCCACTCTAGGTCAGAGCTGTGTCAACCCCTCCAGTAGCTTAATGTCACAGAACTTGTACCCTAGGCAGCCGTATTCCTTACACATTTGCTATCCCTCTGCTCTGTGGAGCCTCGAAAACGACTACACAGTGCCCAGCCCTCCTCATCAGTGTGGACCAACCCCATTTGGAGCGTGGAGTGGCCAGAGCTCACACCCTTCCCCTGGCGTAGTGCCCTTCCTCCCCAGCACTTCAGAAGTGGGAGGAGAGGAAAGTAAGGCTTGTTTTTTGACTCCCATCTGATAATTCTGAGTTGGATCACATGAGGTAGAGGAAAAGGACTTATTCTTAGTTCAACCTTTGGAACCAGGAAATGAAGCTTTAATCAGAATAAAACAGCACTTTACAGATGTTATCTAATTTAGGCACCATAAAAACTTTAAGAGACAGAGTTCATTTTCTGCATTGAAGTAAACATGGTTACAGACACCAATAACATGCCCAAGCTTGCACAGCTGGTGGCATGCGGTAAACTTTGGTGTGACCGACTCTAGTCTTTGCCAATAGCTAATAACCAAGCCCAGCAGAGGTGCTGGTAGGCACTGCTGGACGAGCAGATCACTGAGGTTCCAGGCTTAAAAAAAAAAAAAGTAGAGTCAATTTCTCTCTTTTTGCATTTAAATTGAACTAATAATTACTAGGATGTTATGTTCGCTCTAGCACATTATCTTGATTTCTCTCCAAAGTTCTTTTGAGGCCTTACCGACAGGTCAGGCTGCATGCCCTAAGTCACCCAGCCATTAGCTGGTGAAGCCAAGACTTGCATTTCTTGGCAAGAGCGTCTCTTGGATGATCTCTGAGATTCCTCTGAGATCTGTTCTTAAGGATGTCTTCACGGTGCCAGGAATTAGGTCTTTAAGTACTTGGAGATGGAGCGTTCATTTGCATTGACATCAGAATATGTATAATCAACTATTACTAAGGATATGACCATCAAACCTGTGGCCTTTCTCTCCCGTTTCTTCAGGCCTATCCATTCGCTCATTAATATATTCAGGGTGATCAGAGAGAAAATCAATAGCTGCTCACTTTTTGTTGGAAACTTTTTTGGAGCAAACAAACAAAAACACATTAAGAGATGAAATTATTAAAACAAAAACAAAAAACAAAAAAGATTGAATTATTGATGAAAATAATCCTGGAAGAGATACAATGATATAATTTAATCTTTTTTTTTTTTTAAGTTTATTTCTTCATTTTGAGAGAGAGAGAGAGCATGCAGGCATGCCCACAAGAACACATGCCCATGAGTGGGTGAGGGGCAGAGAGAGAGGGAGAGAGAATTCCAAGCACGTCAATCCCAATCTCTGCATGGTCATCCTACAGACCCCGACGCAGGCTCGATCTCAAGACCTGTGAGATCATGACCTGAGCCAAGATCAAGAGTCTGACAACCAACTGAGCCACCCAGGCACCCCTGATTTAATTTATTCTGATCACCTTTATTTTTCATTAGGATACGTAAGGAGAGGGAGAGATTATTCAGATGAGAGCTGGAATAGAAAAAAGCCCAAATTCAGGCTTGTCAGTTAGACTGACCTAGTTGGAATCCTCAGGCAGCACTTACTAGATATTGGCTTCTGAACAAGACATTTAATCGTTCTATGCTCAACAACCTTTCTGAAAAGCAGCATGTTAACCTAACTCATGCACTGCTGTGAAGGGTATGCACTCAGAACAAGTTGAAGCACTCAGCAGAGGAATCACTCCTTAGAGGTTAGCAAATACACTTCAGTTGACAGATTTATCCCAGCTCTTCCCCCACCCCGTGAGCCCAACTTGCTGTTTTCAACCCCTCTGTAACAAATGGACAGCTGATGGCAACATCACATTCTTTTCTACCACTGGGTAATATTCCACTCTGTGTATGTGTGTGTATGTGTATCTCACATTTTCTTTATCCATTCATCTATTGATGAACACTTGGATTGCTTCCACAGCTTGACTACTGTAAATAATGCTGCAATAAACATAGGGGTGCATGTATCTTTTTAATAAGTGTTTTTGTTTTCTTTAGGTAAATAAAATGGATGGACCTAGAGAGTATAATGCTAAGTGAAATAAGTCAGACGGAGAAAGACAACTACCATATGATCTCACTTATATGTGGAATTTAAGAAGCAAAGCAAAGAACAAAACAAACAAACAAAAGAGACAAAAAACCAGACTCTTAAATACAGAGAACAAGGTAGTGGTTGCCAGAAGGGGGGGGTGGGTGGAGGGATGGGTGAGACAGGTGAAGGGGATTAAGAGTACATGTATTGTGATGAGCACTGAATAATTGTAGACTGGCTATATTGCACACCTGAAACTAATATAACACTGCATGTTAATTATACATCAATAAAAAAATGGATAATGATGTAAAGCTTAAATTAATCAACTGAGTAGGAATTAAATGCTCTAGTAAGAACTGTTATCGAAACAATTAAAGGTATTGGCTAAAATGAAATTTAGAAGTCGGGATGGCTTTATTCCTTCATATTTTCTCTGCCTGCCAAAGCTATGTTTACTCAAGAGGCATTCCCTCTTTGAGAATAACCTGAAGATAGTCCGTTGTTTTGTTTTGTTTGTTTTGTTTTGTTTTGTTTTGTTTGTCAGAGAGTAGCATGGCTAAGATGACAGTCTTTTGAAAGCAGGAATGATGTGCATGACCCACTCTCCACTCTGAGCTGCATGGTAGCCCCAAGTGACATGCACACTCGCTGGGCTGATGTGGTGGCCCTGCTCTTTAAGACTCCTGCACCCACTTCACGATGCCTAGGGCTGGGGTAGTCACCAGCACAGAGCATAGTCATGTCCTTTGCTAACCCACCCTCACCAGTCACGGAGTGTAGTCACATCTCTCCTCACCCACCCATACCTCAGGCTTCGGGGCCAGCCCTCTCAACAAAATGAACCAATCCATCAGAAACTTTAAAGAATCCTAAATGGGTTCAAAGAGTTACCTCCAAGAGATAAGACACTCTTTTCCCTTCCAAAAACAGAATATGGAGTCTCTGGCCACAGGATACACCTTCAGTTGTTTCAATTAAGAATATAAGGCAAGGGGCACCTGGGTGGCTCAGTTAAGTGGCCGATATCCCTCAGGTCGTGATCTCATGGCTCATGAGTTCGAGCCCCATGTCGGGCTCTGTGTTGACGGCTCAGAGCCTGGAGCCTGCTGCAGATTCTGTCTCCGTCTCTCTCTGCCCTCCCCCTGCTCAAGCTCTCTCTAAAATGAATAAATGTTAAAAAACATTTTTTTTAAGAATGTAAGGCAGCAGTTGCTTTACCTTCACTACATTTTGCTTTCTTTCCCCCTATTTCCTCACCCTTTTTGCCTCCTTGAAACATACACTTAAAAAATGAAAACACTCTCATTTTAAAGCTGTGGAGAATTTATTTAAAATAGGCCTTTTGTTATCACTCTCATTCTGAATCTTAACAGGAAAAAATTCAAGAACCATATACATACATAATTCAAATGGCTAGATTTGGAATAAATTAACAAATATTTGAGTACGACAGTCCTACAGTCTCTACTGTTAGGGGTGATGATGTTTATAGAGCAGAACCCAAGTCTGGGTGAAGGCGAGGCCGGAGAAGAGAAGCAGGGGTTCCCATCAAAACCTAAGAGACAGGATGTCCATTCAGTGCGAAAGCTTTTACCTCACTGGGCTCATCCTGGAAGCTCTTCTCCTTACCCCCCAGCCCCGGTACTGCAGGGGATATAAAACTCCTTCCATGCTACCACCAACACTCAGAGAGACCCACGGTGCAGAAGAGGACAAGCCTGGGACCTGCAGCCAGCACCAGGCAGGCTGACGGGGAGGAGACAGGCGCCTCCATCTTTCCAGTGCTGTGTGTACCTATGTACTGGGTAGTGGAAACAGAAGGGACAAGTTCAAGAAGTTCAGTTCAGGGAGATTTGGTCCTTAAATGGAAAACTTACAGCAAATGCAGACACATACACTAACAGTTCTCTGCCCCTTGATTAAAAAGGTTCCAGATGATGAAGGATTATTTCAGTGAAGGTGGCCTTCACTGTTTCAGTAGAAACAGAACAGCACTGGACCAGTGAACACGGATGTGCGTGGGCCCTGGGAAAAAGAGGGACCAGAGGTATTTTCCTTATGTCCCCAGAGTAAGGGTGCTACCAACACCCAGTGGCAAGGGCCAGAAGTCAGTACTCAACAGTCTTGCAGTGGCTGTATAGTCCACTCTACACACAGTAGTGAAATTATGCTTAACTGCTTGGTTCTAACCTCACAGTCTAGCTTTAGTCATTAATACTGGGCATTTTATGGTTTTCATTATTTTCCAAATAAAAGAATCGTTTCAAGTGTTGTTAAAAATATATATGTGAATCAGGTGACTCTAATAACTATTACCAGGCTCTGGATACCCCAAGAAGACAGAGCAGGTGAATGGCCCTTCATACATCAAACATACTCACAGGCCCCCTAACAGTGCTTAGTCATGTCTGATTGCCTGCCATCTAATATGGGATTCAGAGTGACAAACACTTGTTAAAAATCAGTATATATATGACCCATGCTAAGCGCATGAAGATGAATAAGCTGTAGTCCTTGCACAACAGGGGCTCATAATCTGAGAAGGCGAACAGTTACGCAAATGACCACACTATGAAGGAGAGCATGAGAAGTGCTATAACAAAAATACAAATCCAATTCGTGAGTAGGAGACAGCAGATTAATTCTTTCTGGGGAAACAGGAGATAGTAGTGAGAAGGTAAGAGAGTGGTAAGCAGGGCCACCAGGAAGAGGCTGTACAGCAAAAGACATCAGGATAGGGCAGTCCAGATGAAGAGGGCAACAAAGCCAAAGGGCAGGAAAATAAAGGAAATCTTTGAAGAAGGGAGAATTTTGATAACTGTGTAGTCAGAATTGGGGTGAGAGTTGTGCAGGATAAAAGGCATGTCTCTTGCCATTAAACATTCTGTAGTCAAGTTCAGGGGATATGTGTTCATGAAACAGAGCAATTCGATGCTAGAACTAGATTATTTAAAAAAACAATCAGGGCTACTGATTTTGGAGCTGCAAGAATGTCAGTCTGAGGTGGCCGAGCCAAAGAAGCCTCATGGAGAAGGCAGGGTTTGAGCTGCATCTTAAGGACAGGCTGGGGTCAGGCAAATATTTCCCGGGCATCTCAAGAAAAGGCAGAGGCATTGTGAACACAAGCATGAAAGTAGCACCTTGCCTCGTGTGTTGGGGAATGAGAAGTTCAGAGGCTCCTGTTGACAAGTAGCTGGAAATAAAATCGTGGAGTGAAATAAATGCAAATCACAGCGAACCAGCGGAGCGGGGCGGGGGTGTTTGTAGCCCTCTCGGTTCTGAGTACCTGGCTCACGCTGCCAGGTTGAGTGGGAGCTTCGGATGGGAAAGGGTGCGTTGGGAAGACGGTGGAGAAGCGCGAAAGAGTGCAGTCACAGAGACTGGGTGACCGACGGGATCATGGTGGTGTAACACATTCCAAAGGACATATTCTAAAAATGGTTTAGACGCATGGTAGCTAAACTTGTGGTGCACAGAGCATAACACGGAGAGTTGTGGCATCACTATGGTGTACGCCTGAAACTAAGGTAATGTTGTATGTCACCTAGACTTCATTTAAAAAAAAATCACCAAGTTAAATGGTAAACATCGCATACAGAATTTTTACAATAAATGTACGAGAGATAAAGTATTAAAAATAATAGGTACCATGTATTACCTACTCTATTCCAACTTGTCAAAATCATCTTATTGGATACCCAGTGCCTTTGTGATGTTCGTTTTTGTAAACTGTCTTATAAGTGAAGAAAGTTTGTGTTCGAGAGACACTTTAATGTGCTATTATGGATTGTATGTTTGTGTCCCTGCAAAATTCACATATTAAAGCTCGAACCCCCACAGTGACTGTATTTAGCCTTAAAGACTTTATGGAAGTAGTTACGATTAAATGAGGTCATAAGGATGGGTTTGGCCTGGCTTCTGTTTCCATGTGGTGCCGGCTCTTCATGGTGGCTCAGCTCTATATGCAAACCTAGTCCTAGGAGATATCCTGGCACCATGTGGAGGCTAGGGCCCCTGAGGAGGCTTAAAGCCTTTTGGAGGCCTCTTTCTCCCCATGGGCTTCTTCCCTAGAATGGCTTCTTTCTGAAGCAAGAGCTGGTTTTGTGAGAGCTGGTGCTCACATTTCATGGGTTTTATGGGTGGAGGAGATGGTCTGGCTCCATGGGACCATCTGGTTCAATGGCCTATCTCCTTAGGATGCCCATCTGAGGCTTAGTCAACAAACACTGAGTGAGTGCACTTGAAGTCTTTGTTTCTCTGAGAGGAATCTGATCTTCCTGCTGTTGAGTTCTTTGCAGCTAGCTCTGGAATTCTGAAAATTAGGAGGTACTTCTCAGAGACCCTTCCAGGAAGAGAGGACTGACGGTTGGGAGTCTGGAGGTGTCTACAGGCTCCTGGCTGTGGTTCTGATGTTAGCCCTCAAATGTGCCTTCCACCAGGCAGAGAAATCTCTTTCTACAAATATATATTCATACATATATATACTTGGCTATATTCATACACTTTTCTAGAGTTACACAGCTAAAACTTGAAACAGGAGACAAGCAAATTCTGACTCATCTGGCTCCAAATTCCACGCTCTTTCTTACTGTACCTTCTCTAAAACATTTATTAAATGTATAAAATGCTACAGATAGTAATAAAAACAGCAAAAGAACATTTCATGAATAATGAAAGAAGAAGAAATATGATCAGGAGAAATGTGGTTTTGCGTGGGTGTGCACATCACTTCATGTTGTGATAACAACAAAAATTTACATAAGAACAAAGATTAAATAAATTAATTAATTAAAAGGGTTGGCAGGATATACAGGGGATATATACAATTTACTGACCATTTAGCATGTGTCAGGCACTGTTTTAGAGGCAGGCTACAGAGACAAAGGAGGTGAAAAACATCTTTTAATTTAATCATTTTCAGCTTGAAGATCAGTCTTGTTCACAGTTTGTTTGTTTTTAACTGTATTAAATCCATCAACAAGCCGTCAGCATTTGTCTATCTTCTCTGTTCAGCAGAGACAAGGAGAAACAAAAATCATAGCTGATAAGAGAGAAAAAATGGAGTAGAGGTGGGAAAGTTTTAAAATACACTGAGTCCTTTATCTAACAAGTCCAATAAATCCTCATTATTAACTTCATATCTTGTGAAAAGGTTCTCAACTTAAGCTGTACAGGTTCAAGGCAATCCTACCTCCAACACTGTACAATTAGTAAATAATCCTTCCTACTACAAAAGATCACAAAGAATTAAAAAAGGAATGTGGATTGAGTTTTGGACATCGCTATTGAAATATATAGTTTTGTACTTGTTCCCGGAGTTATTTATAACCAAAGAGAGCATAAAAACTGACAATGGTGAACAAGCAAAATGCCTCACTGGGTGGAAGCTGAAACTTATCTTAATTTCAAGAATAAGAATTTGAGAAACGAGTCTTTCTCATTTAACGCTTTACTGAATGAATTCCGGATACCCTATTTGTTTTGCAAATTCTATTACTCCACTACAAAACTGGAACCCCAACAAAACCTATTACCATCGGGCATGAAATGCTGTAAAGATGCTGAATATGAAGGAAAAATGAAGCTCACATGGGCAGAACACCTAAACTTGACCAGAAAATAAATCACTAAGTGCACTGTCACAGACCCGTTCTCATGAGAATAAACTGGATGCAGCTGATGCTGGCAGTACCCTCAGTGGATAACATGGTCACTCATCGGTTGATGGAATGCCTATTTAAGCTTGCATAAAAACTCTGCGGCCAAAAGTCCCCATGAACACCCTGGGAAGTCCTTCAGTGAAAACGCTCCCGGAAAACATGCAAGGCTGAGTTAACCAACTTACACCTCAGATGACTAAATGAAAAATGGTTCTCCGCAAATACTAGAATCTCGTGTTCTAGATAATAAAAGTTAAGTCCTGTCCTGAGATATTGTCTCCATTGATCTTATTTTGGTTTTTGCTTCAGCCACCAGGAAGCTCAGAGTTAAGTTCTAATTTTCCTCTTGACACAGATCTTCTTTAATTTATTATTTCCATGACCCTGATCTTTGCTTACTAACTTTTGTTTGGCTTTATATTTCTTTGAATTCACCTCAAAAACTGTAGAATGAGATGAGAATAGAATTAAAAAAAAAAAAAACTACCATGATTTTCACCAAGTTTTATTCTACTGTTTTTGTGATGAGTGAAACTTTCGTTTGTTTTCTATAAAGATAATTCTTTTAAGCCCTTGGTTGCTGCTATCTAGTTAAAATAATTGTTAATTGGGTCTCTTTTTAGACCGGATTTTTTTTTTAATCCCTCTCTTGCCCAGGTTTTGCCCAGGTTCCTATTAGCCATTTGGAAGTTTCCAAGTGAGAAATTAGCAATTCACTGTGCCACAGGCTGGCCTACTTCTGCCCATGAATGCTGAATTTGTGATTCATTCAGTATGTTTCTTTCTTTTTTTAAATTGAGGTATAATCGACATATAACATTATATTGGCTTCAGGTGTACAACATAATGACTCAATATTTGTACGTATTGAGAAATGATCACTACAATAAGTCCAGTTAACACCCACCACCACATAGTTACAATTTTATTCTTGTGATGCGAACTTTTAAGATCTACTCTCTTAGCAACTCTCAAATATGCAATACAGTATTATTAGCTACAGTCATCAACCGTATGTTTCTTTGTGTATTTACAAAGATCAGGCATAAACATGTAGCAAATCAACTCAAAATCTTTGTCCCATTACTCTTTATTTCATCCACATCGAGCTAAAACAGAATTTAAAAATGTCTGTTCATTTATTTCGCAAAAAGAAACAAAACCAGGGGCAACGTTGTTAAAAATGATATTTTAAATTGTCCCTGCCCACGCTCAGGCTCATCGTTCATCTTTCTCCTCCAGCATGCTCTGGTCATAATATACTTCTCACGCTTTTCCAAAGATGCTTCCTTCACAGTATGTAGCACATGGTAGAATGTGCTAGAAAATACCTGTTGAATAAGGGGGTAGGGGGGGATGCTCTGATACCAGCTTGCCCTTGTGCAGGGTGTTGACTATTATTTGAGAACTCCTTTTCTCCTGTCCCTGCGGCAAACTCCATTTCATTGGGCCCTGTGTTATAATTGTCTGTAAGTGTAGCTGTTTTACCTGATAATAACTACTCAGGGCAAGTACTCCATCGTTTTCATCTTTGTGCCTGCCACATGGACTTGGCAGATGTATAATAAATATTTGCAGGTAGGTAGGAAAGGAGGGAAGGAGAGAAGAAGGGAGGGAGAAAGGGTGAAACAGTTTTTTGCATTGCTCTTTAAAAAAGAACGTGTGGCACTTTGCTCTCCACTCAGAGTTGCATTCCACAGAGAAAAATGCTTGCCTCCAATTTTTCAAAGCCACTCCTGCAAAAGCAGATTGTATTTTGTGTTTTACTGAATCCATCCATTCATGATTAATTGAGTAGTTAAGCACTTCCAGTTACATGTGTAGCTGGGAATTCTTCCAGCTGTCGTCAATGTTACTAAAGATTCAAATTCGCAGTATTTATCTGCTGAAATGAAGCCACTGTTACTCCTCAGCCTATCAAAATGGAGTAATAAACTGTCTGTTACTGACAAACAACTGAGTATTTTACAAAAGCTATAAGTATGCTAACTCTAGTTGCCCCATTGGTTACTATCATAATAAATATGATGCCATTCAGTCCCCTGTTTTCTTCCACAAACCAGTTAAAAAAAATGCAGATATACCCTCAAATCAGTGAGCTCCGAGACATTCAACAAAAAGACAGTAGTAATAAGCAACATCCTAACAACTGAAATGGAAGGAAATACAGTTTCAGCTTCCAGTTTATTAGTTGGGTAGGAAGAGAGGAAGTGCACTTGAACTCCATGCAGTATCTGGTGATGAAACGTTCTGAAGTATAACAGACTTTTCCAAAAAGAAGAACTAGAATACTATCATTTCCGCTCACAGCCTGCAATCATGCAATGAAGTGGGTCATGATCCAGCTCATTTTAGCTGCTAGCCTCTCAGCACGGTTCAAGCACGTGCTAGGATGCTGTGCTATTAAATGTAATATACATAGGGGCAACTGGGTGGCTCAGTGGGTTGGGCGTCCAACTTCGGCTCAAGTCATGATCTCATAGTTTGTGAGTTTGAGCCCCACATCGGGCTCTGTGCTGACAGCTTAGAGCATGGAGTCGGCTTCAGATTCTGTGCCTCTCTCTCTGCCCCTCCCCCACTAGCACTCTGTCTCTCTCTCTCTCTCAAAATAAATAAACATTAACAAAATTTTAAAAATAAATTATATATATTATACACATATATACGTATATATGTATACATATATATAACATATATGTATAATATATATACATATATGTGTGTGTGTGTGTGTATATATATATATATATATATATATATATATATAATATGTGATATAGGCCTGCAGATGAACCTAAAACATTCAACCCATTCTCCAAAGGAGAAAAAAAATCTCAGCCACCGTGCCTAGTCATTTTCCTCCCCCAAACTGGACTTCTCACCAGCCAGCTGTTTGTCACCCATCGACACCTCATTGCTAACGTATTATCAATGTACAATTCTCATACGTGACAGATAATGCAAATGGACTTTGCTTCCACCTAACACATATCTTCCATATGTGCACTCATCTTTCAAGCTAAAAACGCAACTCTGTCTGCAGCAGAGAAGAACAATTAAGAAGTAGACAATTTGTCAAAGCCAAGTGTTCTGGGGGTCTTGGGTGATGACTTTGCTGTCTTTAATTCACAGACATAAAGATGATAACAATATGATAGAATAGCCACAAATATGCATATTGTACCTTGCAATACAGAGTAGGGGTCAGGTTCAGTTTCTCTCTTCAAGGATCAGTTGCCTTCTATCAAGGCAGGGTCTTTAGCCAACAGATAGTAATTCTTCACATGCCGGGGAATATCACTGATATAGCTAGCCTCAGCAAGAAAAAGATAAAGAAAGCAGCCAGACAGTCCAGTGCAAAGAGGGCTAGACATCCAGAAGTATTCCCTGACCAGAAACAAGAAATGTGTTCCTTACTGTCTGAAGTAATTTTCTAGTGAAACTGTTCACAGACAGAAGGATTACTCAACTTCTTATATCAAGTTCATATTCAACTCAATGGGCATAAACCCTGATACAGCCAGATCCCCTTTAAGAAAATAAAGTGTTGGGGCACCTGGTTGGCTCAGTCGGTTGAGCATCTGACTCCTGATTTCGGCTCAGGTCAGGATCCCAGGGTCATGGGATGGAGCCCCATGTGGGGCTCCGTGCTGAGCCTGGAGCCTGCTTGAGATTCTCTCTCTCTCTCTCTCTCTCTCTCTCTCTCTCTGCCCCTCTCCCCCACCCCCACTCACTCTCCCTCTCTCTCTCTTTCTAAAATTAAAAAAACAAAAGGAAAAAAAAAGTGTTTAGCCCAAACTCTACCTTGGTTTCTTCCTAGCTCTGCACAAGCAGCTACCTCATCCAGTCTGTACACACACACGCACGCACACACACACCCATCATGCTATCATCTACCTACTCAAAAGTCTCCAGGAATTGCAACAAATCCAGAATATAAAAATTGGCTTTTTCCTCAAAAATTTTAGGGACGCTGTATCAGAAAAGAACTACTCAGATGCATTTCTGTTCTCAGAAATCCTCATTTCAAATGAGTGATTGATAATACAAAAACATTTAAAAAGAAGCATCTATCTGCCTCTTTAAATAGTTTCTCATACTTTGTCACATGAATTTTTAAAATAAGAAATAACTAAAGGCATTGGCTGCCCTATGAATAAAAGCAAAAGATTGATATTTCACTCCTTGTCAGGAATAAAAATTATTGTCTTACATATTATTGTTTACGTGCAATCATTATTGAGCATTATTGCCCATATAAACACTAGACATAAACCACTGTTTCCAGTTAATAGGGCAAAGGGGAAGAGGCTAAGAATAATCATTCCAACTACAGAGTCAACAACTCCTTTCATGGCAGGACAAGCTACTTCAGGGTTTGCCATATTTTCAGGAAATATGTGACCCACTTTCAGTGAGCCACTGTAATTGATGGGAAATAAGGTGAAGATAAGATGCACCCATATCATTGAATAATTATCTCTCTGCAGGTTTATTCCCACTGGCTTATACATGCTTTACAGGCAGAAACCATGCTTTATTCTGCTCCTTTTCTTTTCCTCAGGGTTAAGCTCCATACCTGGTTTTATAAATGTTCATTGAATGAGGGAGCAAGTGAACGAGTAAGTAATTTATACATCAGCACGGAACAGAAGGTGGGAAAAATAGCATAAGAAAGAGCACTAATAAATGATCAGATATTTTCATTAGGGATATGGATGAGTTGTAGCAGTAACAATTCTTTCCTGCATGGTAAAGCTGTATTTTACGTTGACATTTTTTTTTCCCATGAATCAGGTCCTTAATATATTGCCCAGTAAATAAATAGAGGCAAGCAACCCCAATTATTCTAGAGAAAAATATGCTTTTAAAATTAACTTTTTAACACCAATTTTCCATTTCTTTTTTTTTAATTCATGGGAAGACTCAAAAAATAAAAGTGGCCTTGACAAGACGGGAATGTCGAGGGGCCAAGGGAAACTGCTATGAGTCCGAGTACGGTGTGGCCAGTCTCCTGCCTCAGTTTCCCCAACCTCCATCCTGTGTGTATGAAAGCGTCTGTGTGGGTATGAGGCAGGTCTAGGGCTGAGCTTTGGCCCTCTAAAATAAGTTTTTTATTTTCGAACAATTTTAGATTTACAGAAAAGTTGCAAAGACAGTACGCAGAGTTCCCACATAGCCTTCACCCAGTGTCCCGTAACATTAACATCTTCTATAACCGCGGCCGTTTGTCCAAACTAAGAAACTAACACTGATACACTACCACTAACAAAAAGCCAGTTATCATCAAATTTTGCCGGTTTTCCACTCATGTCTTTCTTTCTGTTCCAGTTCAGGATACCATACTGCAGGTAGCATATGCTTTTCTAAATCATATATCGACTTGATTTTGACTAGGAAAAACTGCTTCAGAGATTGATTAAACATCACAGCCCTTCTTCCCGTTTCCTCCACCTCATGTGTGCCAGACTGGCCAGCGGCCTCCGTCTCTGGTATCAGCCAGGAAGAGCACTACAGGTGCTGTCCTGCTTCAACTGCCGGGCACAGCTGCTCACTCCTGTGGGCTAAGAATATTTCAATCAGGTCACCACACAGTTTCTAAATAAAAGAAACTGAGGTAGAGTAGAGACGACAGCAAAGAAGGTAGCTGGTAATAAAGAGCATCCTGAGTTGGTTTTTCAAAGGGATCACACGTGGATCAAAAGTTCTCAAATACCCTTCAAGAGGCTTTTGTCTGGAAGCTTAGCTTGGTGCAGTGGGTTAGAAAAAAGCCACCCTGGGAGAATGCACGGATGGGATGGGCCTTTGTTGCTGTCAAAACCAAAACGCTAGCAGGGAGGCTGGAGAGGAAGAGCACAGTAGGAAAGAGGACAAAGGCACCAGGGAGCGCCCCATTTCAGCAAAGGGGCCTTTCAAGGTCCATAGAGCATTAACAGCAGAAAATAAGGAGCTCATTTGCAGCTAATTTCCGTGTTCCCAGGCCTTATAAGATAGAGAGCAGTATATTTAGGTAGAGGTGGTGAACTTGAACAGTTTGGAAAGTTTGAAAGCAGACATCACGCAGGGACTATTTTTAAGGCAAAGAGAACCTAAACTTTTTGCTTGGTGATAAAGAAGAGAGGATTCTATTCTAGTCAGAATAGCAGCTTAAGGCCAGTCACGATACCTTACCTGGCATCCTCAGCTCTGCCTGGTTTGAGGGGTCTGCACTGCAAAGGAAAGTGAAGATCCTGAGGGGAGCATGTGGAGGGTTGCAGATCATGGCAGATCATGGCAAAACAAACAAACAAACAAACAAACAAAAAAAAAGGATCAACTAATCTGGAGACAGAAAGCCAAGGGAAGATTTTAAGCCAAATGTTTTAAGAATCTGAATGGCTCAAACTCAAGGGCTGAAGAAAAGCAATTTTGCAGTAAGAGCAGGGTGGAAGAAACCATGCCTCTTTGCAGCCTCAGAGATTTAAGTCAGACATAAACATTTTTGGACCAAGACAGTAAGAGTTTTGAGGTGCAGGACTAGTGTTCTGACCCAGGTTATAAAATCTCATGCCCTATTTTCTCAAGTTCCCTCATACTTCTGAGAGTTTACTTAAATAAGACGGGGTTTTAAATATTTCCCCATTTTCTTTAAGTAAAAATCAGAAGTGGCAACATACAGCGTTTTGTTAAGTATAAGATTTTTTTTTAAGGCAACAGGTATTATGTTTAAGAAAATAATAGCTGGATATATTTAGGAAGAAAGAAAACTTTCAGTTTTTACTCTTAATTATTCCTCGGTCTTTTTTTTTTTTCCAAAGGTTTTCAGGTCTCTTACTGTGATTACTTTCTCTTATCTCCTTTTCATACCACAGAAAGCCCCCTTCTACATGATTTCTTGATATAACCCTTCTCTATTTGTTATAGAGAAAAACAATTAGAGTGGACATCCCTGTCGCGTTCCTGATCTCAGGGAAAAAGCTCTCAATTTTTCCCCATTGAGGATGATGTTAGCTGTGGGCTTTTCATAAATGGCTTTTATGATCTTTAAGTATGTTCCTTCTATCCCAACTTTCTCAAGGGTTTTTATTAAGAAAGGGTGCTGAATTTTGTCAAAGGCCTTTTCTGCATCGATTGACAGGATCATATGGTTCTTATCTTTTCTTTTATTAATGTGATGTATCACATTGATTGATTTGCGAATGTTGAACCAGCCCTGCATCCCAGGAATGAATCCCACTTGATCATGGTGAATAATTCTTTTTATATGCTGTTGAATTCGATTTGCTAGTGTCTTATTGAGAATTTTTGCATCCCTATTCATCAGGGATATTGGCCTGTACTTCTCTTTTTTTACTGGGTCTCTGTCTGGTTTAGGAATCAAAGTAATACTGGCTTCATAGAATGAGTCTCGAAGTTTTCCTTCCCTTTCTGTTTTTTGGAATAGCTTGAGAAGGATAGGTATTATCTCGGCTTTAAACGTCTGGTAGAACTCCCCTGGGAAGCCATCTGGTCCTGGACTCTTATTTGTTGGGAGATTTTTGATGACTGATTCAATTTCTTCGCTGGTTATGGGTCTGTTCAAGCTTTCTATTTTCTCCTGATTGAGTTTTGGAAGAGTGTGGGTGTTTAGGAATTTGTCCACTTCTTCCAGGTTGTCCAGTGTGTTGGCATATAATTTTTCATAGTATTCCCTGATAATTGCTTGTATCTCTGAGGGATTGGTTGTAATAATTCCATTTTCACTCATGATTTTATCTATATGGGTCATCTCCCTTTTCTTTTTGAGAAGCCTGGCTAGAGGTTTATCAATTTTGTTTATTGTTTCAAAAAACCAACTCTTGGTTTCGTTGATCTGCTCTACAGTTTTTTTAGATTCTATATTGTTTATTTCTGCTCTGATATTTATTATTTCTCTTCTTCTGCTGGATTTAGGCTGTCTTTGCTGTTCTGCTTCTATTTCCTTTAGGTGTGCTGTTAGATTTTGTATTTGGGAGTTTTCTTGTTTCTTGAGATAGGCCTGGATTGCAATGTATTTTCCTCTCAGAACTGCCTTTGCTGCATCCCAAAACCTTTGGATTGTTGTATTTTCACTTTCATTTGTTTCCATATATTTTTTAATTTCTTCTCTAATTGCCTGGTTGACCCATTCATTCTTTAGTAGGGTGTTCTTTAACCTCCATGCTTTTGGAGGTTTTCCAGACTTTTTCCTGTGGTTGATTTCAAGCTTCATAGCATTGTGGTCTGAAAGTATGCATGGTATGATTTCAATTCTTGTATACTTATGAAGGGCTGTTTTGTGACCCAGTATGTGATCTATCTTGGAGAATGTTCCATGTGCACTCGAGAAAAAAGTATATTCTGTTGCTCTGGGATGCAGAGTTCTAAATATATCTGTCAAGTCCATCTGATCCAATGTATCATTCAGGGCCCTTGTTTCTTTATTGACTGTGTGTCTAGATGATCTATCCATTTCTGTAAGTGGGGTGTTAAAGTCCCCTGCAATTACCACATTCTTATCAATAAGGTTGCTTATATTTGTGAGTAATTGTTTTATATATTTGGGGGCTCCTGTATTCGGCGCATAGACATTTATAATTGTTAGCTCTTCCTGATGGATAGACCCTGTAATTATTATATAATGCCCTTCTTCATCTCTTGTTACAGCCTTTAATTTAAAGTCTAGTTTGTCTGATATAAGTATGGCTACTCCAGCTTTCTTTTGACTTCCAGTGGCACAATAAATAGTTCTCCATCCCCTCACTCTCAATCTGAAGGTGTCTTCAGGTCTAAAATGAGTCTCTTGTACACAGCAAATAGATGGGTCTTGTTTTTTTATCCATTCTGATACCCTATGTCTTTTGGTTGGTGCATTTAGTCCATTTACATTCAGTGTTATTATAGAAAGATATGGGTTTAGAGTCATTGTGATGTCCGTAGGTTTCATGCTTGTAGTGATGTCTCTGGTACTTTGTCTCACAGGATCCCCCTTAGGATCTCTTGTAGGGCTGGTTTAGTGGTGACGAATTCCTTCAGTTTTTGTTTGTTTGGGAAGACCTTTATCTCTCCTTCTATTCTAAATGACAGACTTGCTGGATAAAGGATTCTCGGCTGCATATTTTTTTCTATTCATCACATTGAAGATCTCCTGCCATTCCTTTCTAGCCTGCCAAGTTTCAGTAGAGAGATCGGTCACGAGTCTTTTAGGCCTCCCTTTATATGTTAGAGCACGTTTGTCTCTAGCTGCTTTCAGAATTTTCTCTTTATCCTTGTATTTTGCCAGTTTCACTATGATATGTTGTGCAGAAGATCGATTCAAGTTACGTCTGAAGGGAGTTCTCTGTGCCTCTTGGATTTCAATGCCTTTTTCCTTCCCCAGATCCGGGAAGTTCTCAGCTATTATTTCTTCAAGTACACCTTCAGCACCTTTCCCTCTCTCTTCCTCCTCTGGAATATGAATTATGCGTATATTATTTCTCTTTAGTGCATCACTTAGTTCTCTAATTTTCCCCTCATACTCCTGGATTTTTTTATCTCTCATTTTCTCAGCTTCTTCTTTTTCCATAATTTTATCTTCCAGTTCACCTATTCTCTCCTCTGCCTCTTCAATCCGAGCCGTAGTTGTCTCCATTTTATTTTGCAGTTCATTGATAGCCTTTTTTAGCTCCTCCTGGCTGTTCCTTAGTCCCTTGATCTCTGTAGCAAGAGATTCTCTGCTGTCCTTTATACTGTTTTCAAGCCCAGCGATTAATTTTATGACTATTATTCTAAATTCACTTTCTGTTATATTGTTTAAATCATTTTTGATCAGTTCGTTAGCTGTTGTTATTTCCAGGACGTTTTTCTGAGGGGAATTCTTCCGTTTGGTCATTTTGGATAGTCCCTGGAGTGGTGCGGACCTGCAGGGCACTTCCCCTGTGCTGTGGCGTATAACTGGAGTTGGTGGGCGGAGACTCAGTCAGACCTGACGTCTGCCCCCAGCCCCCCGCTGGGGCCACAGTAGACTGGTGTGTGCCTTCTCTTCCCCTCTCTTAGGGGCGGGATTCACTGTGGGGTGGCGTGGCCCATCTGGGCTACTTGCACACTGCCAGGCTTGTGGTGCTGGGGATCTGGCGTATTAGCTGGGGTGGATCGGCAAGGTGCACGGGGCGGGGGGGGGGGGTTGGGGGGGTGGGAGGGGCATGCTCAGCTTGCTTTTCCTTTGGAGATCCGCTTTGGGAGGGGCCCTGTGGCACCAGGAGGGAGTCAGACCCACCAGAGGGATGGATCCGCAGAAGCACAGCGTTGGGTGTTTGTGCGGTGCAAGCAAGTTCCCTGGCAGGAACCGGTTCCCTTTGGGATTTTGGCTGGGGGATGGGGGAGGGAGATGGCACTGGCGAGCGCCTTTGTTCCCAGCCAAGCTGAGCTCTGTTGTCGGGGCTCAACAACTCTCCCTCCCGTTGTCCTCCAGCCCTCCCGTTCTCCGAGCAGAGCTGTTAGCTTATAACCTTCCAGATGTCAAGTCCCGCTTGCTGTCGGAACACACTCCGTCCGGCCCCTCCGCTTTTGCCAGCCAGACTCGGGGGCTCTGCTTGGCCGGCGGGCCGCCCCTCCGCCCCGGCTCCCTCCCGCCAGTCCGTGGAGCGCGCACCGCCTCGCCGCCCTTCCTACCCTCTTCCGTGGGCCTCTTATCTGCGCTTGGCTCCGGAGACTCCGTTCTGCTAGTCTTCTGGTGGTTTTCTGGGTTCTTTAGGCAGGTGTAGGTGGAATCTAAGTGATCAGCAGGACGCGCGGTGAGCCCAGCGTCCTCCTATGCCGCCATCTTCCCAAGATCCCCCAACAATTAGAAATACATGAGAGATCAAGAAAGATGTAAATTGAACCAGTTTACTCTATATTTATATGAACGCTTAGAAGAATAAAAAGTGATTAAAGCATAGCGTTATTCATGCCTGTTTTATTTTATTTTATTTTATTATTTTACTTTATTTTATTTTACTTTTAGTTTATTTATTTATTTTGAGAGAGAAAGTGTGTGTGCGTGGACACATGTGCGCACGTATGGGGGAGGGGTGGAGAGACAGGGAGACAGAGAATCCCAAGCAGTCTCTGCACTGTCAGCTCAGTGCTCGATGCAGGGCTGGATCTCACAAACTGTGAGATCATGACCTGAGCTGAAATCAAGACTCAGATGCTTAACCGACAGAGCCACTCAGGTGCCGCCATGCTTATCTTAAAAGCTTTCCATTGAAAAAGACATATTATGGAATAAAACATGAGAATTTATCACCAGTTTTAAAATAGTCAACTAAAAAAATCTTCCATCTTATCTGGATTATAAATTGTTGAAGGTAATGAGTTGTGCATATTTATATTTATCTCAGAAACATGCAATACTTAATGATTGCTCATATTTAACAAAGAAAACCAAAATATTGACCTGCATACAACTTGCCTGCAGAACCTCAAGGAAACAGCAGATTTCCATTCTGGTGCAAGGTCAAGCTTCTTAAACTATGGGCTTAGAACAGTGGTTCCCAATGAGGGGGGGTAGTTTTGCACCCCCCAGCGGACATTTAGTGATGTCCAGAGATCATTGTGATTGTCACACTTGGGGGGGAAGGGGCTGCTACTGACATCTAGTAGGTAGAGGCCAGGGATGCCGCAAACATGTTAGGATGCAAGGAATAGGCTCCCACAACAAAGAATTATCTGGTCCAAGATGTCAATAGTGCAGAGGTTCAGAAACTGGCTTACACCATGGAAAACAGTACGGGTATTTCTCAAAAAAGTAAAAACAGAACTACCATATCATCCAGCAATCCCACTTCTGAGTATATACAAAATAACTGAAATTAGGATCTCAAAGACAAACCAGCATTCCCACACTCACTACAGCACTACTCCTAATAGTCAAGATGGAAACGACCCAAGTGTCCATCAAAAGATGATTGGATAAAGAAAATGTGGTGTATACATGCAGTGGAACATTATAAAAGAAGGAAATCCTGCAATTTAACAACATGGATAAACATGGAGATGAAATAAATGAAATAAACTATTTACAGAAGGGCAAACACTGCCTGATTCCACTTATATGAGGTACCTAAAATAGTTAAACTCATAGACAAGAATGGAGGTTGCAGGGGTGGGGTGGAGAGGGGGAAATGGGCATGGTTCAGTACATATAAAGTCTCCATTTATATTCAGTGAGATGAGTAAGTTACAGAGATCTGCTATATTATGTAGTGCCTATAGCTAATAGGAATACTGGCTATAAACTCACAAAGGGACACTGGGAAGCTTTTGGAAGTGATAGACATGTCTACTGCCTTGATTGTGGTGACTGTTTCATGGGTATATGTTTATGTCCAAGTCTATCAAACCATACACATTTTTTTTAAAGAAACTCTGGCTTAGAATCATCAGCTTTGCCCTTAATGATCAGTTTATTTTTTCAAAATTAAGTGGACATATTTAGAAACATGTTTGTGTTTTTCTGATTAACAGGGAAACTATTTACCAGCCAACCAACTATAGCTTGACCTTTCAATAAACATCTCAATAAGAAGATAAGTAGGATGTAAGGCAACTAGTAACAAAGTTCACCAATATTTATAAAGCTGGAGTTGTGATCACACACACCTTGCATATCCAGAAGAGCATGTAGGTATCTCCTGTGAAAGAACTGAAACCATCACAGATGAAAAGACAACTGCCAGCCTGGAAGGCTTTGGGAAGACCCAGCAGATCCCGTGTGACTGGATCTCAGTGGAGTCCCTACATATGACACCTGCTGCTGGAGTAGAAGGAATGTAACAATAAAACAATCGCCTGGAAGGACTCTGAGGTGAATTTGGGTCTAGTAATGTGCTGGTAAAGGGTTGAATAAAGAGGAACTGCCACATAGAGCTTAGGACTATGTGCCATAGAGAGCTCAGTGCCCTGCAGAACACAGAGTAAGTGTTCAAAAATATATTAGCTATAATGAGGATAATGAAAACGTTTGTCATTGTTATTATGAATACCAAACGAGTCTTTCCAAAATGAGCGCCATTGTTTACCCCCAAACTTCTCCCTTCCATATGCTTTGTCTGTGACAACTAGAAGGGCATTAAAGAGAAAGCTAGCTGGAAACCTCAATACACTGACAAAAAGAGATCTTGTCTTGACTCCTCCTCTCAATGTGGCAGAAACAAACATTTTGAAACAAAAGTGGAAAGGGCTGGGGGGGGAAAGGATGCTACCAATTTTCACAGTAAGAACATACAACAGCTACCCTCAACCATATGTACTGGTTTGTCCCCTTCCAAAATATGTGGTTTGCCATCGTGGAGGCACAGCATGTTTTCCATTTGCCACAAAAGCGTGCATTTATTTTTTTTAACACAACATTTATTCAGCGTTGACTAAAGTCTGTTAGTTCATTCATTCCATCAACAAGTATGTGTTAAGCACTCACCTACAGGCAGGGTACTATAGGAGTCGCAAAGATCTGTAGACTGTCTTTCCTCTCAAATTGTTCACAATCAGGCAAAGAGAATGGTAAACTATACCAAGAGACAAATATGGATGACTCCAGAGACTCATTTCCTTTCTGTCCATTTGGCTAGTTGTGCAGAAAGCTGGCTCAGCTCAACAGAAAATAAGCTGATACCAACCACTGGGCTCCAGAGGCTTTCCTCTTCTAATAAGGTCACTTCCCTGACCAGGGAGCTTCCACTGTTATACAATCACATCAATGTGCCCTGGCCGCAGGCCCTATAAATACAGAGAGCGTTATCTACCAGCTGTGGCTACAGTGCGTGCAGATATTCACACCTGGATTAAGCTATGGGAGGAAAGCTCAAAGGATTGCATGCATTCTACTGTGTCTGCTTATTATTTATTCTCTAAATAAAACCCATGTTATATCTGCACTGTGTAGCATTAGCATTCCTGCAAGTGACTCCTTGCATACGACACAGAATTGGCAATGGCAGCATGTCCAGAGATGCAAATACCATGTTAACTACATCTATAGTTTACCATCCCAACTTTGTATAGATTTATGACATTTAAAATTTTTCTTTTTGCACAAAATAGATTCAAATTATTATTGACTGAAGAGTTTCCTAAAGTCAAAAGGCATATAAGAGAGTTGAGTGAATCCTGTTCTCTAAAGTTCTGTAACACATGGAAGGTGTGCTTTAGATTGGAGCCGACTGTAGAGTCAAGTTCTCTTGAGGGGTGAGCCTAGAATCTTGACCAGGGTAGCCTCAGGAAGTATGGTTCAAAGGAGAGATCATGCTCAACTGTGGGTTGATCTGGGGCCATACTAAGGTAAGCCTTCTGTGAATTCTGCTTAGCAGCTGAGGGTCTGCCAATGGGGGTGGTCTGGAATGCATGAGGAATCTCAGGACAAACTTGATTTGCAAATACAGACAGGCTTACATCTATCATTACAGCCATCATTGGCCATGCCCTCACCTTTAAAGAGAGACTATTGAGGCAAATGGGGTGCCTTGGTTGCAAAGTGTAAGAAGGCACTCACTGTCAAAATGGTGCCAGTGCCAACTCAGCATATGCATGATCCTGAGAGTGAGTGCCTCCTTACAGTTGTGCCCTGGGCACCTCTGCCTTGAGGAGACACCATCCCCAGGATCATGCAAGTTTAGGTTGGCATGTGCACATTTCAGAGAGTAAGTACTTCCTTAAATTTTGTACCCTAGGCTCCTCACTTGCCTCACTGCTCACCCCTTCCTTTCTTCCTCTTTCCCATTTGTTGCCCCCCTTAATTTGTACATTAGTCCTCCATGAACATTTTGAAGAACTAGGATCTAGCAATGTCTAAAGGAAACATCAAGACCAGACCCACCATGATAACACATCTTAACTTTGAAAAAAACCTACCCAGACTGAACTCTTCCCTTATGGAAAACCAGAATATACCTTGAAAAGTTCAGATAAAACAGGACTGAATTCCTGACTCATTTTTCTTCCTGCCAAGATGAACACTCAAAAATCCAGCTTTAAAGTCATTGTGCAATGGTTGTGATTTCCAAATTGAATGCCTTGTAATTAGCTCCTCCTATATGTTTGGTAATCCTATTACAGCAATTCATTAAGCATCACACCAATTTAGGCATTATTAGGTGTCAGAATGTGTCTTTCTTTTGTGAATATTAATTAATAGAATATTTGTGGAAAGATTTCATGTTATATCTTTTTTTTTTTTTTTTTTACTTTATCAGTCCAGAGTCTTTACTGGACTGGTCTTTATAGTCCTCAGACCTATACCAGTCCAATGTAATTTATAATTTGGTTCTTTATTTACCAAAGAAGAATTTCCATCTAAACATGAAACTGTATTTTATGATAATGATACAACGGACAAGCGAAACAATGCTAAGTAGCTAGTTACGATCAGTCTTCAAGATTTTGACAACTGGCCTTAGAATCCTTAGCCTTTGTCACTTAAACTCATTTGATTGGTTTAGGAAGTTTGAAAGAGCTTCACAAACATTGCTCTTTGGAAACAAGTCACAGTTTCACCATCAAAGGATGATGTTTGTTGCAAATGCCAATCTAACTATCATATGGTGAATCTTGGTTTAAAACAGCATAAATGAGAGTGGGTGAGCCACATGGATCTTGTCATGTCTCATTTACACATTCTTCATCCAGGAGTGTATTCATTTCATATTCTTGCTGTAACGAATGACCACAAACTCCGTGCTTAAGCCAACACAAATTTATTATTTTATAGTTCTAGAGATCAGAATTACAAAATGTGTCTTACTGGCCTCAGATGAAGGTATTGGCAGGGGTACATTCCTTCTGGAGACCATAAGGGAGAATTCATTGCAGAGGGTGAGGGGAGAATACGATTCCTTGCCTTTTCTAGCTTCTAAAGGCTGCCCATATTCTAAGCAAGTAATGTGTGGTTGAGCCCTTCGGGTGCTGCCAACTCTCTGATTCTTTCTCTTCTGCCCCTCTCTTCCATTTATAGGGACCCTAGTGATTACAGTGAGTCTACTGGGATAATCCAGGATAATCTCTTCATCTCAAAGCTAGCTGATAAACTACCTTAATTCTCCTTTGCCATGTACCCTAAGGTATTCACAGCTTCTGGGGATAAGTATGTGGACATCTTCGGGATCCACAGGAGTTTATATAAAATCTGCCCTGTGTGAGGCAAGGGTTTTTAAGACTCATGACATTTCAAGTGTTGGATCTTTGGCATATACAGTCTGGAGTTTTCTGACAATCAGAACTTTCACAAAAAAATTTTTTTACAAGGCAGTTGTAAATCACACAGGCGATTTTCCTATCATCACTTTGAAACCTTTTGAACTTCACAAGTCAGTTTCATAAAGATTTGAGTTGATTCTTAAGGACCAGGTCTAGTCAATACCCAAGATGTGTAGATTTTGCTTACTGTGAAATAACTGCACATTGGAATTTATCCACATTCCTATTTGTGAACCTATGAGGATTGTCAGACTGTGTAAAGGAATGGTGCTTGCTCCCTAACCCACTCTGCAATGACGGGGCCCCTAAAGAAACAGCAACCTGGGCTTCTTAAGTACCTGTCTGAATGTCTGTGAGACAACAGCCAGGACCATGGTGATATGGAGAGCATGTGACCTGCCTGAAAGTATTGCAAGTAATTTTTTTAAAATAATAATTATTCTCAACCAAATATACTGCAGGTCATAGGTGGCCCCCAGCCACCCCTGCTAGAGGTTGCTTCCATTCTGAGCCTGGCTCCAATTCCCACAGTTCCAGAGGATTCATTATGGCTACTGTGCTATAAGAACTTCACTCTACTTTGCCCTCCCAATTCCTTCCCATCCTTAAACAGTCTGACATCTCATCTTGCTCTTCTACACAGGCACTAGATCTCTCACGAGTTAGCTTGATTTTTGGTGCATTGCTGACCAGACTCTGAACTTCTCCTGTGCTCTGCCCCGGTGCTGGCATCAAGACTATGATCCCATGTGACCCCAGGCTTGCGGACTGCTAGAGCCGTTCATGTGGCCTTTCTGTAGGAGCCACTATGTGAGAGGGAGCCTCACTAGAGGCCAACGGATGGCCTGTAGCTGATACACCATTTTTCAAGTGCAAAATATTTGTATTTGGCTAAATAGTCTCAGATTGGCCTACAGAAACCTGATGGAAAAAGTTGTTTCTGGGGGTCAGACAATGTAATCGCATTAATAAAGCAGAAGCAACAGCACAGGACTGAGACAGGAAACTTGGATTCTATTCCCAGTGCTCTTCAGATCAGTGGGGTAACTCTAGGAAAGTTCTTCATCCCCAAATTGGCCTCAGTTTTCTTATACGTAATATGAAGAGGGTGGGGAGATTACTTCCTGCCTCAATACACCCCAGTATTCGTAAAGCGAGATGGGAGCAAGTGATAATATAACACTGAACTCAGGCAGTCTAATTCCAAAATTTCTAATAGTCTTCTATGAGTTTCCACTTCATCTCCACTCAGGAGTGCTGGTTTTTAGCTATAAATCTCTGATATATTTATATTTATATTTGTTTCATATACACACACTTACACTTAAAACTATATTATATATGTGTGTGTATGTATGTGTGTATGTGTGTGTAAAATCTATTCTAAAATCTCCTAAAGTACAAACGTACACACATTTCCCACAGAGAAAGTTGTAACATGGAGGTAAATTACATATAAGGTAGAAATCCTAAGAAGCTTTAACGATCTCTGAATCAATAAGAGAAGTTCTGGAATATAGCTACTTTAGGAGGTTTCAGAATAGATCCCACTTTGTCAAACATTTCAGACAGGCATTTTTCCAACCTAGGGTGTTAACAATACTTATGACATCCATTTTTCACCCTTTAGAATTCCAAGCCCTAGAACACAGCTGATTGTATCACTTTTTAAGGAATCTCAGACAATGCCTCAAGATTGAAACTTCCTGACTGATTTACACAAAGCTGATCATTCCTTCTTTGCATTGTGCTATTGTCGTCTGTAATCCTACCACTCCTATTATGGTGCATATCACATTGCATTGTACCTGTTTACTCCTCTGCCTCTTCCACTTGTCTGTGATCTCTCTAAGGATGTTCACTGGATTTTATTCATCTTTGTATCCCCAGCACCCAGTGGAGTGCCTGGCACATAAAAGCCATTCAACAGTATTGATTGAACAAATGACTAAGTTCATTGCTAAGAAAGTTTACCTGCACTCTAAGCTACTTGAGGCATTTCTATTATTTTCTGATTAAATATCAGAGAATGAACAGTACAAGGATGTGGCTTTTAGCTAAAACATTCTATGTATTTAGTAGTCACATGACAAAAATAACATAATAATTTGGGGATCTAGGTCATGATTTTATTTGAACATCTGAAGCAATTTCTGAGCATCCTTTAAAAGTGAGCTCCTGGGGGTGCCTGGGTGGCTCAGTCAGTTGAGCATCCAACTCTTGATTTCAGCTCAGGTCATGATCTCACAGTTTGTGGGATGGAGACCTGTGTCAGGCTCCGTGCTGACAACACAAAGCCTACTTGGATTCTCTCTCTCCCTCTTTCTGCCCCTCCCCCACTCATGTTCACAGGTGCTTTCTCTCTCTCTCTCCCTCTCTCTAAACAAATAAATAAATACACATTAAAAAAATAAGCTCCTGAAGTTGAGGTACCACCTTCATATCAACCTTCATACCAAACCTGTAGAGTGACATTTAAAATTCCATCAGGTTCATGATGTTGCTGCTGAATGAATTCCGTAAGTCACTCATGGGAAAATATCCATCATTTTGGAACTGTGTACATTATGAATACCTGAAACTTAGATGAGTTTTGAATACAGTTAGGGAACTATGCATATTTCTTCTGAATTCAAAGGAACAGAGTGAATGGGATGCTTGTAGGATTTGTGAACTTCAAACTTTAAGGACAGAAAAAAGGAATGGGGGGAGGGTGAAGATACCAAGTATTCCAGGGAAAGGCCTCGGAAGATTGTGTCAGGGTAGCAACAGTGAGGCAGTGGAAAATGGCAACACCCAGGACATACTTTGAAGTTAGAAGTGACAAGAGTTCCTGATAGACTGCTTTGTGAGAGGCAGAAGAGCTCAACCTGATTTCAGAGTGTTTGACCAAAACAACTAAAAGAACTGAGCTACCGATTGCCAAGATAAGAAAGACTGCAAGAAAAGCAGGTTTGGGGAGAACACTGGAATGCAGATTTGGACACAATGAATTTGTTTGCCTACTAGGCAACCAGGTGGAAATATTGAGTAGGCAGCTGGATATACGAGTGTGGACTTCAGTGGACAGATCAGTGCTGGAGCTATCATTATTGGATGGGAACATTAGAATAAAATGAGTATTTATTTATTTTTTATTTTTTTTAATGTTTATTTATTTTTGAGACAGAGAGAGACAGAGCATGAACAGGGGAGGGGCAGAGAGAGGGAGACACAGAATCTGAAGCAGGCTCCAGGCTCTGAGCTGTCAGCACAGAGCCCGACGCGGGGCTCGAACTCACAGACCGCGAGATCATGACCTGAGCCGAAGTTGGACGCCCAACTGACTGAGCCACCCAGGCGCCCCTAAAATGAGTATTTAAAGCTCACAGCTGGATGAGATGAACAAGAGAATGCATAAAGATAGAAATAAAAGATATCTAAGGATTCAGTCCTGGGTCGCTCCAAGATTGAGCACGCAGATGATGAACCAGTAAAGAGATCTGAGTACTAGTGGCTAGAAAGGTAGGAAGAAAACCAAGGGAGTATATATATATATATATATATATATATGCTTGTCTTCACTTGACTTCAAAGATATATATATATATATATATATATATATATCTTTGAATATATATATATAGATAGATAGATAGATATCTTTGAATATATATATAGATATATATATATCTTTGAATATATATATATCTTTGAATATATATATATATATATATATATATATCTATCTTTGAAGTCAAGTGAAGACAAGCATATCAAGAAGAAAGAATGATTAGTTGCCTCAAATACTGCGGATAGGGCAAGAAAGATCATTGGCTATAACAATATGGAAGTCACTGGTGACCTTGATAAAAACAGTTTCAGTCAATTTGGGGGTGAAAGCCTGACTGGAGTGGACTCAGCAGAGAAAAGGGAAAGAGAAGAAGAAAGCAGAGACTACAACAACTCTCAAAGGGATTTTTGCTATCTAAAGCAGGGTCTCTTAGATTAGGGTGACCAAAGAATCTATGGATAGTATTCAGAAAATTCATGAATTTAGATGGGGGAAGGGATTGCATCTTTATTTCCACTATTCTCATTTTCTTCAATTATTAATGTAAAATCAGCAGTGTCTGTTTCTTTGTCCCTACATCTAGAATTCATGGATATTTTCATATCACATTATAGTTGTTACAGATATCTCAAAACATCATGATCATCACTATTTCGAATGTACAGTAATTATTAGCCCATCGCTAGATCTCATGAGACTATGATCTTCTGCTGTAAGTGTTCATACCAACATGGCTGGCCAAATCTTAGCAAATGTACCCAGAAGTTCAGCCACCTGGGTAGTGAAGGGACATTTTCTCACAGTGGTAACCCAGGCAACTTTGTTGCTTTTCAGTTTTCCTTTTCTATCCATAATTGCTTGTTGGCCAATTCATGGAAGGAGATGAATCATTTGCATTGTTTAAAAGTAATAACATTTGACAGATCAAATGAGAATTTTTAATTCTGGTAAGATGGAGTTTTGTAACAGAGGTACAAGGTGCAAGAGCTATGATTGAAGAGAACCTCTGTAGCAAGATGTCTTTAAAAAACAAATTTTAACTTTAGCTTGCCTGTATTTGAGATGTATTATCTAATTCATTAATAAGAATAATATGTTACCACTTTACAATAGCTGAAAGTTATTTTAATAACTATATTCCAATATAATTTGTTTCTTTTGCAATCCTATGTTTTATTTTAAGCACTTAAAAACATTATTCTGAGGAGTCCATGGTCCTTAGCAGGGCATTAAACACATTCATAACCAAAAAGTGAAGAATGCCTGCCAAAAATGGAAGGGAGAAATGATAATGCGAGGAGGAGGAAGCATCAAGAGCATGTTCTAACATGGAGACATACAAAGATATCTGCACTGAGGACGAGAATGATTCAATAGAGAGGGACAAAGAGATGATGTAGGAATAGGGGGAATTGCTAGAGCAATGCTCCTGAGTAGGCAAGAAGAGATGGATCTAATGCACAAGTGGAGGGGTTGGCTTAAGACGCAACCATGGAGCATTTGTGCAGTTACAGAAGAGAAGGCAGAGAACATGGGTGAATAGCAGGTACGTAGGAAGAGATGCTGACAAACTCCTATGGGAGTTCTCCTCTGATTGCTCCTATCATCGCATTACAATGAGAAGAGAAGTCATCCACTGAGAGTGGGGTAGGGAAGGAGGTGCTTGAGGTTTGAGGAAAGAGCAGAAGGTATAAATGAAATGGTCGTCCAGAAGAGTAGGAGAGTGAATGGACTAGTAAAATGCAGGGTGACTGGTGACTAGTACTGGGGACCCGCTTGAGGGTAATGATGGCAAATTGCAAGTGAGTCATCACAATTGCGTGCTTTACTCCAGTTTCATCTAGTTGCAGCGATGCAGGTGCTGAGTAGGTGGAGAGTTGGATGTACCAGGGTTGTGCAAGTGAAGACAAAGCGAGAGAATGCCAAGAATGTGGAGAGTGGCCAACGGCTAGAAAATAAAGAGCTCTGATACAGAAGAAGTGAATGTGACCAATCAGACTCATTTTCTCTTTCTACCTTTCCTGTCTTCTTCCTGTCTCCTGCTTTTCTGGGAGGCAAACATGAGAGAAAGGAAAATTATCAGGCAAGTGACCTACGGAACAGAAGCTGAAATACTGTCTAGTGGAGAGGCACAGAGCAGGCTGTGAGTGAGCACAAGTCTTTTTTTTTTTTTTTAAGTTTATTTATTTATTTAAGTCATCTCTACATCCAACAGGGGACTCGAACCCATGACCTCAAGATCAAAGGTTAGACATTCTTCCAACTGAGCCAGCCAGGTGCCCCAGGTAAGCACAAATCTTAAGTCAGCAGAAATCAAAGTTGAGTAAGAGGTAACAGAAAAAGAAGACTTGGTCAGGTGAATGGTTGAGCATGGAGTCAAGATCTACCAGCTCCTGCTGTTCAGGACACAACTTGCTCAAAACTGGTCCCTGGAGCTGCTTTAGAACCTGAGTACATCACAGGTGTCATCCAGGGCTATCTGGATGAGAGGGTATACAAGCAAATGGGAGCCACTTATTACCTGATTTTTTTAAAATACCTTTTTACTACTGAATGACTTTCAACTTACAAATGGGAGCATTAGACTTCCTTGATGCCCACTTTTGCATCACTTTCTATTTTGTGTGCTAAACTGTACATATCTAAGTGTAAGTATCTGAATAACTATAACATAACAGAACCAAAACCAAGCCTCGCTTATTCCCATGTCTCTTAGGACATCCTATTATGCTTGGGAGGCAGTCCACAAATGCATAGGTATGATGACACTTAAGGGATTACACCCTGATTATATCTCATCTATTTCTGCCTCCTTGAGAAACTGAGTTGCGTAAGTGGTCAGCCAGGTAGTTGAAAAATCAAGTGTGGATTTGCAATCCCTGCACTTTATTTGGCAATACTGATATACCTTGGAGATATCACAGGGCTTGTTTCCAGACCACCACAATAGAGTATCACAATAAGGCAAGTCAAATGAATTTTTTGATTTCCTAGTGCATGTAAAAGTTATTTTACACTATACTTTAGTCTATTAAGTGTGCAATAGAATTATGTCTAAAAATTACAATGTATACACCTTAATTTAAAAATACCTTATTGCTAAAAAATGCTAACCATCATCTGAGCTTTCTGAGTGTTGTAACCTTTTTGCTGGTAGAGGGTCTTTGCCTTGACGTTGATGGCTGCTGACTCATCAGGGTGGTGGTGGCTGAAGGCTGGGGTGGCTGTGGCATTTCTTAAAATAAAACAATGAAGTCTGCCACATCAACTGACTCTTCCTGTCACAAATGATTTCTCTGTAGCATGTGATGCTGTTTGATAGCAGTTTACCCACCACAGAAATTCTTTTCAAAACTAGAGTCAGTCCTCTCAAACCCTACTGCTGCTTTATCAGCTAAGTTTATAGAATATTCTAAATCTTTTCTTATCATTTCAACAGTCTTCACAGCACCTTCACCAGTAATTACCATCTCAACGACTTCTTTTCTCATCCATAAGAAATAACTCTTCACCTGCTAAAGTTTTATATGAGATTACAACAATTCAGTCATATCTTCAGGCTTCACTTCTAATTCTAGTTTTCTTGCTGTTTCCACCACCTCTGCAGTTATTTCCTCCACTGAAGTCAAAGTCATCCATGAGAGCTGGAATCAACTTCTTCCAAACACACCCATTCATGTTGGTATCATGAACCATCTATTGCAGACTATTAGTCTGGAGTTCTCTCTTATCCAACAAGACAGCAGACACAGAATTGAATACAAGAGAGGCTAATGTCTGGCAGGAGACAAGAGACCCAAACAGGGGTTTCATCTCTATATGTATTGAGAACTCAAGATCTTACGCATGTGGTGAATATAAAGAAAACAATCAGACAGGAGTCATTAATTTGTGTGTATAAGAAGCAAAGGGTCTGGGGGGCAAGTGGAGTTTGTGATCAAGGTACATTGGTGCCAGATGGAAAGTAATTTCCTGCAGGTGATATAAGTTTCTCGTGATCCCATTACAATACCTCACTAACTAACCCTGGGTGCTTCTTCCCCGTGGTGACGGCTTTCCACCCTAAGCTTTTTTTCTAACCCATTTATGTAAGTAGAACCTATTTCCCCACACCATCAATGTTCTTAATGACCTCTACAATGGTGAATCCTTTCCAGAAGGTTTTCAATTTACTTTGCCCAGATCCATCAGAGAAATCATGATCTATAGTAGTCATAGCTTCATGAAAAATGTATTTCTTAAATAATAACACTTGAAAGTCAAAATTACTCCTTGATTCATGAGCTGCAGAATGGATTTTGTATTAGTGACCATGAAAACATTAATCTCAGGCATCTCCATCAAGAGCTCTTGGATGACCAAGAACATCATCAGCAGTAGTATTTTGAAATGAATCTTTTTTACTGAGCAATGGTCTCAACAAGGGGCTTAAAATATTCTTTAAACCATATTGTAAAAAAAATAAAATAAAATAAACCATATTGTAAGCAGATGTGCTGTCATCCAGGCTTTGTTGTTCCACTTACAGGGCATAAGCAGAGCACAGTAAGCATAATTCTCAAGGACTCTAAGATTTTCAGATTGGTACGTGAGCACTGGCTTCAACTTAAAGTCACCAGCTGCATTAGCCCATAACAAGAGTCAGACTGTCCTTTGAAGCTTTGAAGCCAGGAACTGACTCCTCTTCTCTAGCTGTGAAAGTCCTAGATGACATCTTCTTCCAACAGAAGGCTGCTTCATCTATGCTAAAAACCTATTGTTTACTGTAGCCACCTTCATGGATTATCGTAGCTGAATCTTCTGGATACTTGCTACAGCTTCTACATCACCACCTGCTGCTTCACTCTGCACTTTTAGGTTATGGGGATGGCTTCTTTCCTTAAACCTCATGAACCAATGTCTTCTAGCTTCAAACTTTTTTCTGCAGCTTTCTCACCTCTCTCTGCCTTCACAGAATTGAAGAGAGTTAGGGCCTGCTCTGGATCAGGCTTTCAGTTAAGGAAATTTAGCTGGTTTTAGCTTCTATCCAGACCACTAAAACTTTCTCCATATCACCATAAGGCTGTTTTTGCTTTCTTATCATTTGAGGTTCACTGGAGTAGCACTTTTAAAATTTTTTTAAGTTTATTTATTTATTTTGAGAGAGTGTGCACATGAGAAAGAGCATGAGCAGGGGAGGGGCTGAGAGAGAGGGATAGAGAGAATCCCAAGCAGGCTCCACGGTGTTAGTGAGGAGCCTGATGTGGGGCCCAATCCCACGAACCGCAAGATCATGACCTGAGCTGAAATCAAGAGCCGGACACTTAACCAACTGAGCCACCCAGGCGCCCTAGAATAGCACTTTTAATTTCCTCCCAGAACTTTTCCTTTGGAGTAAAATCTTGGCTAACTGACACAAGAATTCTAGCTTTTGGCCTATCTTGGCTTTTGACATGCCTTCCTCACTAAGTTTAATCATTTCTAGCTTTTGATTTAAATTAAGGGACAAGTGAGTCTTCCTTACTCTGGAACACTTGGAGGCCATTATAGGATTATGAATTGGCCTAATTTCACTACTGTGTGTTTCAGGGAATAGGGAGGCCCAACGAGAGGGAGAGAGCTGGGAGAAGAGCAGGTTGGTGGAACCGTCAGAACACACACACCATTTATTGACCTTGCCTTCTGTGGGCATGATTCATGGCACCCCAACACAACTACAATGGTAACATCAAAGAAAACTGATCACAGATCACCATAACAAATATAACAATAATGAAAAAGCTTGAAATACTGTGAGGATTACCAAAATATGGCACAGAGACACAGAGTGATACATTGGAAAAATGGCACTGATAGACTTATTCAATGCAGGGTTGCCACAAACCTTCAATCTTGTAAATGATAACAATAACTGCAAAGCACAATAAAGCAAAGCAAAATTAAACAAGGTATGCCTATAATTCAGAACTAACCAAAAATGGTAGTACAGATGGACTCACTACTCTGTCTAAACTCAACAGATAATGGCTTTGCCTTTTGGTTTGTTGTTGTTTTTTAAAGCAAGCTAGCTATAGTCTGTCTCCTGAATATTCTGCTGAAGGTACCACCTGCCAACCCAGAGCTTCCCCTACCCACTGTCATTCCAT